>NC_133509.1:5131250-5460000 GCF_049354715.1 Callithrix jacchus | reverse complement strand
AGACAGTCCAGGGAGGGAACCACTGTAACACCATTTTCTTTTCTTTTCTTTTGAGACAGGGTCACCCAGGCTGGACTGCAATGGTGCAATCACAGCTCACTGCAGCCTCAACCTCCTGGACTCAAGCTCTCCCACCTCCACCTCCCGAATAGCTGGGACTACAGACGCATATCATCACACCCAGCTAATTTTTGTATTTTTTTGCAGAGATGGGGTTTCGCCATGTTGTCTAGGCTGGTCTTAAACTCCCAGGCTCAAGAGATCCACCTGTCTCAGCCTCCCAAAGTGTTGGGATTACAGACACGAGCCACCGCACCAGGGCTTGTAACACTATTTCTTTGGAACTGTCTTTCAATGAATCCAAAAACCAGCCTGCAGGGCAGCAACATAAATTCTGACAGAAGAAATGGCTTCTCCTTTGTGAATAACTGCTTTACAGCAACTCCTTTCTGTTCCAGCAAGTCTTTTCTCTCCCCAACAAAATTCCTTATCCTCCGGTGCCGTCATAAACAGCAAACTGCCCAAAATGGCAACCTTTCAGCCCCATGTTAGGATCCCAGCCCCCAGGGTACTGCACTGGACTGTCTCTCGAGCACAATCTCCACACTCGGAGGAACAGAGAAGCTGGACCCAACTGCAAATCTGGACCAACAGCCGCCAGAATCGAAGCCCTCCTTGTGGCCTTTCCCCTCTGCCCCTCCCACCTCACTCTATCCCATTCTCCCCGTGTCTCTTCAGCACCATAGCCTCTCCTCCCCACCACTTTTTTTATTTCTGCCCACTCAGGTAAAAGCTGCAGCAGGTTCCATCCCACGGCGCTTACCTAGGACAAATAAAGATGAAAGCTTTTTTGTTTTTTTTTTTTGAGACAGAGTTTCGCTCTTGTTACCCAGGCTGGAGTGCAATGGCGCGATCTCGGCTCACCGCAACCTCCACCTCCTGGGTTCAGGCAATTCTCCTGCCTCAGCCTCCTGAGTAGCTGGGATTACAGGCACGCGCCACCATGCCCAGCTAATTTTTTCTATTTTTAGTAGAGATGGGGTTTCACCATGTTGACCAGGATGGTCTCAATCTCTTGACCTCATGATCCACCCGCGGCCTCCCAAAGTGCTGGGATTATAGGTGTTAGCCACCGCGCCCGGCCAGATGAAAGTATTTTTAAGGCCCAGCGCAGTAGCTCACGCCTGTGATCCCAGCACTTTGGGAGGCCAAGGCAGGGGGATCATGAGGGTAAGAGATCGAGACCATCCTGGCCATCATGGTGAAACCCCATCTGTGCTAAAAATAAAAAAATTACCTGGGCGTGGTGGTGTGTGCCTGCACCCAGCTACTTGGGAGGCTGATGCAGGAGAATCGCTTGAACCTGGGAGGAGGAGGCTGTAGTGAGCTGACACTGCACCACTGCAGTCCAGCCTGGCGACAGAGCGAGACTCTGTCTCAAAAAAAGAGAAAGACAAAAAAGAAAAAAGTATTTTTGTTGTTGTTGATGTTGAGATGGAGTCTCACTCTGTTGTCCCGGCTGGAGCGCAGTGGCACCATGTTGACTCACTACCACCTCCACCTCCCAGGTTCAGGTGACTCTCCTGCCTCAGCCTCCAAAGTAGCTGGGACTATAGGTGCCTGCCACCATGCCTGACTAATTTTTGTACTTCTAGTAGAGATGGGGTTTGGCCACCTTGGCCAGGCTGGTCTCGAACTCCTGACCTCAAGCAACTCTTTCACCTCAGCCTCCCAAAGTGCTGGGATTACAGGGGTGAGCCACTGCACCTGGCCAATTAAAGTATTTTCTTCCTCCTGGTGGAGGGAGATTTCACTCCTGTGAGGGTGAGAGGATGGAAAGTTTCTGACACTTTGGTCTTTTCCCTGCTCTGAAGGAGAAGTGCGTGCAGCTGTGCTGAGTAGGTTGCATTTAAGGATTACCGTATACATTCCGATAAATACCCTGAGTGATTTCCTTCCCCTCTCCATGTTTCCAGCTGAACTATTTGTCAGCTCTTCTTGTGGGAACCCCAGTGGTCTCTAACGGAAGCTGCATATCTGCCTCTTTGTTTGCTGTGGATTGATACTCATCTTGCTTCTCCTCGGAGTCCAGCCCTGGGCTCCTAGCAACCGTACAGAGAGAGAGCCCTTCCCTCCAGCAGACATCCTCTGCCCCACCATCTATTCCCAAAGCAAATTCCAGCCTGTGCTCTGTGCGTTGCCCCCAACCCTCCCAGATCTGTGGGTATGAGATTTGGGCTCATTCGTAGAGCAACATGTCAGAATAAAGTAATTATAAAAGCTAATATTCTTCAACATAATGTTCAAAAGCCAAATGAAGAGCCTGGTGTAAAATCCACACTAAAGAAACATCTGGGCCTGGCATGGTGCCTCACCCTGTAATCCCAGTACTTTGGGAGGCCGAGATGAAAGGACCACTTGAGGCCTGGAGTTAGAGACCAGCCTGGCCAACATGGCAAAACCCTCTCTCTGCTAAAAATACAAAAATTAGTCAAGTATGGTGGCAAACGCTTGTAATCCCAGCTACATGGGAGGCTGAGGCAGGAGAATCGCTTGAACCTGGGCAGGCAGAGGTTACAGTGAGCTGAGATCGGGCCATTGCACTCCAGCCCGGGCAACAGAGCCAGACTCTGTCTCAAAGAAAAGAAAAGAAACATCTATTGCTTACGCTCAGTCTAAATACAACATTGTTCAAACACTTTTGCTAACTTTTAAAATGTTTCTTTCTTTCAAATACAGGATATGGGACTTCTCTCTGGTTTTAGAGTTACCCATTTCCCTGTTGACTCTGGGTCACCAGGAAGTACAAGGATTTCCTTCTCCTTCAGCCACTGTGTTTTTGTTTTTTTTTTTTTCTTGTAGTCCACAGTTCATACCTTCCTTCTCTCCTTATTCATCCCCAGGGAGGATGCCAGGGATGAGTGTGGGAGGCACCCAGGAGGGTAAGCTTTACTTAAGGTTAAGCGATAGTTAATGTATGGACTGAATTCAGCTCTACTCACTAACTCTGTAACCTTGGACAAGTTAGCTTAACCTCTTCAAAGTTAAGCCAATGGTAGTACTGACACTTTCTCCTGTACTGGCAATTTCTTTCTTTCTTTTTTCTGGATACGGAGTTTTGTTCTTTTTGCCCAGGCTAGAGTGCAATGGCATGACCTTGGCTTACTGCAACCTCCAATTCCTGGATTTAAGTGATTCTCCTGCCTCAGCCTCTGGAGTAGCTGAGACTACAGGCTCCCACCACCATGCCCAGCTAATTTTTTGTATTTTTAGTAGACATGAGCTTGCTTTCTTTCTTTCTCTCTCTCTCTCTCTTTCTTTTTTTGACAGAATCTTGCTGTGTTTCCCAGGCTGGAGTGCGGTGGCGCCATGTTGGCTCACTGCAACCTTCCAGCTATTCCACCTCAGCCTCCCAAGTAGCTGGGACTACAGGCGCATGCCACCATGTCCAGCTAATTCTGTATTTTTAGTAGAGATGGGTTTTTACCATGTTGGCCAGGCTGGTCTCGATCTCCTGACCTCGTGATCTGCCGCCTCAGCCTTCCAAAGTTCAGGGATTACAGGCGTGAGCCACCATGCCCAGCCTGTACTAGAAATTTCTGTATTATAATAATAGTACTTATATAATATTTGCAGTAATAACTTCTGTGCCTTAATAATAATTTCTGTACTAATAGTACAGATAGTAAAATGTCTGTGGCACCAGTAATTTAGTAATAATTCTGCACAATTTCTGTTCTATACCAAAATGCTAAACTTTTTTGTCAAATGAGGCTAATATAGTTATTCTGAGTATTAGATGCAGATAAGCTGTTCAGAGTATAGCACATAGTACATGGTTAATAAACGTTAGCTATTATTATTATTGATGAGGACATGTGTCTTCTAGTCCTTCTCCCTGAGCCTTTGTACCTACAGAAGCTTGTGAAGAAAATCTGAAACTGGCTTGTTTTCAGGTCTTAGTACAGAAAAGACAGTCCCTGTGAGTGATCTGTGGAGAGAGGAGACCATCACCTTTCCCTGGGACGTCTTCAAGGAGTTTGTGCACTACCTCTCCAGATTTGAGAAGAATTTGTTCCTCCCAAGAAGAGGAATGAGGATGAAGGGGTTGGAATGAACCACATGGTCATGAAGGAAGGCTGTTTTCTCTCTGGATACAGTAGGGATTTTTCTCAGAGGGACAGGGATGGTGATCAGAGGGGAAGAAAGGGGAGCAGCTCTCTGGTTTGGGGTGGTAACTTCTGACTGTCCCAGAAAAAGGCATCTTCAGGTGTAACGAAGAGTCCAGCGGCAGGAGAGTGAGAGCCCCAGCGACAGTGCACGGGACCCAGGCCTGGAATAGAAACAGACTTTGCAAACCTTGCATGGCTCTAAGCAGAATGAGTGGGTGTTTGGGGGAGGGAACAGGAGTGTCATCTTCCTCACCTCCCTTTTCAGGAGGAGACACCGACCGCGTAGAGATGAGCTAAATCGCTTCAGCGTAGCCCTTTCGATGACATTTTCTTTTCTTTCTTTCTCTCTCTCTCTTTCATTCTTTCTTCTTTTTTTTGGGGGGTATGGAGTCTCCCTCTGTGGCCCAGCCTGGAGTGCAATGGCGTGATCTCGGCTTACCACAACATCTGCCTCCCGGGCTGAAGTGATTCTCCTGGCTCAGCCTCCCGAGTAACAGGGATTACAGGCACCTGCCACCATGTCCAGCTAACTTTTTGTATTTTTAGTATACATGGGGTTTCACCATGTTGGCCAGGCTGGTCTCGAACTCCAGGCCTCAACTGATCCTTTCACCTCGGTCTCCCAAAGTGCTGGGATTACAGGTGTGAGCCACCGTGCCCGGCCTTTAATTTTTATTTATTTATTTTTTTGATTAATTTTTTTGGGGCAGAGTCTTGTTCTGTCACCAAGGCTGGAGTGCAATGGTGCCACCTCAGCTCACTGCAGCCTCCACCTCCCAGGTTTAAGTATTTATCTTGCCTCCGCCTCCTGAGTCGTTGGGATTACAGGTGCGCACCACACACCCAGCTAATTTTTTGTATTTTTAGTAGAGACAGGGTTTCGCCATGCTGGCCAAGCCAGACATTTTAATTTTTAAAATTTTATTTTATATTTAAAGACTTCTCAAGTGCAGTAGCGAGAAGGAGGGAAAGAGTTTTCTCTCTGGAGAGAATAGTTCTATCTGTAACTAACTGTGAATAATCAAAGTGAGATAGATAGCTCACTGCCTTCAGACCAGTTGCATTACATTTTTAAATCAGACTTTTAGGGCTTCATTTTGTTCTTTGTATTTAATTTAATTTATTTTTATTTTTATTTTTTGAGATGGAATTTTACTCTTGTCGCCCAGGCTGGACTGTAGTGGCATGATCTCAGCTCACTGCAACCTCAGCCTCCTGGGTTCAAGTGATTCTCCTACCTCAGCCTCCCGAGTAGCTGGGATTACAGGTGTGTGCCACCACGCCTGGCTAGTTTTTTTATGTATAGTAGAGATGGGGTTTCACCATCTTGGCCAGGCTGGTCTAGAACTCCTGACCTCAGATTCAGCATAGAGATGAGCTGAATCACTTCAGGGTGGCCCTTTCGATGACATTCTAATTTTTATTTATTTATTTACTTTTTTTTTTGAGACGGAGTGAGTCTTACTCTGTCACCCAGGCTAGAGTGCAATGGCGCAATCTCAACTCACTGCAATCTCCGCCTCCTGGGTTCAAGCAATTCTCTTGCCTCAGCCTCCTGAGTAGCTGGGATTACAGGTGTGTACCACCGCTCCTGGCTAATTTTTGTATTTTTAGCAGAGATGGGGTTTTACCATATCGGCCAGGCCGGTCTTGAACTCCAGACCTCAGGTGATCTGCCCGCCTCAGCCACCCAAAGTCCTGGGATTACAGGTGTGAGCCACCGCGCCCAGCTGTATTTTATTTAAATGGAGACATCTCTGAAATGATTTGGAGTAAAAAAGTCCATGAATTAAAATCAACTGTTTCAAATATTTTAGGAAGTAAAACAGAAACACCAATAACAAATAAAACCATGTATGATTCCCCAACACCACAATCACCTCCACCCCGATTTTCTACTTTCAGCCTGGCAGTGCCACGTCTCTGTCCTCAGAAGCCTGGAGTAGTCACCAAACAAAAACACTTTGTTTTATCTCCTTCCTCACACCACCCAGATGCCAAAAGGAGAAAGAAGGCCAAGGGGAAGAAGGCAGTTCCAGCCACTGCTGTTGCGAAGAGGCAGGAGGCCAGGAAAGTGGAGAATCCCATGTTGGAGAAAAGGCCGAAGAATTTTGGCATTGGACAGCACATCCAGCCCAAAAGGGACCTCACTAGCCTTGTCTAATGGCCCCAGTTTATCAGGTTGCAGTGGCAAAGAGCCATCCTCTGCACATGGCTAAAAGTACCTCTTGCAATGAGACCGTTCACTCAGGTCTTGGACCCCCAAACAGCGACTCAACTATAACACATAAGCTGGCTCACCAGTACGGATCACAGACGAAGCAAGAGAAGAAGCAGAGGCTGTTGGCCCAGGCTGAAAAGAAAGCTGCCAGCAGAGGGGACATCCCCACTAAGAGACCACCTGTCCTTCGAGCAGGAGTTATCACTGTCACCACCTTGTTGGATTACAAGAAGGCTCAGCTGGGCTAGGCGCCGTGGCTCACACCTACGGCACTTTGGGAGGCTGAGGCGGGCATATCGCCTGCCGTCAAGAGTTCGAGACCAGCCTGGACAACATGGTGAAATCCCATCTCTACCAAAAATACAAAAAAATTAGCTGGGCACAATGGTTGGTGCCTGTAATCCCAGCTACTTGGAAGGCTGAGGCAGGAAAATTGCTTGAACCCGGGAGGTGGAGGTTGCAGTGAGCAGAGATCGCACATCACTGCACTCCAGCTTGGGCGACAGAGTAAGAATTCACCTAAAAAAAAAAAAGACTCAGCTGGTGGTGACTGAACATGATGTGGATCCCACTGAGCTAGCTGTCTTCTGCCTGTCCCCAGCCTGAGCTTCATCATTCGGAAAGTGGGTGATGATAGTGCACATCTCTGTGTTGTGAAATAAAGATCCCTGTCTGCATTATCAAGGGGAAGGTAAGACTGGGACGTCTAGTCCACAAGAAGACCTGCACCACTGTCACCTTCACACAGGCTAACTCGGAAGACAAAGAAGTTTGGCGTAGCTGGTGGAAGCTGTCAGGACCGATTACAATGACAGATACGGTGAGATCGCCATCACTGTGGAGGCAGTGTCCTGGGTCCCGAGTCTGTGGCTTGCATTGCCAAGCTGGAAAAGGCAAAGGCTAAAGAACTTGCCACCAAACTGGGTTAAATGTACACTGTTGAGTGTACATTTAAATAAATAAAATAATACAGATTATCCTTCCAAAAAATTCCCGCCCCCCAGACAACTTGCAGAGGTGGAGTTATTTATAAACCTTCCTTCCTGTGCTAAGCCCATGCACACCTCTGAACTGAATGTGGAGAACTGAGCTGAACAGTCTTCACAAAACAAGTGCAGCTTGTAGTAAAAGAAGAGATCCTGCAGGATGATTTCATTTCTCTAGAGTGTCTAAAACAGCAACTTCACAGAGACAGAAAGTAGATCAGCGGTTGCCTAGAGCTGGGGGTAGGAGTGGGTATGAACCGAAAATGGACATGAGGAAACATTTTGGGGTAGTGGAAATGCTCTAAAACTGGAATGTGGTGACGGTTGCACCACTCTGCAAGCTTACTAAAATAATAGAATCGTACACTTACAATGGGCGAATTTTAGGGTATGTAAAGTTGCCTTAATAAAGCTGGTGCTTTTGAAGTTAGCGTAGGTAACTGATTGAAATTCGTATGCCAAATAGCACTGGTTAGCGTCTGCATTAGGGTCCTGACTGCAGCTGGCAAACCATGTGAATTGAAATAAATTATTTCACATCCCCCAGCCTCAATCACCTCATTTGTAAAGTGGGTGATGATAGTGCATATCTCAAAAGGCAGAGCACCAATTAAATGAGATAACTTAAAGATTCCTTTTTTTTTTTTTTGAGACAGAGCTTCACTCGTGTTGCTCAGGCTGGAGTGCAATGGTGTGGTCTTGGCTCGCCGCAATCTTGCCTCCGGGGTTCAAGCGATTCTCCTGCCTCAGCCTCCTGAGTAGCTGGGATTACAGGCATGCACCACCATGCTTGGCTAATTTTCATATTTTTAGTAGAGACGATGTTTCTCCATGTTGGTCAGGCTGGTCTCAAACTCCCGACGTCAGGTGATCCACCTGTCTCGGCCTCCCAAAGTACAGGGATTACAGGCATGAACCACCATGCCTGGCCAATTTACAGATTCTTAACACATTATATTTTACTTTAGAAATGAGAATGCGAGAAGGTAGGGAGGGGTGTTGATCCTTTTTTGACTTGGAGAGGGAAGGACATTCTGAATTTTTCAATGAGAATGATCTGGAAGGAGCAAGCTCCAGCACTGTCATAGACTCTCCGACCCACCCATTCCCCTGTGCCCAGTGGGTTCACATTTCCACTCTCACTTTCCAAGGGCCTTGGACATTGACAGTCACCTTCTTCTGGGTCACGTTGCAAGGATAAAAGGCAGAGTATTCATTATCTGACAGAAGAATTGAGTGGCAGACTGCAGGAGCTCAGGCCCCTAGACGACTGTCCCAGACTGACTCCCATAGGAGACATTCTATTATGTCTGCCCTAAAGCAGACATAATCTGGTCAACTTAATGTGCAACATGGGTTCCTCGTGCCCAGATAAATCCAGAAAAGTCAAGGCTGGTTACTGGGAGCAAAATGAGATCAGTCAAAGGAGGCAATGTGGGAGAAAGAGGGATGGGCCCAAGGCCGGATGGAGGGTTTGTGCTCTCATTGTATGTGGAGTGCACTTTATGCTGAAGCTTTTACGAACGTGACATGGACAGGATGAAGTAGCCGCAATTATTATTATTATTTATTACTTTTGAAATCGAGTCTCACTTTGTTACCAGGCTGGAGTGTGGCAGCGTGATCTTGGCTCACTGCGGCCTCCGCCCCCCATGTTCAAGTGATCCTGTACCCTCAACCTCCCGAGTAGCTGGGATTTCAGGTATGCACCACCACGCCTGCCTAATTTTTGTATTTTTAGTGGAGACAGGGTATTGCCATGTTGTCCAGGCTGGTCTCGAACTCCTGAGCCCAAGGGATCCACCAGCTTCAACTTCCCAAAGTGTTGGGATGACCGGCGTGAGCCACGGAGCCCGGCCTAATTCTTAGAGGAAAGAGGCATACGGTTGCGTTATTCGTACCCTCACAAACTCCTCCCACTCTGTTCTTGGCAGGCTGGCCTGTTCATTCATTCATACCACATACATCACCAAATTCCTGCTCTCACAGACCTAAGACTGCAGTGGAAGACAGACAATAAAGAAATAATCAGGCCAGTGCTGATCCCCGCACTTTGGGAGGCCAAGGCGGGTGGATCACGAGGTCAGGAGATCAAGACCATCCTGGCCGACATGGTGAAACCCCGTCTCTGCTAAAACACAAAAAACTAGCCAGGTGTGCTGGTGCACGCCTGTAGTCCCAGCTACTCAGGAGGCTGAGGCAGGGGAATGGCTTAGACCTGGGAGACGGAGGTTGCAGTGAGCTGAGATCGAACCATTGCATTCCAGCCTAGTAACTGAGCAAGACACCCTCTCAAAAAAAAACAAAGAAAGAAAAGAAAAGAAATAATCAGGCTGGGCATGATGGCTCACGCCTGTAATCCCAGCACTTTGGGAGCCCAAGGCAGGCGGATCACCTGAGGTGAGGAGTTTGAGACTAGCCTGACCAATATGATGAAATCTTGTCTCTACTAAAAACACAAAAATTAGCTGGGCATGGTGTCATGTGCCTGTAATCCTAGCTACTCAGAAGGCTGAGACTGGAGAATCACTTGAACCCGTGAGGCAGAGGTTGCAGTGAGTCAAGATCAAGACATTGCACGCTAGCCTGGGCAACAGGAGTGAAACTCCATCTAAAAAAAAAAAAGAAATAATCAAATGACTCTGTAATCTAAATGCTAACAAGGAAAGGATGTGCAAGAGGCATAATGGCTTAGACCGGGTGGTCAGGAAAGACTTCTCTGAGGAAGTAACATGTTAGCAGGGCTTTGAGGGAGCAAAAGGAACAAAGGCTGGAAGAAAGAGCACTCTTGGCAGATGGAAGCGCACATGCAAAGGCCCTGGGCTCGGTGTCCGCTCCGTGTGTTCAAGGAGCACAAGAAACCAGTGTAGCTGGGGCAGAGTGGGAAGGAAGCAGTGTGGTCGGAGATTATTTCAGGGTGATGGTCAGGGCCCAGGCCTATGGGCTTTACTGGCCGTGACAAACACATGGATTTTATTTCAGATGCGAAGAAAAGCCACTGGAAAAGTTTTGAAAGGGTTGCAAAGTTTAGGTTACCCGAGCTGTTGTGAAGAATATGGGCTGGGCATGGTGGCTAACGCCTGCAATCCCAGCACTTTGGGAGGCCAAGGTGGGAGGACCAGTTGAGGCCAAGTGTTGGAGGCCAGTCTGGGCAACATCGTGAGACTCCATCGCAACAAAAACTACACAAATGAGGTGAGTGTAGAGGTGTGTATGTGTTGTGTCAGTCAGGAGGCTGAGGTGGGAGGACTGCTTGAGCCCAGGAGTTGGAGGGTACAGTGAGCTACGGTCGCTCCACTGGATCCAGCCTGGGCAATAGAGAGAGAGCCTGTCTCTCAAAAACTCAAAGAATGTGTAGGAACTTTCTCACCAAACTACTACAGGATTCCACCCCAAAGCAGCCCCTTTACCGGAGAAAGTCTCATGGTCTTGTCTAAGGTGGGAAGGAAAGTGGGCTATGGACTCTGAATTGCCAAAACGGGGAGATGGATCTCTCCTCCTGTTTTCTCTTCCTGGTGGGTCTGCTCTTTCCCATTTAGGCCTCATACATGGAAATGTCACCCTCTCCTTTTTTGCCCTGAGAATCAACGGGTTTGTTTGTTTTAGGAGGTTTACTTTTACAAACAATTCGGTCCCCATCAATTCTCTGACACTGCATCTTGAAAACACTGAAAAAAAAATGTTTAATAAGATTTGGAGGAAATTTGCAATTTAAAGTGTTTTAACAGAAAAGAAGTCAGTGACCTCCCTTTGTGCCATGAATGTCTCTCTCTTTGTTTTCTTAAAACATCTCTCAACTCTAAGCAGATCTCCACTGCCTGAATTGAAAAAAGACCCCAGGTAAGTAAGGCTTTCTGGCCAGAGACGCACTTCCATAAAATAACCTGAAGAACTAGGGCACCGAAAGGCTATAGGCACCTGCTCGGGCTGCCGTAACAAAGCGCACTGTCAGGGTGTCTTCAACAACACAAGTGTATTTTCCTCACAGTTCTAGAGGCTAGAGGTCCAAGACCAAGGTGCCAGCGGGACTAGGTTCTGGTGAGGCCCCTCTCTTCTCTGCTTGGAGACAGCTACCTTCTCACTGTGTCCTTGCGTGGCCTTTACTCTGTCTGTGCTTGGGGCTTGGGGGAGCTCAGATGTCTCTCTCTTGTTTGAAGAACAGTAGTCCTATCTAATTAGGACTCCAATCTTACAACCTCATTTAACCTTAATTTCCTCTTTAATAGCTGGATCTCCAAATGCAGCCATATTGGGGATTAGGGCTTCAACATATGAATGTGGGGGTAGGGGGCTAGCGCACTTCATAGCAGAAGTTCTCAATAAATGTTCAGTTAAGACATGGGTAAATGAATGTCTGGATATCCTCAAACTATCAGAGACCTCTGATGGAGCATGAGGTAAAAACAGTGGCTCAGGTGGAGAAATTATAGACCTATGAACTAAATGACGCAGAACCTATATAAATCAGTCATGTTCCTCTATATCAACAATAACCCACTAGAAAATGCAATAACAGGCTAGGCACAGTGGCTCACACCTGTAAACCCAGCACTTTGGGAGGCTCAGGCAGGTGGATCACGAGGTCAGGAGTTCAAGACCAGCGTGACCAACATAGTAAAACCCCGTCTTTACTGAAAATATGAAAATTAGCCAGGCGTGGTGGCTCATGCCTATAATCCCAGCTACTCAGGAGGATGAGGCAAGAGAATCACTTGAACCTGGGAGGCAGAGTTTGCCGCAAGCGGAAATTTCACCACTGCTTAGCCTGGGTGACAGGGCGAGACTCCGTCTTAAAAAAATAAGAAAAGAAAATGCAGTCACAATTAAGACTCAGTTTAAAAAAATATAAAAATAAAAAAAAAATAAAATAATTTTTTTTTTAAAAAAAGGCAGGGCATGGTGGCTCACGCCTGTAATCCAAGCACTCCGGAGGCCAAGGCGGGTGGATCACCTGAGGTCGGGAGTTCAAGACCAGCCTGACCAACATGGTAAAACCCCATCTTAAAAAAAAAAAAAAAAGACTCGGTTCACTGTAGTAACAACAACCTTAATAACTCAAATTTTACCTGACAAAGAATATATATAAGACCCCTAGGAACACAATTTAGAAATGCTATTAAAGCACATTTTAAAAGGAGAGAGGCCAGGTGTGGTAGCTCACACCTGCAATCCCAGCAGTTTGGGAGGCCAAGGCAGGTGGATCACCTGAGGCTAGGAGTTTGACATGAGCCGGGCTAACATGGTGAAACCTCATCTCTACTAAAAATACAAAAAAAAAAAAAAAAAAAAGAAAAAAATTAGCCAGGCTTGTTGGCACATGCTTGTAATCTCAGCTACTCGGGAGGCTGGGGCAGGAGAAACGCTTGAACTCAGGAGGCGGAGGTTGCAGTGAGCCAAAATCAAGCCACGGCACTCCAGCCTGGAAGACAGAGAGATACCCTGCCTCAAAATGAAAATAAAAATAAAACAATAATAATAATAATTTTAAATATCCTTCTAGCCAAGCCAAGCACATCTAAGGGACTAACTTGGCCTGTAAGCCACTAGTTTGTAACTCACGGTGCGTATAATAGGTATGAGGCTTGTTCCTAAACGTGGGGATGTGGGAGGCAAGCCGGCCCTTCTCGTCCCACACGTCCTTACCCCTCCACCTGTCTACAGGCAGCTTTCGTAAGGTCCTGGACCCTCAGATCCTTGCTGGAGTTGGAGACAGAAATGTTTTGGATGTGCAAAACAGTTAAGGGGTGTTAAGGAATATTAAAATAGTGTCCCCCAAAACTAGGGCATCCTCCTGACTATCCATGGCTGATCAGTAACATGTGGGAGAGAAATTTGGGTTTATTACTTTACAGCAGTATAAAGCAATAGCAGAGTTAACACAAAGGCACTTGCCAGTCGCAGCCTGCGCGGCTCATGGGTCTCTGAGACCCGAAAACTGAGAGGATTTTCGCACCCCAGGGGCTGCTTCTGGCGGCTCTGGGGCCATCAATATGCCACAGAGTGAATATATTGAATTACACTGTAAACACTGTAGATACCGTTTGAATTACCACGAGAAAGAGAGAAAGAAGGAAAGTTGAGAAGCTCATGAACGTTCAAAGAAGGCAACGAGAATGACTGGTCTGAAGGCCAAGCTTTACCATAACCAGCGCCATGCTGAGGAAATACAAATCAAAAAGGCTATCAAGATGCACGAAAAGAGAAACACCAAACAAAGGAAAGATGAAGACTCCACAGGGAGCAGGACCCGCCTGTCTGCTGGACAGAGAGAGACCATCCCGAGCTAAAGTGCTTTCCAATATGATTAAGCAGAAACTAAAAGAGAAAGGGGGAAAACGGGAAGTGTCTCTGCCTAATGTAGTGAACTGTGACATTCCACCACTTGCCAAGTCTGACAGGTTCTACCTCTGCCGTGTGGCTGCACTCACCTGGATCGGCTGACCAGGTTCATCCATGTGGTGTTTCCCTTTCAGGCTTGGACGTTCTCCACCTGCAACAGAAACAAAGGTATTAAGAGTTATTCAAACAGGAGAGAGAAAGAAGAAGGCGTGGAGGAGGATGGTTACATGGAGATGGCTTTAAAAGAAAACCACCTAAATATGAAAGATTCATCAGGGCAACGGGCTTGCGTTTCAAGAAAGCCCACGCAACACATCCTGAATTAAAAGCCACCTTTTGCCTACCAATAAGTGGTGTAGAGAAGAATCCCACCGGCATGGTGGCTCATACCTGTAATCCCAGCACTTTGGAAGGCCGATGCAGCAGATCACCTGAGGTCAGAAGTTTGAGACCAGCCTTACCAACAGAAAGAAATCCCGTCTCTACTAAAAATACAATATTAGCCGGGCTTGGTGGCACATGCCTGTAATCCCAGCTACTTGGGAGGGTGAGGCAGGAGAATTGCTTAAAACTCGAGAGGTGGAGGGTGCTGTGAGCTGAGATCGTGCCATTGCATTTCTGACTGGGCAACAAGAGTGAAACTGTCTCAAAAAAAAAAAACAAAAAAACAAAAAAACAAGAAGAATCCCTCATCTCCACTGTATACAACTTTGAGTGTTATTACCACCGGTGCTGTCACGGAGGAAAATGTCAGCAAATTGGGCTTTGTGACGCAAGAAGGCAAAGTTATCTGGGGAAAATATGCCCAGGTTACCAACAGTCCTGAGAACGATGGGTGCATAATGCAGTTTTACTGGTTTGACAGCAATTTCACATATCATTATTGAGGACTACACACTAATTTAAAAAACTGCCCTTCTGGGATGTTTCTGAATACTACCGAACAGCCATACTTGTCTGCAGTAATCGAGAGGTTTATTAAACTGTAAACACTGACTTGGAAACAACAAAATCATTATAAAAATAATACTCCTTTAGGACTCTAACTTCAAACATTCCTCTTACCTGCAAATATTAGAAAAGATCACTTTCCTTTTAAATATGTAAAGAGAAAATGTTTCCAGAATTAGTCTGAAACCTTTGTAGCCCTGTAGCTGGAAGGGTCATCAACTAAAAACGCATCAGTAGAGACACTAATGAAATAACCAGTGAGTGTAGAATCATGAACTGACGTGTGCACTGAGGGAAAGAAATGAAGGGAAGGAGCAAGGATTGTTAGCAGACTGGGAGTTTACATTTCCCCCAGAAACTGGGATTCACTGGGAGAAAAAAAGAGCATCCCTAAGATGGAAAGGAGGGCAGAGCACTGGCAAAAGTCAGCCAAGGCGGCCGGAGTGAAGGGAGCAGGGGAAGGAATGACTCCTGATGAAGCAGGAGAGGTGAAGACCTCAGTGTTCAGAGCTGTGTGGACTGCAGTCAGCTCCCCTAGGGTTTTGTTTCGTTGAGATGGAGTCTTGCTTTGTCACCCAGGCTGGGGTGCAGTGGCACAAGGCAGGCTCACTGCACCCTCCGTCTCCCAGGTTCAAGAAATTCTCTGCCTTAGCCTCCTGAGTAGCTGGGATTACAGGTGCCCGCCACCATGCCTTACTAACCTTTGTATTTTTAGTAGAGACGGGGTTTCACCATGTTGGCCAGGCTGGTCTTGAGCTCCTCACCTTGTGATCCACCTGCCTTGAGACTGGGATTACAGGGGACAAAGTCTCTCCCTGTTGCCAGACTGGAGTACAGTGGCATGATCTCAGCTCACTACAACCTCCACCTCCCGGGTTCAAGCCATTCTTTTGCCTCAGCCTCCCTAGTAGCTGGGACTACAGGCACACACCACCATGCCCAGCTAATTTTTGTATTTTTAGTAGAGATGGGGTTTCCCCTTGTTGGCTGGGATGGTCTCAATCTCTTGACCTCGTGATCTGTATGCCTCAGCCTCCCAAAGTGCTGGGACTACAGACATGAGCCACCGTGCCCGGCCCAGCCTATGGTTTTAAGAGGTGAAGGAGGATCATGATCAGCCTTACGCTGAAAATGATGACGCTGGCTGTGGTGTGATTCATGGGGTAGGGATTCTGAGCGGGCGCAGGGCAACCAGACTTGAACCTCTGCTGTGCTTGGGAGAGGATGACAGTAGTTTCGACTATCATGGGGGGCGGGCAGGGGCGGGCAGGGGCGGTGTGGACATGAAGAGGAGTAGGCAGACTGCAAGCTGTTGAGGTAAAATTATCAGACACATGAGTGGTTGGATGTGAGCGGGGAGGGACGCCATGCCTGGGCTAACTCCTGGCTTTTCCGCTCTTGCACTGGGGTATGTGAAGACGCATCCCCACAGACAGGAACACTGAAAAGGGAATGAATTGAGGGGCAAGAGCACGAGTCAGCCTTAGACAAGCTATTTGGAAGTGCCTCTGCAATCTCCGTGTGACCTCTGGCCTGTTTCCCAGTTCACAAATCCCTCACCTGTGACAGTTATGATAAAAATGGCAGGAAGTTAGCTCCTAGGTGTGGAGGAGCAGAAGAGAGACTCAGACGGGGGCTCTGCATTTACCCCCCACCCTCCCTGGAGCCTCTCTGAAAGATGCTCACTGGAAGATACTTTGTTTTTTGGTCTAGTTGAAGAATGAGAAACTCAAATGTGTTCTGATGAATAAGTAGGGGGCCTTCTTAAACAAGGCGACGGCGTACTCTCCACCCTTTGCCCTCCTGCCCTGGAGGGAATGGCTGGCCACTCACTCTAAACTTAGAGAATCAGCTGCAGCAGGAGGTGAGGAGGAGAGCCAGACCTCTGCGAACATTACTGGAGAATGAGGACTGGCCGGAGCCTCGCATAGGGAGCGATTTCTCCTGTCTCCCGTCTTCAATCCAGCTAGAGAAGCAACTTTCAGTTCCCCCACCATGGCACACTTCTTCTCTCTCATGGCCTCATATGTGCTGCCCACTCCCCAGAGACGCTCTGCCCTTTCTCCTCTCCTACATCCCTTTCTTTTTTTTTTTTTTTTTTGAGACGGAGTTTCGCTCTTGTTACCCAGGCTGGAGTGCAATGGCGCGATCTCGGCTCACCGCAACCTCCGCCTCCTGGGTTCAGGCAATTCTCCTGCCTCAGCCTCCTGAGTAGCTGGGATTACAGGTACACACCACCATGCCCAGCTAATTTTTTGTATTTTTAGTAGAGACGGGGTTTCAACATGTTGACCAGGATGGTCTCGATCTCTTGACCTCGTGATCCACCTGCCTCGGCCTCCCAAAGTGCTGGGATTACAGGCGTGAGCCACCACGCCCGGCCCCACCCTCCTACATCCCTTTCAACTGTGGGATCCTGAGCGTATTTTACTCAGTGCTCAGATACCACCTCTTCCTCGAGGCCTTTTTTGATGTCTCATAGCTGGGTTCAATGTTTGTGGCGGAGACTGCTGATCGTCTACCCCATATCCACTCTCCTGTCTTTGTTTTTCTTGGTACAAGAACCCCTAATATTTGGCTAAGCATAAAGTGCTTGAGATAAAGTCTACATTTTCCAATATCTTTTGCAGGTGGATGAGACCACTGGGCTAAGCTCTGGCTAGTGATATGAAAGTGGATGCGTCTGCAGCTTCGGGGACATGATTTTTCAGCGAGAAGACATGGCTTTCTTCTCCTTCCTCTATTTGAATATGCTGGCTGATTCTTTAGTCACCAGCTTGGACTAGGAAGACAGAGACCACACCGAAGGGATGGTGACGCTTTGCACCAGGAAGACATTGGATTTTTTTTCTTTTTCTTTTTTTTTTTTTTTCCTGAGACACAGTCTTGCTCTGTCACCCAGGCTTGAGTCTGGGGCATGATTTTGGCTCACTGCAACCTCTGCCCCCAGGTTCAAGTGATTCTCATGCATCAGGTGGGACTACAGGCACCCTTCCTGGAGCCACCATGCCCTAATAATAATAATAATAATAATATATTTATTTATTTATTTATTTTTCTTGCGGAGATGGGGTTTCACCATGTTGGCCAGGCTGGTCTCGAAATCCTGGCCCCAAGTGATCTACCCATCTCAGCCTCCCAAAGTGCTGAGATTATAGACATGAGCCACCATCCCTGGACTAGATTTATTCTAATGACTTTATGGAGCTATAGATATTTTGCACTGTCTACCTCTTGCTTTTGTTTGTGTGAAAGAGAAATAAACTCCCATCCTGTGTAAGGCACTGATATTTTGGTTACATGCTGCAAAACCTAGTCCGAATTTACACAGTGTCACTCCTATGTGTTTATTCCTATGAAAACACTTACACCCTGCATTACCAGTTACTTACCTGAGTGAAAAAAAGTCTGTCCTACCAGAGTTTACACTCTTCTTATGCAGATAGCTCCGAAGATGTCCTTATCCAACATAACTCCTATCTACAAGTGTTTGTTTGGTAAGGAACCAGAAAGCCAGTTACACAAGGGCAGTGCTGTGGAACCACTGCAAATATTGCTTTCTGGTCTCGGGCTTGATAGTCACGAAGCAATGCTGTGGTTAGGATTGTGCCCGTTTCTCCTCCACTGCGATTTCTGTCTCTTGGACAAAATAGTCAGTTATTCCACCAATAAACCCACAGAAAACAGGACAGCGAAAGAAACACGTACAACAAATGTCTTAAAACTGGCATCTCCTAGTCAACATGTCCTATGTTGTAGTGTCTGGAAAACCAAAAGCAGTTTTCAAACTCTGATGGTTTGGCATTTGGAATATTGAAAGCAATCTGAAAAACCCCGATAGTCCAGCGTTTGTGTCTCCATCATTAGCTGCAGAAGCAGACGGTCAGGATGAATTTCAGCAGGATCAGAGGAGTAAGTGTATCTGGTGGATTCGCTCACTCCCAGCACCATTAGTGAGGTCGGTGATACACCCTTTAACAGACTCTGCCAATAAATCTATGCTCAGTAATTTACCTTTTTTCCCCCCAGAACTTTCCGAGGTCAAATACTACCTATTACGGTATTTTATACTTTTATACTCAGTGTTTCTGCCTTAATTGACTCATCTGTAATTCCTAGTCTTCAAGTATGAGCCAAAATAATAATGGCTGAGAGAAGGAAGTACATAACCTGGACAATACCCTAAAAGTCAGACATTTTTTTAAAAATTCAGATATTATCAATAGAATACTGTCCAAATGTCTGGACAAATCTGATAATCTTATAGGGCTGAGGTTCCAGTTGTGCTGGATTTTTTAACTTTCACTGGCCTGTTGGCCATGCTGGTCTTAAACTCCTGACTTCAAGTTATCCTCCTGCCTCAGCCTCCCAAAGTGCTGGGATTACAGGTACAAGCCACTGCACCCTCCGGAACTGAAGATTAAATGAGGTAGTGTATACAAAGCACACAGCTATCAACAGGTTTTAGCTATTATCATGCAGTGGGCTTTAACTCCCTAAAGAGGGACTCCTTTTTTTTTTTTTTTTTTGAGACGGAGTTTCACTCTTGTTACCCAGGCTGGAGTGCAATGGCGCGATCTCAGCTCACCGCAACCTCCGCCTCCTGGGTTCAGGCAATTCTCCTGCCTCAGCCTCCTGAGTAGCTGGGATTACAGGCACGCGCCACCATGCCCAGCTAATTTTTTGTATTTTTAGTAGAGACGGGGTTTCACCATGCTGACCAGGATGGTCTTGATCTCTTGACCTCATGATCCACCTGCCACGGCCTCCCAAAGTGCTGGGATTGCAGGCGTGAGCCACCGTGCCTGGCAGGGACTCCGTTTTTTAAAAATCACATTGTATTCCTAGTACCTACCATAGTGTCTGGCACATAATAAGCATCCCCAAAATGTTTAGTGTTAACTGAAAGTATGAGAAGCACCTTGAATGCAAAGAGCTCTTGCTGGGATCCTCGTTTAAGTACAACTCTTCTCTCCTATAAACATAATCCTTCCCTTAGAAGGCCACATGGAGCTGGGCACGGTGGCTCATGCCTGTAATCCCAGCACTTTGGGAGGCTGAGGTGAGAGGATCACTTAAACCCAGGATTTGAAGACCAGCCTGGGAAACATGGGGAAACCCTGTTTCTACAAAAATTAGCCTGGCATGGTGGTGAGTAACTATAGTCCCAGCTACTCGAGAAGCTGAGGTGGGAGGATTGCCTAAGCCTGGAGAAGTTGATGCAGCACTGAGCTGTGATTGTACATTGTACTGCAGCCTGGGCAACAGGGTGAGACCCTGTCTGAAAAAGGAAAAGAAGAAGAGGAAGGAGAAGAAGAAGGAGAAGGAGAAGGAGAAGGAGAAGGAGAAGGAGGAGGAGGAGGAGGAGGAGGAGGAAGATGAAGGGAAGAGGAGGAGGAGGGAGGGAGGAGGAGGAGGGAGGAGGAAGGAGGGAGGAGGAGGAGGGAAGAGAAGAGAAGGAGATGGAGGAGGAGGAGATGGAGGGGGAGGAGGATGAGAAGGAGGATGAGGAAGTGGAGGGAAGGGGAAGGAGGAGAGAAAGAAAGAAAGAGAGAGAGAGAGAAAAGAAAGAAAGGGAGAAAGAGAGAGGGAAAGAGAAAGGAAGGAAGGGAGGAAGGAAGGGAGGGAGGGAAGGAAGGAAGGAAGGAAGGAGGGAGGGAGGGAGGGAGGGAGGGAGGGAGGGAGGGAAGAAAGGAAGAAGAGAAGGAAGGAAGGAAGGGGCCTACAATGGAAAGAATCCCAGTCCAGAGTCCATGTGAAAGGAAATCAGTGACACACTGGTCCTGTGAGTCCTGGAGCCTGCTGGGTAGAAGGTTGTTAACCAGAGTAATTTATGCGCAGTTGGTGGCAGGGGAGAAGGAAAGTTTCATACAGACTAAAGGAGAGAAGTCATTTTATTTGGGCTCCTGCAGTATTATTACTTAGACCCTCATTTATTTTACATCACTTCTCTGATGACTGGACATGAATAGATATTGACCAGTTGAATGATCTGATTCCTGCACTAGAGGGTACACTTGCATAATGCCTTGTAGACACACTCCAGGGAGTGAGGCTACTTTGTGGGGTTCCTTGGCAGCAGCCCTAAGCAAAAGATTCTTTCTCTTTCTAAGCTGTGGCATATGATTGTGGTTTTGGAGCTGGAGAAGAATAAGATTGAATATTACACGGCAAATTAGCTGGTCATTTCGATTGTTGAACATTTTTCTTTCAAGAAGAGTTATTATGACAGCCTCTGCTGGCTTAAGCCAGTCAAAGTCCAGCCTGGGTGGTGCGGCTCATGCCCATAATCCCAGTACTCTGGAAGCCTGAGGTGGACAGATTGCTCAGCCTCCTCCCTACTGTCCTCTGATGCACTCACTCTGGAAGCGGAAGGAGGGGCCCCGGGCAGTGAGTCCACCAGACACTCCCAGGCCCAGCAGAATCATCTCTTGAAGACAGAGACAAGAATGAGTGAAAAATGTAACCAGGAAAAGTCAAAAAGAGATGAGAGGCTGCCGGGCGTGGTGGCTCACGCCTATAATCCCAGCACTTTGGGAGGCCGAGGCAGGTGGATCACGAAGTCAAGAGATCGAGACCATCCTGGTCAACATGGTGAAACCCCGTCTCTACTAAAAATACAAAAAATTAGCTGGGCATGGTGGCGCGTGCCTGTAGTCCCAGCTACTCGGGAGGCTGAGGCAGGAGAATTGCCTGAACCCAGGAGGCAGAGGTTGCGGTGAGCCGAGATTGCGCCATTTCACTCCCGCCTGGGTAACAAGAGCGAAACTCGGTCTCAAAAAAAGAAAAAAAAAGAGAGAGAGAGACGACAGGCTTTTGAGATGTTTGGAGCAAGTTTCATTCCCTTTCTTTGGGTTTGGGGAAAATTATATCGTACAGGGTAAGAAGTAGAAAGAGGGAGGGTGGACGTTTTGTCTTCATTCCACCATTTGTCTCTCCAACCTTGCACTTGCATGGGAGCTATGCAGGGGCGGGGGACGAGGGCGTCAACCAGAAAGGATCTGTGTCATCAGCACATTAGAAAGAAACCAGGCTGGTCACAGCGGATCATGCCTGTAATTGTAGAGCTTTGGGAGGCTGACAGGGGCTGGATCCCTTGAGCCCAGGAGTTTGAGTAGCCTGGGCAACATAGAAAGAAGACCCTGTCTGTAAAAATATATTAAAAATTAGCCAGTCACAATGACACACAACTGTAGTCCCAGCTACTTGGACAGCTGAGGTAAGAGGATAGCTTGAGTCAGGAGGCTTCAGGGAACTATTATTGAGCCAATGCGCTCCACTGCCTGGGCAACAGAGTGAGATCTCATCTCTAAAAATAAAAATACACAATAAGATAAATAGGCCAGGTGTGGTGGCTCACACTTGTAATTCCAGCACTTTGGGAGGCCAAGGTGGGCAGATCACCTGAGGTCAGGAGTTCAAGACCAGCCTGGCCAAGAAAGCAAAACCCCATCTCTACTAAAATACAAAAATTATCTGGGCACAGTGGCACATGCCTGTAACCCCAGCTACTCTGGAGGCTGAGGCATAAAAATCACTTGAACCCAGGAGCCAGAAGCTGCAGTGAGCCGAGATTGTGCCAGTATACACCAGCCTGGGCAAAAGAAAGAGATCTCATCTCTAAAAATAAAAATAAAAAATAAGATAAGGCATCAACCATCCAGTCATTTCTGCATTTTTTAGTGAACCCACAACAAAAAAAAAAGGAAAGAAAGAAACCAGACTTGCTGTATTAGTATGAAGCTTCATTCACCTCTGACTAGTCGGAAGCTTCTCTAAGATTGTGGTTAGCAAAAGCCAAGAGCCTCCTAGAGGTGAGATTGAGGTGGTTTTTGTTGAGGCTGTTTTATTGGCTATGTGTCAGCTCTTAGGGGTAATTTGCATAAAACTTGTCAGAGTTATTTTCAGGGTCTTAAACACTAAGTTTTTTTTTTTTTGAGACGGAGTTTCACTCTTGTTACCCAGGCTGGAGTGCAATGGCGCAATCTCGGCTCACTGCAACCTCCGCCTCCTGGGTTCAGGCAATTCTCCTGCCTCAGCCTCCCGAGTAGCTGGGATTACAGGCACGCGCCACCATGCCCAGCTAATTTTTTGTATTTTTAGTAGAGACGGAGTTTTACCATGTTGACCAGGATGGTCTCGATCTTTTGACCTCGTGACCCACCCGCCTCAGCCTCCCAAAGTGCTGGGATTATAGGCTTGAGCCACCGCGCCCCGCGAAACACTAAATTTTTAACATTTAAGGTAGGGAACTTGGTCAACCTGACATCTGCCTGCCGAGGCTTTACCATGCGCTACCTCCCAACAGCCAATGAGCCAGTCGCAAGGTTAGCATTTTAGAAAGCAGCTGAGTCTACAAACAGCTTCAGCCACCTGCAGTGAGAGGGGAGGAAGTAGGACGTCAGGACCCAGTGGGTGGGGAGGTACAATCCAAGGAGCATGGCTAATAGGAGAGTCTGTGGCTGGGAGTCAGCAGACCAAGAGTGACTATGTTTCCTCTTCTTTAAAATGGAGTTAATGAGAGTGCCAGCCCGAAAAGGCGGTTGTGGGAATTGAATGAGTTAATGCATGTAGCACGCTCAGCACACGGGCTGACTCATAATGTATTCTCAACCAATGTGAGCTGTGTTCATCATCATCACCATTTTTTTTTTTTTTTGAGACGGAGTTTCACTTTTGTTGCCCAGGCTGGAGTACATTGGCACAATCTCGGCTCACCCCAACCCCTGCCTCCTGGGCTCAAGCAATCCTCTTGCCTCAAGCAATTCTCCTGCCTCAATCTCCCAAGGAGCTGGGATTACAGGCATGTACCATCACGCCCAGCTAATTTTGTATTTTTCACAGAGACAGGGTTTCTCCATGTTGGTCAGGCTGGTCTTGAACTCCCGACCCCAGGTGATCCACCTGCCTTGGCCTCTCAAAGTGCTGGGATTACAGGTGTGACCACCGTGCCCTGCCATCACCACCATTATTTTCAGCATCATCCTGGCTCTTCTACTGACCAGGTTTGTGACCTGGGGCAAGCTATGTATCATTTCTAAACCTTGGATTCCTCATCTTGACCTTAAAGAAAAGAAAAATCACCATCAATAATATAGTGAGGAGGAGATAAAATGAGGCACATGAAGCATCTAACATGCCACCGTGTTCTGGCCAATCATGGGTCCTCATCGAGTGGGTGCTATTTCCTGTTGGTTTCGATGGCTTTCCTTTATTGATTGGTAGTCAAAACAAGGATTTTGGAAGAAAGAATACCAAAGGAAGGAAGACGCCAAAGTCTCCCCGATGAGAAAAGTTTACTCAATGGAAGAGACTCTCAAGGTTTTTTGTTTCTTGGTTTTTTTGAGACAGAATTTCACTCTTATTGCCTAGGCTGTAGTGCAATGGTGCGATCTCGGCTCACTGCAAGCTCTGCCTCCTGGGTTCAAGTGATTCTCCTGCCTCAGCCTCCCGAGAAACTGGGACTACAGGCATGTGCCACCATGCGTGGCTAATTTTTGTATTTTTAGTAAAGACAAGGTTTCTCCATTTGGTCAGGCTGGTCTCGAACTGCCGACCTCAGGTGATCCACCCGCCTCGGCCTCCCAAAGTGCTGGGATTACAGGCATGAGCCACCACACCCAGCCGACTCTCAAGTTTTTTATGAGAGTTTTAAAATTTTCATTTTTTTGGTGTGGTCTCATCAGACATCTGCCTAAGACCTCAGGTGTCCTTGAGTTTACAGTCCCACACACTAAGTGGCTTTCATTACTAAAGAAATCAGAGGGATTGAAGATTTGCGGACATGGATGTGGGGTTGCCAACTTTAGCAATAAAATTACAGGTGTGCGATATTTTATCTGGCTATCATACATGGATGCCATTTTTTATCTTCTTGTAAACTCAAGCTAGGATTGATTCTTGTTTTGTGATTTTGTGTGATTTACAATATCCACAGTCAAGGGCTTCTCAGAGAGAGAGACATTTTTTTGTTTTGTTTTTTGTGTGTTTGGTTTTTTTTTCTTTCCTTTTCTTCTTTTTTTTTTTTTTTTTTTTTAAAGACGGGGTTTCATCATGTTGGTCAGGCTGGTCATGAACTCCCAACCTCAGGTGATTCACCTGTCTTGGCCTCCAAAGTGCTTGAATTACAGGCGTGAGCCACCACACCCGACCAAGAGAGAGATGTTACAGAGAGCAGGCTCAACTTCTCAGGGAGGCAGTTATCAAGGACATCTTCTCCCATGAGTCATGTTGGGTCTAAGTATCATAAAAGCAGAATGGATCCTGGAGTTAGGTTCTAGTGAGAAGGCCCTGGGCTAACTTCCTCAAGGCTTGTCTTCATTATTATCTCCTGGTACTATCAATAGAGCACTGCTCATTGTCCCCCACCCCCTGCCATCCCCTTACACCTTCCTTAGCCCTGCAAGGCCCCTTCTCTCACTAGTGGAAAGATTGCACAGTCTCCACAGTCTAAGGGATAGGGTGAACTACAGCTCCTTAAGGATGATATTATGGGAACCCAGCACAAACCAGGCCTCCTGGGCTCCATTTAGTTCAACTCATAATATTCAGATGTTACATCATTTATCGTTCCAAACTCTCTTAGTGGCTTTGCTTTTGAAATGAAAATGCAGGTAGCAGGGCGAACTATCAAATGAATGACCTTTACTTCAAAACCTAACTGTGGTTTTTGGTAACAAGAAGAGCAGACTTCAGAGAAAGATCAGGTTATGAACTCTCTGTGACATCTCACTCACTGTCCTACCCTGAAACCGTTTTTTTCTGTAGAGGAGGTCTTAAGGTAAGGCTGTGTGCGCGTGCGTGTGCGTGCACGCGTGTGTGTGTGTGTGCGCGTGTGTGTGTGTCCCTCTCCGGAATTTTCATTTACAATCTTTGTGCCATTACTGGCTGAGATCATACGGAGTCAGCCTTCATTGCAGAGTTTTAGATCCTGGTCTATAAGGCTGGTTAGGTGAGGCTTGACATCCTCCCTGGTTTGGGTGCATACTCATCTCCCTCCCAGCCTGAGTCAGGAAATAGAAGAGACTGCAGCACCGCATCTCACCACAAAATATCATGCCCAGCTCCCATGCCCCTCCCACATCCCTTCCCACTCTGAACTCATGGCCCGCAGAGCTCCTGGGTGGGCCCACACTATCTGAGAGGGGCCAGAAGGCTTTGAGTGACACAGTTGTTCTGCCTGCCTCTCAGAATGACTGACAGCACATGAACCATGAACGCCGAGACAGAATGAACGGTGGCTCTTCTCCAAGCCTTTGGCCCTCCTTTTATTCATGCTCTGCCTTCCAGCCTGGGGATCAGGAAAGATTGTTTTTGACCTAGTCAGAGAAACTAAAGATTCCTGCAGACATGCTCTGCCTTTAAAGATCCTCCCACTTAGTCCTCATACCTGAGAGGGCAGAAAGCTTCAAGAAATACAGGGGCCTTTGCTTCATGTCAGGCGCTGGCCAAAGGGCACTAAGAGTGAAGGAACCATAAGCTACTAAGCTCCTCCCAAAGACCCTGTTTAGCAGAGGAGGAGGTGGAACAAGTGACCTCTACAAGTGATGAAATCCATCCCCCTACCTTCTGACAGCACTGACAATCAATAAATAGCTCCCTCTCCGAGAAGATTTCCACTGGAATTGGAACCCGGAATTTCCTCCAATTGTAGCAGACAATTTGAGTCCCTGAACCTGGAATGTCCTCATACCATCTCGGAGAGAGCCTTTAAAGACTACAAATTAGAAATGGACTGTTTGACATTCTCCTCCCTTTTTTGGATAATGCATGGGACTCCAGAATCTCTGCCCACGTATCCCCAAGCTTATCTCTAAACCCAGTGCAGACTTTTTAAAGATCAGTCCTTCTCAGGGTGACCCAGACGCTGGTGTGTACACCCCAACCTTAGGGGACCAACAAAGAGTGTTCTGAGGAAGCTGGATTTATGGGCTGAGAAGTCCATATGGGAATGCAAGAGTTCTATGCTGATGCAAGAAGGGCTGGAGTGAGGGGTGGGAAGAAAAAAGGATGCAGGATCAGGGCCACAGCTGGCGGCTGGCTCTTCCCAGGCCGCCATGGTCCAGCAAGAGAGTCTAAGACATCCAAGAATTTAAAATTCCAACTTGGACTTCCAGGTTGTTCTAAAGGTATTTTTGTCAAGGTAGGAGGACAGAACATATTGTGTTGAATGATTCGTGAGCTTTACTTATAAATTTAAAATATTTAGACATGTGGTGTTTAGGCCTCTCTTTGCACTCCTGTCAAGGGTACCCCATGACCTACCCCGCAATCTTCTAGGAGAGAAACCTTCACAGCTCAAATGGCTTAAGAGTGTGACCAGCTGAAACTGCATGCTGTATCACCTCACATCTGTCCCACTCTGCCCTATTTTGCCCCTAAGAGTGGTTAGATCTTATAGGCCACATCCTATAACCACGTTTTTTGCATGAACCCCATACTAGTTGCCTGGTCTGTACTGAGGGCATTAAATCAAGTATAAGACTTTTGTCTACCTTTCAGGGACCATTAAACTTAACGCAATTAGCAGAGTATGGTGGCTCACGCCTGTAATCCCAGCCCTTTGGAAGGCTGAGGTGGGTGGATCACGAGGTCAGGAGATCGAGACCATCCTGGCCAACTTGGTGAAACCTCATCTCTAGAAAAAATTAAAAAATGTTTTAAAACTTAATACAATTGAACTATGGGCCTTGAAGGCTTGCCTGAAAAAGATGAGGTGGCTGGACCAGGCACGGTGGCTAATACCTGTAACCCCAGCACTTTGGGAAGCTGAGGTGGGTAGATCACCTGAGGTCAGGAGTTTGAGACCAGCCTGAACAACATGTAAAAACCCCGTCACTACTAAAAATACAAAAATATTAGCCAGGTATTGTGGCACGTGCCTGTAGTTCCAGCTACTTGGAAGGCTGAGGTGGGAGAATCACTCGACCCCAAGGGGCAGAGGTAGCAGCAAGCTGAGATCACGCCACTGCACTCCAGCCTGGGCAACAGAGCGAGACTCGATCTCAAAACAAAAAAAAAAAAATGAGGTGGTTGAAATTTGGCTGACAATCCAACTTTCTTTTATTTTTTCCATGTCAGATGGTTGCTGGGCCATCATAACAAGGTTTGAGGGATGCCCACCCATGTCTCACGCATGAGCACGAAACCACAATCATCACACTTATGAACTAACTGCAAAAGGATCGCTGATTCTCTTTTTAAAGAGTGGCATGTGCCAGTGAAGGTAGAAAAGAACAATGTCAGGCTCAAGGGGCCACTTGAGACAGTTTGAGGAAGAAGAAGAAGGGCATGCAGCAGCCATGAAGAGGGACTTGGAGGGACATGCAGAAGTGTTTGCAGGTGGTCAGCTGCAGTGGCTCATGCTTGTAATCCCAGCACTTTGGGAGGCCAAGGCGGGTGGATCACGAGGTCAAGATATCGAGACCATCCTGGCCAACATGGTGAAACCCCGTCTCTACTAAAAATACAAAAATGAGCTGGGTGTGGTGGCGTGTGCCTGTAGTTCCAGCTACTCAGGAGGCTGAGACACGTGAATCGCTTGAACTCAGGAGGTGGAGACTGCAGTGAGTCAAGATGGCGCCATTGCACTCCAGCCTGGGCGGCAGAGCAAGACTTCATCTCAAAAAAAGAAAAAAAAAATATGTTTGCAGGTATCCTTAGGGAAATTGTACCATATGTTATGAGTAGCTTGTCTCACTTTCCCAGAGAAAAGTCAGTAAATGCTACATTACTCAGGATGGCTGATGGAGTTGAATTCGTTTATTTGTTTTGGAAGAGGGTGGCCAGGGCATGGATGCAAGGGCTGAGCCTGGCCCAAAGCTGATCTTGGGGTGACAACAGGAGCTGAAGAAGAGCTCACGTGCATTCAGGCTAACTTATTAAATGGAATGTTGGGCACCCATTTCTCTTTCTCCAGAGCTGACCATATGAAGGCTTCAAAGAAGAAGCCTGAGTATCTGAAAATGAAACACAGGCAGCAGCAACCAGCTCACTCAGGCCTTCCCGGAAGATGAACTAAGAGACATGAGCTGCATGACTGGTTTGCTCTACCAAAGTCTGTTTTTAGATATCTGCTTTGGTTGTTTTTGTTCTGTTTTTTACAATAAAAGGAGTTTGTGTTTATTTAACAAAATTTGAAGTAGGGCAGGCAAGGTAGCTCATGTCTGTATTCCTAGCACTTTGGGAGGCTGAGGTGGGAGGATAACTTGAGCCCAGGAGTTCAGGACCAGCCTAGGCAACACAGCAAGACCCTGCCTTTTTCTTTTTTTCTTTTTTTGAGACATAGTCTTGCTCTGCCACTCAGGCTAGAGTGCAGTGGCGTGATTTGAGCTCACTGCAACCTCTGCCTCCCGAGTTCAAGCAATTCTCCTGCCTCAGCCTCCTGAGTAGCTGGGATTATAGGCACGTGCCACCATGCCTGGCTAATTTTTGTATTTTTAGTAGAGACGGGGTTTCACCATGTTGGTCAGGCTGGTCTCGGACTCCTGATCTCAGGTGATCCACCTGCCTCGGCCTCCCATAATGCTGGGATTACAGAGGTGAGGCGTCGTGCTCAGGCTTCATATTCTTTTTTAAATGAGAAATGTGGAAAACGTTAAAAGCAAGAAGAAAAATCATCTATAGTCTTACCTTCCAGTATAACCATGTAAACATTTGTCATATTTCCCTCAAAGCTTCGAGGCTTCTCTTGCTCTCTACATAGATGGTTGTGGTACGTGCGTGCGTGCGTGCGTGCGAGCGAGCGTGCGTGCGTGTGCGTACATGTGCGCGTGCGTGCGTGCGCGTGCACGTGTGCTTGCATGAGTGCGTGCATGCATGTGTGTGTGCGTGCGTGTGTGATGTCAGTGAGAGTAAAAGAGAGAGATTTTAACATAACTGGATCCTCTCCTTTAAGCCCTGTTTTCAAGGCAGCAGGGTTAATGTGATCTTAAAGTACTAAGATGAGTCATCTTAGAATTATTAAGCAACTTCACGAGATTTGGTAAAAACAAGATTGACTTTCCTCCACTCTGTCATCAGGAATTACCTCCTCTAATAGTCAGCTGCTTTTCTCAGGGTCCATGCTCAGCCAGAAGGGATAGCACAATTCAAATCAGAGATGGAAAAGTAAGAAATATAACTACGGCACATGCTCTTGACTTTAGGACTTACACAGATTTTTATACCTGAGTCTTTTAGTCCTGCTAGTGCCGCTTCTGACTAAGGTTAAAGAGGACACAGATCAAGGTAAGGTGAAAGAGTGAAAGGTGAAAGAACCAAGGTGAATCGCTGGGCATGGTGGCTCGTGCCTGCAACCCCAGCACTTTGAGAGGCGGAAGTGGACAGACTGCTTGAGCCCAGGAGTTCAAGGCCAGCCTGGGCAAAATAGGGAGACCCTGTCTTTACGAAAAAAAAAAAAAAAAAAGGGCTGGGCACGGTGGCTCACGCCTGTGATCCCAGCACTTTGGGAGGCCGAGGCGGGTGGATCACGAGGTCAAGAGATCAAGACCATCCCGGTCAACAAGGTGAAACCCCGTCTCTACTAAAAATACAAAAATTAGCTGGGCGTGGTGGCGCACGTCTGTAATCCCAGCTACTCAGGAGGCTGAGGCAGGAGAATTGCCTGAACCCAGGAGGCGGAGGTTGTGGTGAGCCGAGATCGCGCCACACACTCCAGCCTGGGTAACCAAAGCGAAACTTCGTCTCAAAAAAGAAAAAAAAAAAAAATAGCAGGGCATGGTGGCACACACCTGCAGTCCCCAGTTACTTAGAGGGCTGAGGCAGGAGGCTCACTTGAGCCTGGGTGTTCGAGGCTGCAGTGAGCTGCGTTCATGCCACTGCATTCTAGCCTAGGCAACGAAGTGAGTCCTTGTCTTAAAAAAGGAAAAACCAAGTTGAGGCCAGTTGCAGTGGCACACGCCTGTGGTCCCAGCTACTCAAGAGGCTGAGGTGAGAGGATAGCTTGAGCCCAGGAGTTCAAGGCCAGCCTGGGAAACATAGCACGACCTAGTCTCGAATTAAAAAGAAAAAAAAAATCAAGGTAAATCATTTGAATTTTCTGGTAAATCCCATTCTAAAACATATTACGACTTGATTTTTGTGGCATAAGTAACTTTGCGTTTACTTGGGGATTTTTCTCAAAGATAAATCAGAGATGAGACAGCTCTGCCAAGTCTAAGGCTGGCATATCAGCAGTATATCAGGAGCAACATAAATTACCTTTTATAATCGAGCAGAGACTGGGAAACCGGACTCATTTTGTCACAGTCCCAAAGAGACAAAAGTAAAATATCAACTCTTTTTTTCCTTAGTGAGTTTGAGTAACTGTCCTGGGAAGAAACATTTCATTCAATTGAATAATAAGTCTTCATACCCCTGGGCTTTTGTTTATGTTAAGCCTTTGTTTTGTTTTGTTCTGTCCTCCAGGCTGGAGTGCGGAAGTGCCATCTGGGCTCACTGCGACCTCTGTCTCCCAGGCTCAAGTGATTCTCCTGCCTCAGCCTCCAGAGTAGCTAGGACTACAAGCACACACCACCACAGTCAACTAATTTTTGTATTTTTAGTAGATGGGGTTTTGCCATGTTGGCCAGGATCGTCTGCAGCTCCTGACCTCGTGATCCACCCACCTCAGCCTCCCAAAGTGCTGAGATTATAGGCATGAGCCACCACACCCTGTCACTGCTTATGTGAATCCTGAAACTTAGAAGGTCCCCCCTGCCAGAGGCATTAGAATCAGAGCGACTCCACCTTGAGCGAGGGCCAGGGAAATGAGGCTGGGGTTTACTGGTCTGCATTCCCATAATGTTAGGTATTTCTAGCCTCTAAGGGAACAGGTTGTGAGTGTTTACTAAATAGACCCAGACTTGGGAGTGTTCTAATATCCCAATATCTTGAGAACAAAAGAATTTCCAATTTTGCTTTAAAGATAATAATGTCCCCGGGGCTTGGTGGCTCAAGCCTGTAATCCCAGCACTTCGGGGGGCCGAGGTGGGCAGATCATGAGGTCAGGAGTTCAAGACCATAATACTGTACAATGGTACCAGTAGATAAAAAGAAAAAAAGTGGAGTTCAAGACCAGCCTGGCCAACACAGTGAAACCCCATCTCTACCAAAAATACAAAAATTAGCCAGGCATGGTGTGGTAGATGCCTGTAATCCCAGCTACTCGGGAGGCTGAGGCAGGAGAATTGCCTGAACCCAGGAGGCGGAGGTTGCGGTGAGCTGAGATCGCGCCATTGCACTCCAGCCTGGAAAACACAGCGAGGCTCTGTCTCAAAATAATAATAATAATATCAATTCTCACAAAATATAGTAATTAAGAAAATCAATCCTTTACCACAACGCCTTGCAGCAGAGCGCATCACCCCACGATCTTTTTCATCCTGTATACAAACCAGTATCGTACCTACGGTAGTTCCGTTCCTCCTTGTACTTCCGCCAGCGCCCTGCTCTGTCTATGGACAATGGTGCCATCTCGGCTCACTGCAACCTCCGCCTCCTGGGTTCAGGCAATTCTCCTGCCTCAGCTTCCTGAGTAGCTGGGATTACAGGCACGCGCCACCATGCCCAGCTAATTTTTTGTATTTTTTAGTAGAGACGGGGTTTCACCATGTTGACCAGGATGGTCTCGATCTCTTGACCTCGTGATCCACCCGCCTCGGCCTCCCAAAGTGCTGGGATTACAGGCGTGAGCCACCACGCCCAGCTAATTTTTTGTATTTTTTAGTAGAGACGGGGTTTCACCATGTTGACCAGGATGGTCTCGATCTCTTGACCTTGTGATCCACCCGCCTCGGCCTCCACCACTTTACTTTCCTAATCAACTCGCTTTCGCCTTGCACTGTGGATTCACCCTGAATATTTTCTTGCACAAGATCCAAGAACCCTCTCTCGGCATCTGGATCGGGACCCCTTCCCTATAGCAATCCTAATTCTCTACCTTTCTATTTTTATTTTATTTATTTATTTTTGAGACAGGGTGTCACTCTGTCACTCAGGCTTGAGTGCGGTGGCATGAACACGGCTACTGCACCCTCGACCTCCTGGGCTTGAGTGATCCTCCCACCTCAGCCTCCAGAGTAAGTGGGACTACAGGCACGTGCCACTGCACTCTGCCATCTGGCTGCTTCCTCCTCCCAAAGTGCTGGGATTGCAGGCGTGCGCCACTGCACCTGGCCTTCTCCACCTTTCTAAATCAGTCTTTACAGCCAGGCAGATCATAGGCCACCACTCCAAGAAGCCCTTCAAAATCGTTGCCAGCATGATCTTTATTTAGCCTGCATATTGTCCTGCCATGTGTAGCAATGTGTTCTGCTTGATAACAATGTCTTAAATGATAAGCAAGATATTTACAATGGTTCAAAAACTGAGCCATGTAAAGCATTTGCAGTGCACTGTCTTGTTCCCACTCTTGCCCCCATCTCACAATCACGTCTGTCAGCTTCTTGTGTCTTTTCCAAAGTTTCTTCTTGTAAGCATAAATATAAATCTATTATGTCACCGTCTCTATTTTCTTACACAGAAGGTAATCTGATACACATAGAATTGTATTCCTTGCTCTTTTCTTTTTTATCTTTTCGCTGCTGTACCCTTTCGTGCATCCTTGCTCTTTTCATTTTTTTTTTTTTTTTTTTTGAGATGGAATTTCACTCTTTTTGTCCTGGTTGGAGTACAACGGTGTGACCTGACCTCACTGCAATCTCCGCTTCCCGGGTTCAAATTATTCTTGTGTCTCAGCCACCTCAGTAGCTGGGATTACAGGTTCGGACCACCATACCCTGCTAATTTTTGTATTTGTAGTAAAAACAGGGTTTCATCATGTTGGCCAGGCTGGTCTCGAACTCCTGACCTCAGGTGATCCGCCTTCCTTGGCCTCCCAAAGTGCTGATTACAGGCATGAGCCAGCATGCCCAGTCACCTTGCTCTTTTCATTTTAACTCATCAAGACATCTTGGGAATCTTTCCATATAGGTTTAGAAAGAAATTCCTTATTCTGTTTCTAAAGAGTTTTCTTTGTTTCCTTATTTTTGTTTTTCTGAGATAGAGTCTCACTCTGTTGCCCAGGCTAGAGTGCGGTGGAGAGATCTGGGCTCACTCTAACTCTCACTTCCCATGTTCCGGTGATTCTCCCACCTAAACCTCCCAAGTAGCCGGGACTACAGGCTCACACCACCGTGCCTGGCTAATTTTTGTATTTTTAGTAGAGACAGTTTCACCATGTTGGCCAGGCTGGTCTTGAACTCCTGACCTCAGATGATCCACCTGGCTTGGCCTCCCAAAGTTGGTATTATAGGCATGAGCCATCGCACCTGGCTAAAAGGTTTTAAAATTTAAAGAATCTTATTACAGCTTGTCTCCTAATGTCTTTAACCAGTTCTGCTAATGACGCACCTTTGCACTGTTTGCAATCTGCTGCTACATCGATGATGCCTTGTAGACATCTGTCAACTGGCATTGTGCATGTACTTATTTGGATACATTTCCAAAAGCGGGAGGGCTGGGTCTGTAACGCTGACGGAGAGAACCAACTGTTTTCCACAGGAGCCCTACCTGTTTACACTCCCAGCAAAAATACAGAAGGAACCTGTTTCTCCGCAGCCTCGCCGAAAGAGAGGAAAAGAGGGGGCAAAGATTTAAGAAGTGGTGGCTCAGCCTGAAAAGCAAAAAGAGGCAGGGCACGGTGGCTGACGCCTGTAATCCCAGCACTTCGGGAGACAGAGGAGGGAGGATAGCTTGAGCCAGGAGTTCGAGACCAGACTGGGCAATATGGCAAGACCCCGCTTCTACAAAAAAATACAAAAAATTGGCCAGGCATGATGTCACACACCTGTAGTCCCAGCTACACAGGATGCCAAGGTGGGAGGATCACCTGAGCCCGGGAGGACAAGGCTGCAGTGAGCCATGTTTGAGCCACTGCATTCCAGCCTGGATGATAAAGCGAGAACCTGTCTCAAAAAAAAAGAAGAAAGAAAAGAAAAAGAAAAAGAGTATAACTAGGCTGGGCACGGTGGCTCATGCCTACAATCTCAGTGCTTTGGGAGGCTAAGGCGGGCGGACCACAAGGTTAGGGGTTCAGCCCCAGCCTGGCCAACACAGGGAAATCCCGTCTCTACTAAAAAATACAAAAATTGGCCAGGTGTGGTGGTTTACGTCTTTAATCCCAGCACTTTGAGAGACCGAGGGAGGTGGATCACCTGAGGACAGGAGTTCGAGACCAGCCTGACCAACATGGTGAAACCCCGTCTCTACTAAAAATACAAAAAATCAGCCAAGTGTGGTGGTGTACGCCTGTAATCCCAGCTACTAGGGAGGCTGAGGCGGGACAATCACTCGAATCTGGGAGACAGAGGTTGCAGTGATCTGAGGTCACTCCATTGCACTCCAGCCTGCGCGGCAGGGCTAAACTTGTCTCAAAATAAATAAAGAAATCAAAATACAAAAATTAGCTGGGCATCGTGGCACACTCCTGTAGTCCCAGCTACTTGGGAGGCCATAGGAGGAGAATCCCTTGAACTCGGGAGGTAAAGGTTGTAATGAGCTAAGACCATGCCATTGCACTCTAGCCTGGATGACAGAGCAAGATTCAGTCTCCGATAAAATAAAGCAAAACAGGAGGACAGCTAGATGAAGACTGGAAAGAGCACACACAGTGTTACAGCTGACATCTTCCCTGAGTTTCAATCAGCCTTTGCAAGAGTTGCCTGGGCCAAGCGCGGTGGCTCACGCCTATAATCCCAGCATGATCACGAGGTCAAGAGATCGAGACCATCCTGGTCAACACGGTGAAACCCCGTCTCTACTAAAAATACAAAGATTAGCTGGGCATGGTGGTGCGCACCTGTAGTCCCAGCTACTTGGGAGGCTGAGGCAGGAGAATTGCTTGAACCCAGAAGGCGGAGGTTGCGGTGAGCCGAGATCGTGCCATTGCACTCCAGCCTGGGCAACAAGGGTGAAACTCCATCTCAAAAAAATAAAAATAAAAAAAAGAGTTGCCAGGAGCCTCCGTCAGCACCAATTGACCATGCGTAACATAGAACTTGCTGAAACCAGCCCCTGGTGTTGGTTTTTCATTTCCTACCAATGATATCACCCATTTCTCACATTTAAAACCTTGTAGGAGAGGGTGGGGGCAGGTAGACTTTCAGTTTTTACTTTACAAACTCGAGATGTTTATGCTTTATTTTATTACAGGAAACATATATTTCTCCTATAATTTAAATTGATAATGATAATATACTGCAAAAACCTGAAAGCGTCGTCATTTTTCTCTTAGTTTTTATTTATCCATTCTAACACTTTCTATTGTTAGCTGTTTGTTTCCATTTATTTATTTATTTATTTTCTGACAGGTGCCTGGGAGAATGGTTTCTAAATAACACAGCTTTATAGGGAAATAATTTTTAAAACCATTAATTTCACTTTTTTTTTTTTTTTTTTTTTTGAGAGATACAGTCTCCCTCTGTCACCCAAGCTGAGTGCAGTGGGAAGATCATAGCTCATTGTAGCCTTCAACTCCTAGGCCCGAGTGATCCTCCTGCCTTAGCCTCCTGAGTGGCTGGGACTGCAGAAGCACACCACCACACCCAGCTAATTAATTTTTTTTTTTAGAGACATGTGTCTCACTATGTTGACCAGGCTTGTCTTGAACTCCTGGCTTCAAGCAGCTCTCCCACCTCTGCCTCCCAAAATGCTGAGATTACAGGCTAATTTCACTTCTTCACTTTTTTTTTTTTGAGATGGAGTGTCGCTCTGTAGCCCAGGCTGAAGTGTAGTAGTGTGGTCTAGGCTCACTGCAACCTCTACCTCCTGGGTTCAAGAAATGCTTCTGCCTCAGCCTCCTGAGTAGCTGGGACCACAGGTGCACACCGTCATACCTGGCTAATTTTTGTGTCTTTCATAGAGACGGGGTTTTACCATATGGGACAGGCCAGTCTCGAACTCCTGACCTCATGATTCACCCTCCTCAACCTCCCAAAGTGCTGTGATTACAGGCGTGAGCCACCACACCTGGCCTTCACTTGTTTATAAATTACTCCTAAGCATCACTCCCTGCCACCACTCTCACACCCACTGGCAGTTTTTAAACTGAAAAGAAATTGAAATGTTTACATAATCATGATTGGAGCTGGGTTACTATTTAAGGGGAATTGATACGGCTAGGATTTGTGAGAGCTGTGTGATATTTTTATGCGTTGTCATGCACTTTTCAATTCACTGAGATCTCTTTTATAATAAAAATGCATATTTATATTTATTTCATAGAATTCGGAGCAAAACTGTACAACTTTAAATTACAGAAGCTTACAACTGTCATAGCTGCTTTTAGAATCACATTCTCTGGTCCAACATATGATCCATTTGTTTCCAAGTCCTTATTGAAGCATCCCTCCTATGGGAAGCTGCCATCAACTTCATCATGTTTGGTTCCACTTCGGGATTTCCAGGAATTTCATCTAATAAAGGAGAGGGGGCCATCTCCTGGTGCCCTCGACCTTTATATCTGTGCACCTTTACACAGATACAGGCACCGTATAGAAATGCACCTGAGCCATCTTTCCTACATGGCATCAGAACAATGGGCCAGGTCACAAAGGAACCTTTTGAGCTATCTCATGGCGGTGCTGCCTGCCAGCCCACAGCTCAGGTCCATCTGCCACCAGCTCTGTCAAACCACAGCATTTACTCAATTATGTTCGCATTGGACTCCATGAACCTGTCGCTGTTTCAAAATTAGGGAAACACAGAGAAAATGTAAGTGCAAACACTAGTAAAAGGGCGTGTTGTTCTCATAGACATAAAACAATTGAGACAAAGAAGGGAATCATTAGGTGTGGGAAGGTGGTGAATCTTCAGCCTCAATAATGACAACTCATACCGAGACGTTGCTACCTGTCACTCACCACTGTTATTACTTTATAAAATTTAATCCGTGTTCTTACAATAATAGTACGTGAGAAATAAATGAAGGTATATTATTATCTCTGTTTTTGCAGATAAAGAAAACAATTCATCATTTACAGAGGTCAATAGCCTGACCCGAATCGTACAGCTTGCCTATTGGAATTAAGGCGGTCAACTTTGCTCAGCTAGGATGGAGAAACTCGGATTTTAGAACGTCTACTACCTGCTGGATCTATAGCTTAACACTATGTCTAAGAGACAGCACACCACCAGAAATTTTATATACATTTTAGATATCTGAAAATAGAAACCTGTGCTTAAAGCACACAGATTTGTTTTTTGTTTTTGAGACAGAGTTTTGCTCTTGTTACCCAGGCTGGAGTGCAATGGTGCGATCTCGGCTCACCGCAACCTCCGCCTCCTGGGTTCAGGCAATTCTCCTGCCTCAGCCTCCCGAGTAGCTGGGATTACAGGCACGCGCCACCATGCCCAGCTAATTTTTTTGTATTTTTAGTAGAGACGGGGTTTCACCATGTTGACCGGGATGGTCTCAATCTCTTGACCTTGTGATCCACCCGCCTCAGCCTCCCAAAGACAGATCTGTTTTTGAACTTTATGCATCTGACATTGGCGTGCGTTCTGTGAACGTGTTATATATGAAAGCAGAAATCTCTTGGATTACTGTATGTTTTGGATGTACGTGTAAAGATGTGAATCCTCTGAGGACAGGGAACTTCTCTTCTGCTTCTCCAGCACCTACAACAGGGCTCAGTAAAGCTTTGCTGTGGTGCTGAGTGGAAACAGAAGTGAGTTAGAAACTATGCCGCTATCATCCTGAACACCAAGAAACACTCTATTCAGTCCCCCCAAGTGTTTTTAATAATATGGTGAAAAACAAGTCATCTGGCTTAGCGTGCTGACACACATCTGTAATTACAGCACTTTGGGAGGCCAGTGAGGGAGGATCCCTTGAGCCCAGGTGTTTGAGACCAGCCTGAGCAACACAGCAAGACCCACTCTCTACAAAAAAAAAGAAAAAAAAAATTAGCCAGCCATGTTGGCACCGCTTGTAGTTCCGGCTATCTGAGAGGTAGAGGTGCTTGAGATATGTGTTCACACCACTGAATTCCAGCCTGGGTGACAGAGTGAGACCCTGCGTCCAAAAATAAAAAGAAAAAAGAAAAACATGTCATCTTAAATACACACACACACACACACACACACAAGCATTTATGTGTTTACACAAATATTTAAAGGCATATACTCAAAAACACATTTATAAGTACATGTCCATAAAGGAAAAACGATGTCACATCTCAAGCATGTAAACACCCTACAGGTGTCATGACGATAAAGGTGAAAGGAAAATGATCGTTACAACAGCCATTTTTTTTTTTTCTGTTGAGGAGGTGAAGGGAATCACCCTCCCGGCCTCACTAAGTGTAAAAATGAAGGCAGCAGACAGGCACAGTCAGCACACTGCTGCGTGACCTCAGTTTGGAGTGTCTGCCCTGCCTTCCCTCCCCATTAGCCGTCTCTTCTTAATGGGGCAGTAGGCTTTAGGACAGGACTCCTCTCATAGCATTCGCTTGGAATGCGACTGGGCAGGCATCTGGTCCCAGCAGAGCCTTCCTTGTCAGTGACCTATGACCTGGGTGGCGTGGTTTCAAAGGTTGAGCTGGGTGAGTCAGAGATTCTCTCTCTGTTTTTCTCACCCTCCCTTTCTCTCTATGGAACTTGAATCAAAAGGCCTAGAGGGCAGCTTCCAGTGAGCTGTGGGCAACATTGCCAAAAGGTTGTTCCGGACCCGAGTCAGGATCGCGATGGGCTACAGGCTGAAATTTATTAGCTGAGATTAGGGGAAGAGGAACAACTGTGAGTTCGTGGGAGAAGCTTCAAGAGACAGAAGAAAAAAACATCAATCCATGCAGAGATGCACACCCCTGCCTTTTTTTGTTTTCTGTTTTTCCTGAGCTCCTGGGCATGCATACTTTAAAAAAATTTCTTTCTGGCCGGGCAAAATGGCTCATGCCTGTAATCCCAGCACTTTGGGAGGCCGAAAGGTGGATCACTTGAGGTCCGGAGTTTGAGACCAGCCTGGCCAATATGGCAAAACCTGTCTGTACTAAAAATTCCACAATTAGCCAGGAATGGTAGGGCACACCTATACTCCCAGCTACTCAAAGGCTGAGGCACGAGAATTGCTTGAACCCAGGAGACAGAGGTTGCAGTGAGCCAAGATTGCGCTATTGCACTCCAGCCTGGGTGATAGAGACTCAAAAAAAATAAAAAATAATAAAAAATAAAACAAAGTAAAAAAAGGCACAGAAAGAAGAAAAAACAATAAAAGACAAAAAGAAATAAAGAAAAAAGGTGGGCACAGTGGCTCATGCCTGTAATCACAACACTTTGGGAGGCTGCAGTGGGCAGATCGCTGGAGGTCAGGAGTTTAAGACCAGTCTGGTCAACATGATGAAACCCTGTCTTGACTAAAAATACAAAATTTAGCCAGACGTGGTAGCGCACGCCTGTAATTCCAGCTACTCAGGAGGCTGAGGCAGGAGAATCGCTTGAACCGGGGAGGTGGAGGTTGTAGTGAACTGAGATCGTGCCACTGCATTCCAGCTTGGGTGACTGAGTGAGACTCTGTCTCAAAAATATATACATATATATCTTTTTTCCTTAAAGTAGATGGGGTTTCTCCATGTTGGCCAGGCTGGTCTTGAACTCCTGACCTCTTGATCCACCCGCCTTGGCCTCCCAAAGTGCTGGGATTACAGGCTTGAGCCACAGAGCCTGGCCAGATTCTGTGTATTCTTGTAAGTCTTCTGAGCTCTTTGCTGCAACAAGGCAAGGCATGGATCAATAAATATGTGCATTTCAAAAAGTAAAAAATTATACTGCCGGGTGCCGGTGGTTCATGCCTGTAATCCCAGCACTCTGGGAGGCCAAGGCGGGCAGATCATGAGGTGGGGAGAGGTGCTACTACCTCTCAAAAAAAAGAATATAGAGAATCCAACAGGAAAGTAAAAACTGACACTAGGGAAAAGAAAGGACATCAGGGTGTGGACAGATTTAGTTATCTACAAAGTTCATTTCCACGGACTTCCTCATGCCTTGTTAGATTAGGGACCACCGTCACTAGTGTTACTCATTATTTCATCTCCAAATTTTTGAAATTTGAAGAAAGTTCAAGGTTTATCTTCTGAATGTAAAAACCAAATTGAAACTGGAAGATAAAAAAGAAAATACTGATTTAAATCAGAGAAAATATAATAATAAATCTACATAAACATGCTTTTAATAAGCTGTTAATTTAAGCATATGTTTAAATAATTTCTATTAATTTACTTCAGTAAAATAATTGTCACAGCAAGACAATTTTATTTTTTATTTATTTATTTAGATACAGAGTGTCCCTTTGTCACCCAGGCTGGAGTGCAATGGCATTATCTTGGTTCACCGCAACCTCTGCCTGCTGGGTTCAAGCAATTCTACTGCCTCAGCCTCCCGAGTAGCTGGGATTACAGGCCCCAGCCACCATACCAGTTTAACTTTTTGTATTTTTAGTAGAGATGGGGTTTTACCATGTTGGCCAGGTTGGTCTCGAACTCCTGACCTCAGGTGATCCACATGCCTTGACCTCCAAAAGTGCTGGATTACAGGCGTGAGCCACCAGGCCTGGCCTTAATTTTATCTTAATTAGAAGGAGCATCATATTACATTATACAACTGGTAAAATTCTCTTCAATATCCTTTTTAAAAACCAATACCAACGTGTTAGGGGAAAAAAGTGTTTAGAGTTGAGTTTAAACTCACTATACAAATGTAATTTTTATATTCCATAAAAAAGCATTACTTTTTCTGGGAGCTCTGGTTTGGAAAGGTTCACGAGATTTTAAGAGGTGTGTTCCTACTCATTTGGGGCCTGTGGTAGGGACAATTTCTTCTGATGGATATTTCTATTACAGAATCACTGCTTAAAGGGTAATAGTGTAGGCTTCAGGGCCAGGCAAGTGTATGTATTTGATGCAGGATAGCTGAGTAATAGCTTGGGCAAATTACTTTAAGTCTTCTTAACTTAGTTTCTTAACTGCAAATGGAGCTGACACGTTTGCATGGAAGATTAAATAAGATATTGCACATTAAGCACGTACCTCAGTACCTAATGCCTATTGAACCTAACAGATGATACATGTTATGATAGAAACAGTGATTGTAGAGGACATTTCATGCTGATTTGATACAATTCTCTCTTTCATCAGCATCTTGTTAAAGATTTCTAATTTTCCAGTTAACACATTTTTTTTTTTTTTTTTTGAGATGGAGTCTCCCTCTGTCAACCAGGCTGGAGTGCGGTAGTGTAATCTTGGTTCACTACAACCTCCGCCTCCTGGGTTCAAGCAATTCTCCTGCCTCAGCCTCCTAAGAAGCTGAGATTACAGGTGCCCACCAACACACCCAGCTAATTTTTGTATTTTAGAGATAGGATTTCATCAGGTTGGCCAGGCTGGTCTCGAACTCTGGATCTTCTGTGATCCACCTGCCTCGGCCTCTAAAAGTACTGGGATTACAGGCATGAGACACCGTGCCCAGCCAATTATTTTTAAATTTATTGTTATGAGTGCATTCTGAATGATTTTTTATGGTATTGACAGAGAAATTAGTTTCATTGCTTGATATTATTTTCTTGCTATTTTCCAAAATGTATAAACAATGATTTACTTCACTGATAGATTTATAAAGAAATTGTACTTTTCATTCATTTTGATTTCATTCATTTTGCTGGGATTACAGGCTTGAGCCACCGTGCCCGGCCGACTTTTTAATTTCTTCCAATTTTTTACCCAGAAAAAAATGCACTAAATCATGCCAAGCTATGTACTACAAAAAGTCTCATCTGACTAGCTCCATCATGTGTCTAGAATTAGTTTTACAGTTTTAAAAGTGGCTTCCACTTCACTGCTACTATGGTCTTGAATAAGAATAAATAAGATTCTTCATGAAATTATAGGCTGTAACACATGACACATGACATTCTACACTCAAACTGTGAATTAGTGGGTTCCGTTTTGAGAATCCAAGGTGAACCTCTGACTTAAAGCATCATGCTCATTTCTAATCTATATGCCTCAAGAAAAACACAACAGAAACAAAAGCCAAGGGACGTATAACTAATATAATCAAGAGCCGTGGCTCCGAACATTTTGTCTCTTAAGGCATCTTTGAGAATCTAATGAAAGCTCCTAAGTCTCCTTGCAGAAAAGAGCACACGCAAACAGCCCAACCCTGGGCACACGATTCAGGAGCCATGGTATATCCAATCTCATCCAGGTTTCCAGCTCTGAATCTCTGACCTGGAACACATGAGATGGATGAAGGGAAAAAGGAATCCACATTTACTGACCATCTTTACACACATTTCCTCTTAACGCTCACATCAATCTATTTCATAAAAAGGAGAACTGAAGCTCGGAGAAACTAAGATCTCACAGCTAGGTAAGCAGAAACCACAGACTTCAAGTCTATGTGCCGCCAAATCTCATCATATATAAAGCATTGCCTTTATATATATTTTTTCCATGACTTAATAATAATAATGTCATATATGTAATACTCATCTATAAAATCATACATAATCATATATATATATTACCTCATGTATTATAAAAGTGAACACCAGCATACATCTTCATCAAAGTTCTGCCTATTCCAGTTGGGTGTACCTCTTGAAACTTCAAAGACATTATAGATTATTAGGGCAATAAAAGTAAACACTAAAAAATTATTTAAAGAATAACCAGAGGCCAAGCACGGTGGCTCACTCCTGTAATGTCAGCATTTTAGGAGGCCAAAGTGGGGAGATCACAAGGTCAGGAGACTGTGGCCAACATGGTGAAACCCCATATCTACTAAAAATACAAAAATTAGTTGGGTGTGGTGGCAAGCGCCTGTAGTCCCAGCTACTTGGGAGGCTGCGGCAGAAGGATCACTGGAACCCGGGAGGCGGAGGTTACAGTGAGCTGAGACTGTGCCACTGCACTCCAGCCTAGCAACAGAGCAAGACTTTGTCTCAAAAAAAAGGATAACCAGAAATGATACAATGGAATAACAGTCCCAAGATAGTTTCTGATAAACCCAAGACAGATTGTCAATAAATTATTAAGACATTTTCAGTGTTTCAGTAGGCTGTATCACATGACGACACATGACATTCCACAGTCTACTCACTCTGTGTTTGATTGTTATCCCCGGGCTAAACTTGGGAAATAAACTATTCCTTTGTCTGTATATATATATATATGTATATATATATATTTTTTTTGAGACGGAGTTTCGCTCTTGTTACCCAGACTGGAGTGCAATGGCACGATCTCAGCTCACCGCAACCTCCGCCTCCTGGGTTCAGGCAATTCTCCTGCCTCAGCCTCCCGAGTAGCTGCGACTACAGGCACACACCACCATGCCCAGCTAATTTTTTGTATTTTTAGTAGAGACGGAGTTTCACCATGTTGACCAGGATGGTCTCGATCTCTTGACCTCGTGATCCACCCGCCTCGGCCTCCCAAAGGGCTGGGATTATAGGCGTGAGCCACCACGCCCGACCTTGTCTGTGTATCTTAAAGCCCATGTCTGACTACTCATCAGGGTTGACCATGCATGGGGTGGTGACTGCGGTAGTGTTTCTTGTGTTACTGGTAAGCCAACATTTCCGTCTTGGTAACCTCTGTTCGTTCATTCCTAAAATTCCTGATAGGTTTTGTTGCTCTCATTGTTTCGAGACAGGGCTTCACTGTGTTGCCCAGGCTGGAGTGCAGTGGCATGATCATAGCTCACTACAGCCTCAAATTCCTGGCCTCACACAATGTTCCCGCCTCAGTCTCCCAAGTAGCTGGGACTACAGGCATGTACTACGATGCCCAGTTAATTTTTACTATTATAATTTTTTTTTTGAGATGGAGTTTTGCTCTTGTTATCCAGGCTGGAGTGCAATGGCGCGATCTTGGCTCACCGCAACCTCCGCCTCCTGGGTTCAGGCAATTCTCCTGCCTCAGCCTCCCGAGTAGCTGCGACTACAGGCATGCGCCACCATGCCCAGCTAATTTTTTGTATTTTTAGTAGAGACGGGGTTCCACCATGTTGACCAGGATGGTCTCGATCTCTTGACCTCGTGATCCACCTGCCTCGGCCTCCCAAAGTGCTGGGATTACAGGCTTCACCCACCGCGCCCAGCCCTACTATTATAATTTTTTGATAGTGACAGTCTTGCTTTGACGCCCAGGTTGGTCTTAAGTGCCTGGCTTCCAGCGACTCTCCCATCTTGGCCCCTAAAGGACTAGCAGTGTAGGCGTGAGCCACTCAGCCTGGCTGACCTAGTATTATCCTGCAGCTGATGTTCTGCTATGAGATATGGAGTCAGACGTACCTGAGAATTTAATTTATCATGGCTGTGTGTACCTAGACAATGCCTAGTACAGATGTCATGCTGTTTTCTTTCCAATTCATACTCTATAACTATGCCAGATGAATTTCCTACCCTAAACTGTAGCTCCAGAAATGGCAGTTCCTTGCACAAAACTACTGTTGCATTTCATCATACTTGTTCTTTCCTGTAATTATTTATTCTTTTAAAAAATGTAGTTTGTTTTCCTTTCCCCATTCTGCAACCCTAAGCTCAGTGAGGGCAGGGACCTGTTGTAACCCCCGAGTTTGGCTGTGCTGTCTTATAATACACATTCAGTTATATTGTTGCTAAACTATGTAAATTGATTACTTCAAGAATTTGGACAATATGATTTTTTTCAACTTTTAAAAGTGAGATATAATGACCATACCATAAGATCCACCCATTTAAAAAGCACAACACAGTGGCTTTTAGTATATTCACAAACGTGTACAATCATCACCACTAATTCCAGAATATTTTCATCACTTCAATAGGAAAATGCATACATATTAGCAACTACTTCCATCTCCCCTCTCCCCCAGCCCCTAGCCAACCATGAATATACTTTTTACCTCTGTAAATTTCCCTGTCCTCAACTTTCATATACATGGAATTATACCCATCTGTGGTCTTTTGTTCCTGGCTTCTTTCACTTAACATGATATTTTCAAGATTCATCCATGTTGTAACATTTTGTTTACCCTTTTCAGAAAAGATGATGATTAATATCCTTTGTAATGCTATGCTCAGAGAAGCAAGTGAAGAGCTACAACCAAATTTATTTTTTCTTTTCTTTCTTTTTTTTTTGGTGGGGGGAGGCGGACAGAGTCTCAGTCTGTTGCCCAGGCTAGAATGCAGTGGCGTGATCTCGGCTTACTGCAACCTCCGCCTCCCGGGTTCAAGCGATTCTTGTGACTCAGCCTCCCCAGTAGCTGGGATTACAGGCAGGCGCAACCATACCGGGCTAATTTTTGTATTTTTAGTAGAGACCGGGTTTCATTCACCATGTTGGCCATGCTGGTCTCAAACTCCTGACCTCAGCTGATCCACCTACCTCAGCCTCCCAAAGTGCTGGGATTATAGGTGTGAGCCACAGCGTCCTGCCTCAACCAAATTTCAAAAAGTATCATAATATCATTATGCTTCATAGTTTCTCTATGCCCTGAAGTTCACCAATTTTATCTTCTTCAGATCCCAGGAAGGCATCTGTTAAGATCCACCAAATTTACTTCCTCAGCCTCCAGAACAATAAAATGAAACTCCCTACCTTGATTTTGAGATTCTGCTTCTGCCCAACCCCCACCCCAATGTTCTCGGAAATTCGACACTCTGGAATAATGCATTTTTACAGTTCTGATTGTTTTCAGCAGATGTGTTGGCTGAGGTTGGATGGGGTTTCTTCCCACCTATCTCTCCTCTGTCCTTCCCTCTGCCCACTGCACGTGCAACAACTTTTCAGTTATCAAAACAAGCAAAAAGAAAAAAAAAAAAAAAAGAGAAAAGAAAAACAGAAAAAAGAAAAAGCCAGAAGTCTTCCTTTGTTTTCCAAGGAAATCCAGGTAAAAGGAGGGGTAGGGAAATGATATTTTTGACTTTGCTCACAATCCAGACGTGGGAAAGAAAAAGGATTTCCTTTGGGCTTACTGCCACGACTCTGATCTTTCATGCTGATAACAGATTTCCTTCCCACCCCCCCAAAAAAAGAAAAAGTTCTGGGAAAATCACGCCAGTTCAACTTGGAAGCGAAACCCACCGTCATGTTCGTCTTAAAACACAGCGAAGCGAAAGGTCTGCTCCTCTTTCACGAGGGTTCTCTTCCTCCCAGTTCGCGTCTCGCTACCAGGAGCGAGCCTGGGTCCGCAGCGCTCTTGGGAGGCTGGCGGGGGAGGAGGACTACAGGATCCAGAGGTCTTTGGAAACTCCAGCAGCTCCAAGCCTGTTGGCTCCTACGGTTTCCCCGAGGAGTGACGCTGCGAAAACAAACCCTGATTGGTCAGGCCTGAGCGAAGTTCTCCATTTATGGACAGATTTGCCCGGCCCGAGCCGAGACTCAGCCAGAGGAGTACGGATTAAGTGGCCGGAGAAAGAGGAGCCAGGCAGTGGAGCGAGGCGGAGCCGCCGAGCGCATCGGACTCACCTGGGCGCGCGGCGAGCGGCGGGTCCGAGTGGACCCCCTGCCTCGCGCAGCACGCGCCCCGCCTGCTAGGTCGCCGCCCTCTCGCCCTCACCTAGCGCCGCGGATCCCGCCTGGATGGAGTCCCCCCTGGGTTCCCATTGGCTCCTGTGAGTGCTTGGGTGTCGGGAGACTGCTTTTGGCGAGGGGAACCAACTTTTGAAGTTCTCCCCGGAGACTGCGTTCCAGCCCCAGCTCCCCGGCAGCGGGACCCGGCGGAGGCGCGACCGCGGCGCCAGTCACCATGGTGAGTTGGCCGCGCCGCGTTCCAGGACGCCGGACCCGGGGACTGGGCAGGAAGCCCCGGCGCGGGGGCACCCACCTTGGGCAGGCTGCCTGGGGCAGGGGTGGAGAAGGTGGACGCGGGAGCCGGCACGTCGCGAGCTCTGATTTCCTGTCTCTCCGTAAACCCCGGGCCCGGGGGAGAGCGAGCGAGGGGCGGAGGAAAACTTTCTTCCAAGTCGCTCTCTGCGTCGCGAAACTTTCTGTGGCCGGGTCGCTATGGCTGCCAGCTGTCGGAAGCCAGGGTGTGGGCGCATCGGCCGCGGGGGGCACGGCGCGGGAGGGGGTACCCTCCTCCTGCTGGGACGTGGGGGGCGCCGCCGGCAGCAGAGGTGCTCGGGGACTCGCGCCGCAGTAGCTAGTGGCGCCCCCTGCCCTCCCCGCGGCCGTGCCCGCCCCGCCTCGCCCCACCCGCCGCGGGCACCCTCTCGGCGACTCCCTCTCCTCCCCGCCGCCCGGCAGCGCACGCAGCTGTCCCGCCTGGCAGCGGCACGCGGGCGGGGGCGGTCCCCGGCCTGCCCTGGCGAGGGGCGGTGCAGGCCGCACAAAGGCGGGCGGAGACGCCAGGTAGGACGAACACCTGGCGGCGGGCGGGCTGTCGGGAGCTCGGGCGACCCGGGCGCGGGCGGCTGCTACTCCGACCTGGACCTGTGCGGGGCACCGGCCCCGAGGGTCTCCGCGCCCCGGACGCCCAGTAAACACCTCCCGAAGAGGACCTCACCTCTTTCCCCGGGAGAGGGGACCGGGGCTTTTCAGGGGTCCAGGAGACGCTTCGCACAGGAAGACGCCCTCGCGAGTTTCTAGTTTGTTGCTCTTTTTCCTTTGGCACTTTGAGAATGTATGGAAGGGACCCTTTGACGTGGGACTTTTCTGCCCTTCAAGTCCCCTGCCCAGCTGCGCGCCGGTCCCTCCTCGTGTAACCTTAGCCACCTCCCTTGGGCTTTGGCGTGGTGTAATTTTCTTTCCCGGACACAAAAGCAAGGACTCTATTTTGAAGAGATGGGCAGTTCATACAGAAAAAAAAAAATCTATTACAAGGCTTCATAGTTTCCACACGCTTCTTTTCAAACAGTCCTGCTTAGGTGGATGATCTCGTCCTCTGCTGGTTTGCTGTTGTTTTCTAATGGCTGTGGAAGAAAAGCCAAGTCAGAATGATAACTGGCACAACACGAATTTAAAAAATCGATATCCCGATGAGCAGCCTGGGGGAGGTTCAGCAGAGGCCATTGGAACCTGCACGCAGAGCTCAGAAGCCCCCTTGCCGGTGCTGTTTATTGAAGGAATGATTACAACCATCAGGGAGAAACCTTTCATCTTCTGTCAAAGCCTTTTTTTTTTTTTTTAAACATCATCCAAAATTAAGTCACTTTTGCCCCATCTAAGAGAAGATTTTATCTATAAATTTCCTCTTCCAGTTTTAAGGTTTAAGAAGTCAGTCTACTCCACGTTACTTTTGGACCCCTCCCCTCATCCCAGCAGAGAACCATTCCCAGGGGGCGTGTGTTTGGGTGAAGCTACCTTACCGGGTCTCTTGAACTGAAGCAGTGTGATAATCCTGGTACTTGAGAACTGCTGTAACTATTTTCCGTGGGTCAATATTAAAAAAAAAAAAAATCAATGTGTTTATGTCAAGAGCTTAAAGAATCTTACTGAATTTAAATACTTGAGTGGTACTTTGAGGAGATTAACTTCCTGTCACTTAAACTCATTTTCCATGTGAAGGGACTGAAATGTAGTGTAGGTTGCCTTTTCTGAAACCTGGGGCATCATGCTCAGTTCAGCCCCATTGCACATGAAGTACATAGGTGGTCAGATGGATGCAGAGGAGGCATGCTTTGGGAAGAGATGGTTCTATCCGAGGACAGGGTGTGACTTACCTATTGATGGGCTCCCTGCCATCTGCACAGATGGGCATGTTGTGTGCCGCCAGGCGACTATCTGTGCATCAGATACGGTTGCTGAGGTCACAATTCACTGACAGAAAAGTTGGAACAGCTGGCTGTCCTGAACTAGGAGATGTGCCACTGATAGATCTACTGGATCCAGAGTGGTTTGGCCAAAGTTAATCATTTCTTTCCGGACTTGAAAAATTGTTCATTAGGTATGTGAAGTTGCCTTATAATAGAGCATCATCGTAGATCATCAGAAACTCAAGTTACAAAATTTAGTGTTTATGTAAGACTCTGTCAAGCCAGATGACACTTCATTTTGTGTTCCACATCTGCCCAGGCCTGCCCAAGTTGTATCCCTTCAGCTGCTTAGAACAGGAAGGGAAAGGACATTACCTTCTTTGGGTGTGGCTGAAGATTAGCATGGAGACTAAAATTCATCAGAAGGCCTTTGGTGGCCCAGTGCAGTGGCTCACCCCTGTAATCCCAGCACTTTGGAAGGCCAAGGCAGGAGGATCACTTGAGCCCAGGAGTTCAAGACCATTCTGGGTAACATAGTGAGAGACCCTGTTTCTTTTTCTTTTTTCTTTCTTTCTTTTTTTGTTTTTTTTTTTTAATAAAGACAGGGTTTCACCATGTTGGGATCAGGCTGGTCTTGAACTCCCGACCTCAGGTGATCCGCGTGCCTTGGCTTCCAAAGTGCTTGAATTACAGGCGTGAGCCACCACGCCCGGCCGAGAGACCCTGTTTCAATTAAAAAATTATAAGAAGAAGAAAAAGAATACCCTTGACTGGGCTGTAGGGAGAGCACCTATACTGTGGACTTCTTCTGTGTGAATGTGTGTGTGTGTGTCTTTTAGGAAGTCTGGTAGCATAGTAGGAGAGCTCTCCACCTGTACCCAAGGCCCTACTAAGACTCATTCAGCTGTGACTCAGGGAAAATTGCCCTTGACATTTTCTGACTCATGAACACAGTGTACAGCTTGTAGTTCACCTTCTGTCTTCTTCCTGAAAACTTACTTTGGGGCACTTTTCTATCTTAAGAGAACTAAACATTACCAGGCAGTAGTTATTTCTGTCTTTTTCCTTAGGAGACTTGAAGAAGCTTAAAAAAAAAAAAAAAAAAAAAACAAAGCCCTGCACATCTTTATAATTTAGTGTAGTTTGTTCAGCAGAGCACAAAAAGACCTCTGTTGGTTTTCATCGTAATACACATCTAAGGCTTCCTTCGCAGAGTTGGGCTTACCGTCGCCTGCAAAGCACATTCTGCTTTCGTGGCCGTGACCCGTTCGTAGCCGCTGATAGACTGAAACCCATGGCTGTAAACCGGCCACGTACCTCGGATCCAGAAATTGTAATCATTTTAATGCAGAGTTTCTGTGCATTAAATATACAGCAATATTTGAGCAAATCTGAATTGACCGTCACCTCAGAAACATATTTAAGATCTGTCCCCTTTTCCTCACTTGTATATGCTTGTGAGTAAATTGTAGATAGGACACATAAAAATACCCAGGAGTAGACTTACAACCTAGAAGTCTGATGGATAGCCGGTGATAAGGTAGTAAGTTCCTTTAGGTGACGACATAGCATCTGTTTAGAAAGTCTGGAGTACATTTCCAGTGTTTTCTGGGAAGGTAACCCACTTTATTTCCACTGAGTAGTTTATCAGATTGCTAGGAGTCTCCTCGCCAAAACAACACAATGCAGCACATCAAAACCGGAAAGGAATGGGATCGAGCACATGAAAAGTTTCGATGGAGGCAAAGGGCTAGGGAAATACCTAGAGTCCGGGAAGTTATCTAGGGACAAGTGTGGGTGGGAAATATTTGACTGCCCAGCCATTTCCCTGGAGAGAAACTGAGTGGGGCAGTGGATGGAGAGGGATGGAGAAATATTAAGAAGCAGACGTTTACTGAACTTGAAAGTCCCTTCCTCACACTTTTGCTGAGGACTACAGCTTTGTCAGTGGTTGCAAACTCAATTGTCTTTTTTTTTTTTTTTTTGAGACGGAGTTTCGCTCTTGTTACCCAGGCTGGAGTGCAATGGTGTGATCTCGGCTCACCACAACCTCCACCTCCTGGGTTCAGGCAATTCTCCTGCCTCAGCCTCCTCAGTAGCTGGGACTACAGGCACGTGCCACCAAGCCCACCTAATTTTTGGTATTTTTAGTAGAGACGGGGTTTCACCATGTTGACCAGGATGGTCTCGATCTCTTGACCTCGTGATCCACCCGCCTTGGCCTCCCAAAGTGCTGGGATTACAGGCGTGAGCCACCACGCTCGGCCCTCAGATGTCTTATAATTTGGTAGAGGGAGGCCTCTAGAGAGTAAATATGGAGCACACAGCCCGGACAAGGAGGCGTCACTACTTGACCCTAGATCATGGTTACATTGACCATATCACCAAATGATTTTGTTTTTCAAGAGAAGCTAGAAATTTAGATTTTTATGCTATGTCTGCCAGTTCTTATTTCTTAAAATTGATTTATTTTGAGACAGAGTTTCACTCTTGTCACTCAGGCTGGAGTGCAGTGATAGGATCTCGGCTCACTTCAGCCTCCGCCTCCCAGGTTCAAACAGTTCTCCTGCGCAGCCTCTGGAGTAGCTGCGATGACAAGCACCCACCACCACACCCGGCTGATTTTTGTATTTTTAGTAGAGATGGTGTTTCACCATGTCAGCCAGGTTGGTCTCAAACCGCTGACCTCAGGTGATCCACCCACCTTGGCCTCGCAAAGTCCTGGGATAATAGGCGTGAGCCACCATGCCTGGCTTCTGCCAATTTTTATATGTTTTTGATCATCTCAAGGGCCAAACACACCTGCAGGTTTGCAGCCACTTTATTGTTAGTTTAATGTGCTGTCCCTGCATGAACCACAGCGCTTCTTCCCATTCCGTCGCCAGCAAGGGCATCTGAACATTCACCGCGTACCCTGTAGCGGCAGTTGATTTTTACTGATACATCCACACCTTCCTACCGGGTCTCCCTAACAAGAGGGAGTTGCCTGGTATTTTCAGCACATGTGATCTCTAAGCTACTAAAACAGGGAAAATGTGCATCCAGCTGCTGCTATTTAGAGCTATCTAAACACCAGGGTAGGCTGGGTCCACCAGTGGCGAGGCTGCAAATTGAGCTTTCCTCTTTCTTACCCTTCAATCCCGTCCTCCACTGAAAATGCCATGGCCTCCAATGTCACATGATGGACTTTTTTTTCCCCCCACTCCTCTCTCATTGAATCTCATGAATTTGAGGTCTGTTTCAGGAGTTATCCTTAGGGTTAGATAATGAGCAGCGGGAGGATTCTGAATAACTTGGAACACAACATTTTGCTTCTGTGCCTAGTGTTGGTATGTCATGAGCTTCTGTGAGACTCAGTGAGATAACATATAGTGCCTTGCTTTTTCCTGATGAGATAAGTACAGGGCCTTATTATTTGTTAGGAATTTGAGAAAGCTCTTTTTATCTGCTTCAAAAAGCAGAAGTATTTTAAATATTCTATGTAAGTGCAAAGTATTATAAGCTTAGTGGTAGGATATATGGGCATTATGTACAGTCACACTTTTCCAAGTTTGAGTCATCTGCTTTTTTTTTTTTTTTTTTTGCAAAACTGCAGCAACATGTATTTTTACTAATCTGTGATTAAAATGTTTGTTAATGGTGAGTTTTTAATTTTTTTTCTCACCATGCTGAGACTTGATGTTTACAGAATAAATAAGGGTTAAAGGTTAAATGCCAGAGGTATTAAAATAAACATCGCAGCCCTATAAACACTTTCTGTTATAGTGGTGAACACACTGTGTTTTGAATTTCAGTTTCAGAATTTATGTTGGCAGAGACAAAAGGTTTTGGGGCATCCTAGCAAAGTATTTTTTTTTTTTTTAACCTATTTTTGGGACAGCCACACTTGAGAGAAGTACAGCTATAAAAGCCAGCCCTAACGTAGTGATATTGACTTTGACAAGCCATAGAACTCAAACTGTACATGTGAGTGAAGTCGTCCCTCCCTTCTGAGTTACCACCATGAAAATGATGTCATTGTCATTGTTCAAAGCACTTTTGAATGGTCATTTATGAGCTATGTAATAAAACTTACTTTTTGCTGGGTGTGGTGGCTCTGGCCTTTACAAAAAAAAAAAAAAAATTAAAAATTAGCCAGGCCTGGTGGCATGCACTATAGTCCCAGCTTCTTGGCAGGCTGGTGGGAGGATTTCTTGAGCTCAGGGGTTCAAGTATACAGTGAGCTGTGACTTTGGCACTGCAGCCTGGATGAGAGACAGAGGTTGGGGGGAGAAAGCATGAGAGGGAGGGAGGGAGGGAGGGCTGGTCCCCATGGCTCATGCCTGTAATCCCAGCACTTTGGGGAGGCCCGAGGCAGGAGAATCACTTGATCCTGGGAGGTGGAGGTTGCAGTGAGACAAGATTGTGCCATTGCACTCCAGCCTGGGCAACAAGAACAAAACTCCGTCTCAAAAAAAAAAGGAAAAAGGGAAGAAGAGGAAAGGAGGGGAGGGTCTTTCATTTTTTATTTTTTTACTTCCTTTCTGGCCTAAAATGGTAGTGCCCCGTGTGATCAGTGCTATTACTCACTAGACTTTGTACCAGGTCCCTCCCAGCTGTTTCCAGAAGTTACATTCTGCCTCAAAGTCTGAACAGTTAGCCTCACTAAAGATAGCAGTATCTAGCAGGTCCCTCTTTCCTGGAGTAAGTGTAAGAACTGCTCCGAAGGGGACATACTCTCTTGGGTCTTTTGATCTCTGATAATATTTGTTACAAATTCATTCACAGCACTTAATTATTGTTTGCTACACTGTAGAAAGTAAAACACAGGCAACATTGTAGAAAGCCCAGAAGAGAGCTTAAGAATTCTGTCCTAAATCCATTTGTTAACTTCTTAGAGAGAGAGATCTAGAGAGGTTAAATGATTTCCAAAGTCTCATAGCTAGTTTTTAGCTGAGCTGATGCCAGAATCCAAGTTGGATCTGATCCAATGCAGATCTGACCTTATTAGATCCCAGTCTAATAAGGTTTTTCTTACCAAACAGTGGTGGAAATGGAGACTAATTCCTTAAGGATCTGGATGTGACCAGGTAGTTTTTTTTCTGGGACTTTTCAAGAAAGTCACCTTACAGGTGTAAGATTATTTTTGCTCCATTACTGTACTAATTTCATTATAATAAATTGAGGAGAATTCACCCATAGTACCACCACACCCTAACAGTAATTATTTTTGTCTTTGGGTTTCCTTTCAGTCTATTCAAACTCATTGTTTTTTTGTTTGTCTCTGTTTTTCTTGAGACGGAGTCTCACACTGTCACCTAGGTTGGAGTACAGTGGCACGATCTCAGCTCACTGCAACCTCTGCCTCCCAGGTTCAAACAATTCTTTTGCTTCAACCTCCCGAGTAGCTGGGATCACAGGTATGCGCCACCATGCCCAGGTAATTTTTTTTATTTTTAGTAGAGATGGGGTTTCACCATGTTGGCCAGGCCGGTATTGAACTCCTGGCCTCAAGTGATCCACTTGCCTCACCCTCCCAAAGTGCTGGGATTATAGGGGTTGAGCCACCATACCCAGCCTCAAATAATTTTTTTTTTTTTTTTTTGAGATGGAGTCTGGCTCTGTTGCCCAGGCTGGAGTGCAGTGGTGCAATCTCAGCTCACTGCAACCTCTGTCTCCCAGGTTCAAGTGATTCTCCTGCCTCAGTCTCCCAAGTACCTGGGACTACAGGCACGTGCCAACATGCCCGGTTAATTTTTTTTGTATTTTTAATAGAGACAGGGTTTCACCATGTTAGCCAGGATGGTTCCTGACCTTGTGATCTGCCTGCCTCGGCCTCCCAAAGTGCTGGGATTACAGGCATGAGCCACCGCACCCTAGCCCAAACACATTGTTTTTAATGTGGTTATAATTACGGGGCAGATAAACAATTTTTGCTCTGTATTTTTCCACTTGTTTCAGAAACCCTTTTTCTTGGTATGCATATTCGTTGTATTTTGGTGGCAGTGTTATAATCCCATGTAGCCTGACTACCCACAGTGTGCCACAGCTGTAGAGACTTCCTCCACAAGTGTGTACAGGGGAGAGTTCTTCCACCCACTAGAACTGCTGTGGTCATAATGGACTGCTTAACCTTCTTTGGCTCCTGAGACATGAAGCCCCCTCTTTAGGTGAGCCTGGGATGCACACTCTACACTCCCAGGTTCTAGCCCAAGTTGCCTACCATTGGTGCTCCCCCTGGATTCTGTCATGGACGCTCAAATATGTGACACCAGTGGGTACTCAGACCACTGGGTCTTCCTTGGCAGATATGAGTGGTCCTACCAGAGAAATGGAGTGGTTAGAGACGGAGAGCTTTGAACCCCAAAGTAGAGAAGACCTTGCCATGGCGAAGGAGGTCAGCATACAGGCTTGGGGAATTAGGGCCTGGCACAGTGGCTCAGGCCTGTAATCCCAGCACTTTGGAGGGCTGAGGAGGGTGGATCACTTGAGGTCAGGAGTTTGAGACCAGCCTGACCAACATGTTGAAACCCCTGTCTCTACTAAAAATACAAGTGTTACCCATGTGGAGTGGGTGCCTGTAATCCCAGCTACTCAGGAGGCGAGACAGGAGAATTGCTTGAACATGGTAGGTGGTGGTTGCATTGAACTGAGATCATGCCACGGCACTCCAGTCGGCGTGGCATCAAGATTCCGTCTCAAAAAAGATGAATTAGGCTCTGCCTCTGCTTATAAGACGCTCTTCGTGTAGTGGCGAAATGATAACAAAAGGCTTCCATGTACGTGATTTCGTTTCATTCTAGCACCAGCGTTGCTTTCTATTGCCCTTTTACAGGTAAGAAAATCAAAGTGTGGGGACGGAAAGGGAATTCTTCAGGGCCACACAATTTGTATGTGACCAACCAGATCGGCTAAGCCCATGCTCTTTCAAAAGCAATTCAACAAATTCAAGTGTGTGTATACTATTTCATTATTTCCCATACTCCTTAGGGAAGGGAAGGCTGATAGAAAATCATCGATTTTGGTTGATTGTATTCAGTAATACCAGGGTGGAATAATTAGAGTTAAGAATGTTGTCTGTCTGAGTAGCAGTAGTCTGAGTTTTAATTTCCCTGCTTTGGGACTTTACCATAGAGACTGCAAGATGTCATAGTAAAAGGAAGCATAAAAGAAAGTCATACTAGAAGCCTCACTAAGATTAAAAAGTAGAAAATAGGAAAATGAGATAACGACAGATTTAGCTGTTTAATTCTTACATACATCACAGAAAACAACAACAAAATTAGAATATCACATTGTTATTCTCTTAGTAATTTCTTTTCTTTTTTTGAGATGGAGTTTCGCTGTTGTAACCCAGGCTGGAGTGCAATGGCACGATCTCGGCTCACCGAAACCTCGGCCTCCTGGGTTCAGGCAATTCTCCTGCCTCAGCCTCCCAAGTAGCTGGGATTACAGGCATGAGCCACCATGTCCAGCTAATTTTTTGTATTTTTAGTAGAGACGGGGTTTCACCATGTTGACCAGGATGGTCTCGATCTCTTGTCCTCATGATCCGCCCGCCTCGGCCTCCCAAAGTGCTGGGATTACAGGCTTGAGCCACCGCGCCCGGCCTCTCTTAGTAATTTCTTTGGTGTGACCAGCATTTGATGTTGACAGCAATTTAGGAAACCTTAACATGGTAACAGAATGTTTTGGATGGTATTATCTGATTCTAAGATATTTTCAAAAAAAAAAAAAAGGTGGGGTGGGGGGCTGTTTTTAGTGTCCTGGGAAGATGCAGACCTTACAGAAAATTTTGGATTTGAATGTAGAAGCATCTAATACACTTTTTTTTTTTTTTTTTTTGAGATGGATTCTTGCTCTCTTGCCAGGCTGGAGTGCCATGCTGCGTCCTGTACCTCTCAGGTTCCAGAGATTCCCCTACCTCAGCCTCCCAAGTAGCTGGGACTACAGGCACGCACTACCACGCATGGCTTATTTTTTTGCATTTTAATAGAGGTGGGGTTTCACCATGTTGACCAGGATGATCTCAATCTCCTGACCTCCTGATCTGCCCAACTCGGCCTCCCAAAGTGCTGGGATTTCAGGCGTGAGGCACCGTACCTGGCCACTATTTCAAGAGTATAGGTAAAGGATAGCTTCCTTCAAGGCTGGGGAATGTCGTAATGCACAAGGATGCACCGATGCAAAATGATGACAATGCTCTTTCCCCCATCAGATTATCAGAGACTCCTAACGTGTGGATGGGGGAATGTCCTGAGGTCCTCTCAGAATATGTAGGAGGCTACTGCCCTGTTCCCTGACAGTGCTTATAACAACAAACATTCCACAGATCCTGAGAAGAAACAAAACAGCAGCAGTCTAAATGTTCATTAGAAGAGAAATCCGTGCGGCTTATTGATAGTATGATGTTAATATAGATACGTCTCAGAAGGGGAATGTTTGGTGAAGAAGCAAGTTGTGGAAAGATGCGTATCTGAAACCATTTAAGAAAAATGTCAAAAACACAAGACTAGATATATTAATTGGGGGTCTGTACTTTTATTTGTGTATATATGTAAATATACATATATGTGTGCGTATGTATTATTTTAAAAATACAGGCCAGGTACAGTGACTCACGCTTGTAATCCTAGTGCCTTGGGAGGCCGAGGCGGGTGGATCACCTGAGGTCAGGACTTTGAGACCAGCCTGGCCAACATGGTGAAACCCCATCTCTACTAAAAACACAAAAATTAGCTGGGTGTGGTGGCATGCACCCGTAATCCTAGCTACTCAGGAGGCTGAGGCACGAGAATCGCTTGAACCAGGAGGCGGAGGTTGCAGTGAGCCGAGATCGTGCCACTGCACTCCAGCCTGAGGGACACAGCAAGTCTCTCTCTCAAAAAAAAAAAAAAAAAAAAAAAATATATATATATATACATATATACACACACACACATACATACATATATATGTATGTGTGTGTGTGTATATATGTATATGTATATATATATACATACATATATATACACACACAGAGACTAGAAAGTGTGCATACATATATATGTGTGTATACACACACACACACACACTCACACACAGACTGGAAAGATCCATACCAAGTTCAAAATACTGAAGGGGGAAAGAGAAAATGGAGATAAGTGTGTCAGTAATGTTTTATTTGCTTTATATATAGAAAAATTCAAAGCAAAAATATGAAATATTATAGGCAGCGTGTACATACATATTTCTTTGCCATTCTCTGTAGTTTTAACATCTTTTCTCAGTTCAGAAGAAAAAATGCATATAAATACAATTCTTCATTTCATTTCGGAAGCTTTATAAACCTCTGAAGGCCGTATATAGCATTCCAAGACGTACAGCAAACGTTGTTGTGAAATGAGTATCAGGGAGTATGGTCAATTTTGGATCTATGTCAGGTCGTTCTAATGACAGTTGACATACAGTCACATCGATGGCGAGTCCCACTGACTGTGTGTAAAGAGCCAGTAGGAGATATGTCCCCTGACGTTCAGCACATCTCAGCTCTGCTTAGGCACCTTTTCTTGTGTCAGCTTTCGGTGTGACGGACATTTAAAGTAACTTTAAATGTTTATTCTTTCTCAGGATTGTGTGCACTGGCTGGGCAGTTCTGGTCTCAGCTGGTTCATCCAATGCCTGTGGTCAGCTAGTGGCTTGGCTGGGAATATACGACGTAGGGTGGCCTCACTCACATGTCTGGTAGTTGGTCCAATCTCAGCTGGGGCCATGGGATGGCTTGGCCATGTACCTCTTGTCACAACAGGCTAGCCCTGGCTTGTTTACATAGTAGTGGTCACACCACGGGGTTCCTAAGAGCAGCAAGAGTCCAAGCTCCAATGTACACTTGGTATTAATCCCATTGGCCAAAGCAAGTCACACTGTCAAGTCTAGAGTCACTGTGGAAGAGTCAGAGAGTCAGATACAGTTCCCCGCCCTCAGCCTTTTCTGTCAGCTTCCTACATTGAGTAAATACTTGCTGGTCCCCTGAACCCCTGTGTTTGACAGTTCGACAAAAGCTACATGGCTCCTGCCCTGTCTGCTGCTGTTTTCCCAAGGCATGAAGAATTGGAGCTGAAGTCTTTTTGTTTTGATGGAGACTCAGTCTGATTCTAAAAATGCGATCTTTTGTTGGAGAAAAAGGGCAGAAGCTAACAACAAGGAGAAAAACTCGTTTTCTATCTGCTAAAGCCTGCTTTACAAAAATAACAAACATTTGACATTAAGTCCAAAGTTGGAGACCAGTGAATCATGCCAAACCATCGTGGGCTCAATGGCCTGCTGGACAGAAAGGGAACACAGGCCTTCCAAGGGGGGGAGAACAGTCCTTGCTGCCCAGTTCCTTGTTTTCACTCACCTCTGAGTTGTCCATGTGAAGAAAGACATGCCTCATACAGACAAACATTCTTTCTTTCCCCTTGGTTGAAAGTCACGTCTTTTGGACTGTAAGATGATGCTCACGATAACCCTGTGCCGATTCCATACTCTGTGAGCCACAGACTGTGCTCTCTGTGGACTCCTCAAGATGTGAATCGAGTAGGATTCATTTAGCTTCCTGCCCAGGACTTGCACAGGACATGAGAAGTCCCTTAACCTACTGATCTTCCACTTGCACTCTGTCTCTGCCTCTCAATCAAAAATTTTAAACTACGATAAGTGGAGAGAAAAACGAATCCCTCAACTTCAGCAATGGACAACTCATGACCAATGTTGTTTTCACTGTGCTTATCTTCCCCTGGTTTCTTCTGAAGCAAACCCTAGGTAGCATACCGTTTCACCCGTACACATCCCCGTATTACACTGGCTTTCAAATAGAGCAAAGCTAGGCACTAACTGCTCATTGGACTGAAAGAAGAGATATACTCAGAACGAAAACAAAAGCTTCCCTTTATCTTTTAATAGGAGTGGCTTTGTTTTATAGAATGATGTAGGCATCTCCAGCCACTGAGGGGGACTTCTTCAAGCTTGGCCCAGTCTTATCCACAGAAGGATTTGGCAGTGATATCTTGGCATTGGCTCCTCACCGTACAGTCTCAGCTCTACCTAGGCACTACTCATATGTACCTGTATCATGGTAATGGTTGTAGAAAATAACCTCCCGCCCACCCTCCCTCCTGCCCTCCCTTCCTATTTTTAGAGATAAGGTCTTGCTGTGTTCCCCAGGGTGGTCTCAAACTCCTGCCCCAACTGATCCTACCATCTCGCTTGGCCTCCCAAAGTGCTGGAAGTACAGATGTGAGCCACTGCACCCGGCACCCTTCTTTTTGACAGGGTCTTGTTCTGTCACCCAGGCTGAAGTACAGTGGTGTGATCTTGTCTCACTGCAGCCTCAACCTCCTGGGCTCAAGAGATCCTCTCATCTCAGCCTCGAGAGTATGTGGGACTACAGGCATCAGCTGTCATGCCTAGCTAATTAAAAAAAAAAAAAATATATATATATATATATAAAATGTAGAGATAGATATAGTAGAGACAGGGTCTTGCTGTGTTCCTCAGGCTGGTCCAGAACTCCTGGCCTCCAGTGATCCTCCTGCCTTGGCAACCCAAAGTGCTGGGATTACAAGGCTGAGCTATTGTGCCCAGCCTTGTTTCTTTGAGTGACCAAATACCTTTAAATATAGTATGTCAAGATGAGAGGTATCCTGCAGACCACTTCCAAGGTAGCCTATGAGAGTGCTTGTGTCCACGTTCATTCTTATGTGAATTTTTTCCTGGGAAAAAGATTCATCAATCCCTAATGTGGCTCCTGGTCTCCCAGGTGACCTTTTAAGGTTCAGAGAACTGTGGTGGCCTGACCTAGGTCCCTCAGTTACCTGGCAAGTTAATAGCAGAGTTGTCCCTGGAATACAAGTCTCTTGACCCACAGTTCAGGAATTATGGTTTTAAACCTGCTTTTACTGGAGATGTTTGAAAATCAAACATATTAGAGTATTAGAAGGCAGGTTGGAAGTGGTAAATTCTCCTGTGATCACAAAGTAAAACGCATCCAGTACAGACTGCAAATAAATATAAGTCAGGGACATAAGGTTTTGACTTTATATCAATAATTAAAACCCATTATTTTCCTGGTGAGGATACATTGATATTACCTGTAAACTTAGTATTCAATAGTTAAAGGCACATGAGGAAGAAATTGTTGGGCTTTCATATCTGGACTCTGGAGAAGATTTCTGAACTCTGGACCTCAGGTGATCCGCCCGTCTTGGCCTCCAAAGTGCTTGGATTACAGGCGTGAGCCACCACACCCGGCCTCAGGAGCAGATTTCTGTGCTTTGTTTCTATGATCTAGAACTAGGGCTTAGGGTGTAGAAAAGCTGGGATGGCCTTTTCCTTCTAGCTCTTTCTCTCACACACCCCAAACACGTCCTCCAACTAGTGTCCTTTTCTTTCCCCACAAGGCCTCTTGCCCATCCTCTCCTTGAAGCGTCTGTCTGAACTTGGAAAGGACGCGGAGAGCTGGAGAAGGCGGGAGACATAGTTTGCACCTGCCGAGAAGTAAGGAAACGTAACTAAGGCTACCAAATGAAAGGTAGCTCCTCCTCCTTCTCCTCCTCCTCCCCTCCTCCTTCTCCCCTCCTCCTCCTCTTTCCCCCTCCTCCTTCTCATCCTCCTCTTCATCCTTTTCCTTCTCCTCCTCCTCCTCCTCCTCCCTAGGGCTTTCTGGATCCCTCTTGCTCCAGCCCTGCTTAGCAGCTCTCCAAGCCAGCAGGGAGGCCAATGTGGTGAGCATTGTCTGCTCTGCAGAACAAGGAGACACTGTCCTCTTTGTTTGGGGCTATGAGTCAAGAGTCTTCCGTGTTTTGCAGCAGCTGTATTTAAGTGCCCATTGACAAAGGTGAGTTCTGTATGCTCCAGTTAAGCTGTGGTGAATTGTGACATTCCACCATTTGCCAAGTCCGACAGGTTCTACCTCTGCCATGTGGCTGCACTCACCTGGATCGGCTGACCAAATTCATCCACGTGGTGTTTCCCTTTCAGGCTTGGATGTTCTCCACCTTCAACTTGTGTCTTGCTGGAATTAATTCCCTCCTCATCTCCCTCCCATCAGTTTAATTCTACTTTTAGACCAGCCTTAACTCTGCCTTCTTGAGCCTCATTGAAAGTTACCTCCTTGACCTGGTGTGGTGGCTCATGCCTGCAATCCCAGCACTTTGGGAGGCCAAGGTAGGTGGATCACTTGAGGTCAGGAGTTTGAGACCAGCTTGGCCAACACGGTGAAACACTCCATCTTTACTAAAAATACAAAAATAAATAGGCTGGGCGCGGTGGCTCATACCTGTAATCCCAGCACTTTGGGAGGCCGAGGCAGGCGGATCATGAGGTCAAGAAATCCGAACCATCCTGACCAACATGGTGAAACCCCTTCTCTATTTATAAATAAATAGATAGCTAGACAGACAGATAGCTGGGCATGGTGGTGGGTGCCTGTAATCCCATCTACTCAGGAGGCTGAGACAAAAGAATTGCTTGAATCACTGCACTCCAGCCCAGGCAACAGAGACTCGTCTCCAAAAAAAAAACATTATCTCCTTCAAAATCTCAGGAGCACTTTATCCGTAAAGATCTTTTTTTTTTCTTTAATTTTTTTTGAGATGGAGTCTTGCTCTCTTGCCAGGCTGGAGCACAGTGGCGCAGTCTTGGCTCACTGCCTCCTCCACCTCCCAGGTTCAAGCCTCAGCCTCCTGAGTAGCTGGGACTACAGGCACGTGCCAAATGCCCAACTTATTTTTGTATTTTTTTAGTAGAGACAGGGTTTCACCATGTTGGCCAGGATGGTCTCGATCCCTTGACCTCATGATTCATCCGCCTCGGCCTCCCAAAGTGCTGGGATTACAGGTGTGAGCCACCATGCCTGGCCTATCTGTAAAGATCTTATAATTGGCTGGGCATGGTGGCTCACACCTGTAATCCTAGCACTTTGGGAGGCTGAGGTGGGTGGATCACCTGAGGTCAGGAGTTCAAGACCAGCCTGGCCATCATGGTGAAACCCCATCTTTAAAAAAAAAAAAAAAAAAGCAGATCTTATAATTGTTAATGTGCGTTTTATCTTTCCTTCTGATCAGTTGCTTTTCAGGTAGGATCTTTTCTTGTTCAGCTTTATATCCCAGCCTCTCCTCTCCCCACTTCCACCTCCCCTTGTTTCTTGACTTCCAATACTGAGTGTACAATACTATCTTAAAACTTAATGGGAGGGCCAGGTGTGGTGACTCACACCTGTAATCCCAGCACTTTGGGAGGCTGAGGCAGGTGGATTATCTGACATCAGGGATTCAAGACCAGCCTGGTCAACATGGCAAAACCCCACCCCTACTAACAGTATAAAAATTAGCCAGGTGTGGTGGTGGGCACCTGTAATCCCAGCTACTCAGGAGGTTGAGGCAAGAGAATCGCTTGAACCCAGGAGGTGGAGGTTGCAGTGAGCCCAGATCATGCATTGCACTTCATACTGGGCAGCAAGAGTTAAACTCCACCTGAAAAAACAAAAAAAACTTAATGGGAGGCCAGACACAGTGGTGCAATCCCTGTAATCCCAGCACTTTGAGGTCGAGGCAGCTGGTTCCCATGAGCTTAGAGACGTTTAAGACCAGCCTGGGCAACAGGGCGAAAACACATCAATACAAAAAACAGACGGGTGTGATGTTGCACACCTGTAGTCCCAGCTACTTGGGAGGCTTAGGTGGGAGGACTGCTGGAGCCCAGGAGGCAGAGGGAGACCCTATTTCAGGAAAAACAACAAGAAAAAACCCAAAAAACTTAACGGGAAAAAAATGCTTGTGTTTCTTTTTGTTACGAGTGAGTATACAGTGTTTAAAACTACCCCCTAGGCCTTTTCCTTGAGGGACAAAAGGGTGCGGAACTGCCTACAAGGTGGAGCATTCTTAAAATCTGCTCCAAAAAGCTGATGCTCTTGGGTACTCAACTGATAGAATGAACAGGAGGAGTGCATAGGTGAAAGCACCCTGTGATTAAATGTCTCGAGCCTTTGGTTTTTGTTGGAATTGTCTGATACGTGTCACTCCTCACTCCATTGTGCTTGCACTTCGGAAAGATGGAATGGTGAGGACAGAGAGGAGACAGCTGATAGAAAGACACTTAAAAGGGCACCTGAAAGCCACGTGGCTTGTCCCTGGAAGGCAGTAGAAAGCACTTTGCCGTCAGGATGCCTTTCTTCACTCATCAGCAGCTATAATGTTGAAAATGGGGCAATGCCTCCCCTCTACAAACTGTTGAAGGAAAGGTAGTTCTCCCCCAAGACAGAATCTGTTGTATAGTTTGCCAGTGATTTTCACAAGTGTAGATGCTTGAGAAATAGGCAAATAGGCCAGACATGGTGGCTGACAGTTGCAATCCCAGCACTTTGGGAGGCGTAGGCAGCTGGATTGCTTGAGTCCAGGATTTCGAAACCAGCCTGAGCAACGTTGTGAGACTCCATCTCTACAAAAAAATGAAAATTAGCCAGGCGTCATGGTGCATGCCTCCAGCTACGTGGGAGGCTGAGGTTGGGAAGATTGCTTGATCCTGGCACATTGAGTCTGCAGTGCATTCAGCCATGATCATGCCACTGTATTGCAGCCTGGGTGACAGAGTGAGCCTGTCTCAAAAGAAAAAAGAAATAGGCAAAGAAAAGAGAGAAAAGGAATGGAAGTAACTGACATGGGATAGGGCAGGAGTTGGACAGTATGCTTTATACAATTGTCTGTGGTTTTGTAGGACAGGTTGAATTTGAATGTTGAAAATGCTTAGGTTAAAAATAAGACTGGCAGGGTCAAACTGTGCCCATGAAATCTTTGTTGTGGAACTCATCAAGTGAAAAATTGGCAGATTTGCGCTTTTTGAGCTTTTTCGACTACATTTTCCATGTAGCTCCGAGTGGCTGAGTGCAGTATTGTAAGCTCCACAGGAGGGTAAAGGAAAGCGCCTCCCACGTGAGTGGCAGGAGTAGGTAACTCATGGTATTTAGACAGATTTGTAGATCACCAGTTAGAACATTTGGAGGGAGGAGGTTTAAGTGGCTTACAGACAAGGAATGGAGGAGTTGAGACAGGCTAGGTAAATGGGGCCCTCCTGCCTATCGGAAGTTTTTGAGTGATATGTTGGATACTTATGATTCCATCCTACTTGGTTGAAAACTGATGATGGAGAGGGATGCTGCCGTGCTCACGGTTCGTGCTTGCACTTCTGGCACGGGGTAGAATTGGCAACTTTGCTGCATCGAACAACTGTTCCCCACCAGACCAAAAGTGCCTGGAGGACTGAGAACCTTCCAGTTCAACTTGGTCGCAGCAAGGCAGCCACCAAGGAATGAGTGATTGATGAGAGCCATTGGATTAGAGGAGACAGCTAGTTGTAAACTGGAAATGTTTTTCAAAGGTAAAAATAGCCCCCTCGAGATAAAACCACTGGGGCTTTCTGTTGAGTTTCCTCTCCACGGAACAGGATATTCGTGGTTCTTCGGGGTTCCTGCGGGTGGCAGTGGCTGTGGAGGGAAGCTGGGAGGGTGGCCAGGTTTCCACCTGTATCTGACTCATTTACTACTCAGGCCCCTTAATTGGGAGGCTAGGTAATTAATTACCTGAGGTCACACAACCAGTCCTGACCAGTCCCCACAAAGGGCGGAGCTACCCTTTCCAGGCCAAAATGGAAACAAAATTCACCAGGGTGCTATCTGTTCAAAAGCTCCCAACTCTGAACACAGAGCCATTGCAAATCAGGTGCCCACTGGCATGGTGGCAGCAGGCTGTTCAGGTTGAGTTCTGCCATCTGAGGACACCCGGACCTGTGACCCCAAGCGAGGGGTTTTCTGACCTTTGAGGAAGAGTGGTCAGGCTGCTTTTGTTGATATAAAAAATCACTGCCAGATTCGTGGCCAGGATAAGAAAGTATTCCTTGTTCGGTGATACAGACAAAAGAATGTAAAATTTCCTCACAAAGGTTGTGTCTGTTCTGGTTGAAAGAGGAGAATTTGTTGCTTGTGTTTCTTCTTAAGCCGACAAACCCTGCACCTGTGCTGGAGGCATCTGGCCTTGCGATCCTCCGAAGGCCAGGACAGTCTCAAGGGAGACATACTAATGGCTTAATTGCTTTGTTGATTCTGCTCACAAATTCCAGTAGCTTTATTTGCATTGAGAGAAGAACTTTCTTCAAGTGTCTTGGCCTTTCCCTTGGTTTTGAATGGCTCTTAATGTTTGCTGTTAATGTTGTTTTGAAAGGCTGATGGAGCCCGTTAGTGAGGAGTGGCTTTCTCCAAATGGCGGTTTTTCTTAGTGTGTGGGAGAGAAAGGGAGAGAAATTTAAAAAATAAAGTATGCAGGCTGGGCGCAGTGGCTCACGCCTGTAATCCCAGCACTTTGGGAGGCCGAGGCGGGTGGATCACGAGGTCAAGAGATCAAGACCATCCTGGTCAACAAGGTGAAACCCCTTCTCTACTAAAAATACAAAAATTAGCTGGGCACGGTGGCACGCGCCTGTAATCCCAGCTACTCAGGAGGCTGAGGCAGGAGAATTGCCTGAACCCAGGAGGCGGAGGTTGCAGTGAGCCGAGATCGTGCCATTGCACTCCAGCCTGGGTAACAACAGCGAAACTCCATCTCAAAAAAAAAAAAAAAAAAAAAGTATGCATACCTTTTCTATCTGTACATGCAAAGTATGGATTATTTTGGAGTCTGATATTAAAAATTACATTTATGTTCACATGCTTTAGGTTTGGGGGTTAAAAGATTAACATGTACAAGGGAATGGTGATATTTAACAGGACAAATTTCACTTTTAGAGAGATGTGGTTTGCTTCTCAAAATGTAGAGGTTTGTTTCTTCACCTATGGCAAAGAATCAAGTATAAGACTATTCTGGTTCAAGTGGAAATGTATTTTTTTTTTTTTTTGAGACAGGGTCTCTGTCACCCAGGCTCTGGAGTACAGTGGTACCATCACAGCTCACTGCAGTCTTAAACTCCTGGGCTCAAGCGATCCGTGGCTGGGACTGCAGGTGCACACCACTACACCTGGCTTCAATGCACTTTTATAACTTTAGTATAAACAAGACATTTTAGAATGAATAACTTTGTAATGTACTAGGACAGTAGTTTTTAATGCAGATGGGATCCAACTTTTGAGAGAGGGAAATGTTGAAGAAACTTACATTAACTGCTGTTGGCTAGATCTAGGTGTGCTGACCTCCTCAGAAAAGAAATGCTTCCTTTCCCTGCAAACTGGAGTTTGGGATATTCAGAGCTAGGAAATCATGTGGTCGATCTTAACTTTATAAATCACTCAGACAAATACAGGATAATGCTGTCGGAAGTGCTTGTGATTGTACAGGATTACATGGTGATAAAGAGTTTCAATGGCTCCTCCAGTTTGAGAGAGTTCTCTGCTTTGCTTTCTTGGTTAATTCCTTCTGCAGACCTTAAGAGCCTTTGAGGGGGGCTGGGTATGCTTCCGTGAATTGAAGCTTAACACCTTGTTGAAAACAAGAGAACTGCTGTTGGAAGTAGCAGTTACTAAGAAAGGAGTTCTCTGTATCATCCAGCATTGTACCTACTTTGAAGTAGATATTAGTATTTTCCTTGGTTTACAGACCAGGAAAATGAGGCACCCTGTTCAAGGTCACCCATCTGAAAAGTGGCAGAGAGGAGATTCTAAGGTCCATGGGAATCTAAGGTCTGCTTAAGAAAGGAGCTGTTTGCTTCTAAATACATGTATATTTGGGTTGTGGGTCCATGGACTAATAGCATGAGCATCCCTGGGATATTACTAGAAACACAGAACCTCAGGCCCCACCAGGCCTACTGATTCTGGATCTGCATTTTAACAAGGTCTCTAGGTGATTGCCAAGCACTACTGCATGGGAACACTTCCCCAGAGGAAATGTGATGGCCGCCTTCCAGGATATTGTCTTCCAAGGTTAGGGACGTGCCAAACATCCCAAGCTTTCAGATATGCGACTAACCAAGCATCTCTAATTATCCTGCTCAAGCAAAAATTAAAGGGTGATTCCTCCAAGTGGAATTGAGGGAAACTTTTCTCCTAGATAATTCTGGAGGGGTCCAGCTGTCCTTAAGGAGATGCACAGAATAGGTGTTGCCTACAACACACTTGAAAATCCCGTCAACCCAGAATGCCTCTTCCACGGCTGCTCTCCACGCCAACCTTTCTGCCATCACTGATCCCTCTGAACTAGTCTATCCAATCTTCTCCTAAAGAGGCCGAGAACATTTTGTCAGGCCAGAGAGGAAGAAAGAGATCCAGAATGGGGGCTATCAATAGCATGAAAATAGAGAAGGGCATTGAAAAAGAGTTCAGCCTTTAGAACACTCCAGTCCTGGCACTGGAGAATCGCATCTTACCTGCTTTTCCGTTTGGAATTTCCCCAGGCATCTATGCTGGAGACAGTAGTGTCTTTGTTGTGTTTCTCTCTGCTTGGCTCCTGCCTGTTTTAAAGCCCTGTGAGTGTATCTTCACAGGGCTCCTCCTTCCTTTTCACAGTGGCCACCATCCCAGTTTGGATGTGCATTGTCTTACACTGGAAACATTGCAAGAGTTTCTTTTCTTTCTTCTTCTTCTTCTTTTTTTTTTTTTTTATTTTTTTTAAAGATGGGGTTTCACCATGTTGGTCAGGTTGGTCTTGAACTCCTGACCTCAGGTGATCCGCCTGCCTTGGCCTCCAAAGTGCTTGGATTACAGGCGTGAGCCACCACGCCCGGCCCATTGCAAGCGTTTTTTAAGTGGTCTTTGTAAGGGTTATAGCCGAGTTTAAAAATGAGGATACTGAGGCCAGTATAAGAAAATTAAATACCAATTTATTCAGCTCCCGGGCGAGGTTCTATGGTTGGGGGAAAGCGGGGGCCAGAGAAGTCGCGCTGACTTCCTGGGGCGTGGGGTTTTTAAGGCTATTAGGAACGAGCAACAGCTGGGTGCTCTGATTGGCTGGAGGGGAGCGGGATTGGGATGGGGCGGGCCGCTATTGGTTGGCGGGTTTTGGGCGGGTTTTCCGGTGCGAGAGCGGGCCAGGCTTGCCTCAGCCGGGGAGCTTCCCGGGGAGCCATGCGGCAGAGCCTGGTGCCGAGTGCGGAGCCTGGTGCCGGGTGCAGAGGTAGGTGTGTCCGGCCTCCCGGCGAGGCAGCCGGCCTTAGAGTCTTCACTCTTATCCCCCTTTAATTCACAGAAATAGCATCAGCACAGTTACCTTCCTATTAACACAGCTTTGCACCTGTCACTCTTTGTCAAAAACTCTCAGTCCCTGCTGGGAAGACCAAACTGCATTACGGTCTAAATTAAACCAATTGCTGGCTGCCTTTTTCCAACTCCGTTTTCCGTTAGTCCTTCTGAAATAAATTCCCTGAGGGCAGGCTGCATTGCCTCGTCCCTGCTATGAGCAAGGGCACAGTGCTTGGACACAGGATTCTCACTAATATTGACTGGATGAATGAAGGAACTTATTCTCAGGTCTGTGTTTTATAGTCTGCCTAAAATAGACTCCTTGGTCAGGCCATTTCCCATGGCTAGACTTCCCTTCCCTTTCTTGCTGTTTATCTGAATCCTTAAAAACTCACATAAAGGCTCATTTCCTGGAAGCCTTCGATTTAACTCATAGAGATCATTCTCCAAACTCTGGCGTTTGTCATAGAGTTCTTTATTTGGGACTGAACTATGTCATCTTGCATTGCTATGTTTCCATACAGTCTCTTACAGCTCATACACACTGTAAGCCTCTTGATCAGAAATAATTTACATTTCTTTGTACGTTTCATAATCCACCATCTTTCCCTTCGGCCCTCCCACTTTCCTGTACTCTCAACGTGCCCTGGTTATCCGGCAGTTCATATTGGGGAATTACGGTTAGTTGTAGATCGGACCTCCTCTCCCCACTTTCCTGCCAGTAATGCGTGTGGTCTCTGAGGGCAGACACCACATTCTCCTGTGTCTTTTTTAGTTTATTGAATGATAGAGGCCACACCCTTTGTCCTTCTCCATTTTCTCTGCATTCTTTTTGTTCTCCTGCTCAGTTCTTGGAATTCCCATTTCTGAATGTCGAGTGCGAGTACAATCATGGTGCATAGAAGGTAATGAAACTGTGAGTCAGTGTATCCTCTAGCTGGAGCGTGAAGGTGAGTCAGCAGACAGCAGCCGTGGATCTTTTCCACCCCGAGAAACGGCAGGAGCCTGCCTGGTGACCAGGGAAGGTGGTCCTCCTCCCACTTTGTTTCCTGGAACTGAGTAGAACAAATTACTTAACCGTACTTCAATTTGATTTGTTAAAAAAGGAAGAATAGCTTCCATTCTATTTTCATTCAAGTGGCAATGCATTGACTATTAATAATGAAATTATAAAATGCCTTAGATACCTCCTTTGGGACTCTGTAACCCACCACAGCCTGGTCGTGGGCTGAAGCTGTGTTCCAGCCACCCCTCTTTTCTGACTCTACCACACTGCCCTAAAGTTAGAGGTAACAATAGAGTTACCACATTGGCATTTTTCTAACAAACCTGCTCAAGTTCTGGCTCACTACATTTTAGGGAAACAATTCCATTTCCCTCCATTTTTTTTTGAGATGGAGTCTTACTCTGTTGCCTGGGGTGGAGTGCAGTGGCACGATCTCTGCTCAGTGCAACCTCCACCTTTCTGGTTCAAGCAAAAATTCCCCTGCCTCAGCCTCCCTAGTAGCTGGGATTACAGGTGCACGCCACCACACCCAGCTCATCTTTCCAATCTTTTAATAGATTGCCTTTGAAAGAGTTGCCTGTTAAGGAAATGCTTCAGTTGGATTCAATTGAGTAAGGCTAGAAATGTTTGAAGAAAACACACACATCTCAGCTTGACCCGCCCAGCCTCAGACTTTCCTATCCTAGTTTGGGGAGGGATGGATGGCAGATGTACAGTGCTTCAGTTGTTGTTTTGCAGAAAGTTATGTCACCATCATGTAGAACAGAAATCACAGAATGAAATTGATTAGTAATGCATTCACTGAATTTGGGCAGGATAGTTTGCTTATTTGAAAAAAAACTTGGCAAAAGTCCTCCTCGTCCTCCTCCTCCCTAACTGGCTAATTTAAAGAAGATTTTTGAGTTGAAATTTTCTGAATAGAGTGGGCTCAGTTCACCCTTTTTTATATGGTAGATTGCTTGCAGTGCATTGCTGGGAGTGGAGGATACACATCCTTTTGTGCTTTAACCCGGAGCTGGAGAAAGCACAGCCTTGTCTAGAAGCTAAAGACATAATTATATCCATTTCATATGCAATATGGCAAAATCATTAGAAAAGTATATTGCAAGTGGAAAAAATATGGGAGGCATATGTATGTAAGATGTTCATATGGGAAGTTATGGGAGGAAAATGAAATAATTACTAATAATTACTATTAATAAGGTTTCAAATTATCCCCTTTTATCCCCTCTGCCTGGGTATCCTTCCATCAGGCCCAAGTTTTAGATTAGTTTCTAGATCTAGCATCTACAAAATGCCTTCCTTTGGACTCTCAAGCCTTCCCAGACAGACGGCTTTCTCTTCCATATGTCCCCGGCACCTAGTTTGAAATGCTCTTCCCTCATGCATCACGGTCTGCCTTGTGTTAGACTCTTTAAGCATTTGTGTCTCATTAAGATATTGAACTCAGCTGGGTGCAGTGGCTCACGCCTATAATCCCAGCATTTAGGGAGGCCGAGGCAGGCGGATCACCTGAGATCAGGAGTTTGAGACCAGCCTGACCAACATGGTGAAATCCCATCTCTAATAAAAATACAAAATTAGCTGGGCGTGGTTGCACACACCTGTAATCCCAGCTACTCGTGAGGCTGAGGCAGGAGAATCACTTGAACCTGGGAGCTGGAGGAGACAGTGAGCCCAAATTGTGCCATTAAACTCCAGCCAGCCTGGGCAACAGAATAAGACTCCATCTCCAAAAAAAAGATACTGAACTCCAGGGAGCAGAAGTTGTTTCTGACATATAGCCAGTGGTCTTAATCCAGTTTAAATTCCACTGTGGTGCTTATTAAAAATAACAACCCTTGAGCTCCATCCTAAAGCAATTGAAATCAGAGTTCCTGGGAATCGGATTCAGACACAAGTGTATTACTTTTCAAAGCTTCCTGGGTGGTTCCTAAAAGCAGCCTAGGTTGAGAGCCACCGGCGCTGGATGCTTAAGCATTGTTGGCTGTGCCATCCAGCACCAAATGCAAACCGATCAGGGAGTACTTTTGCCATGCTGTAACACACCATATAACATAGGAAGTTTTTTTTTTTTTTTTTAATTTTTTATTGGATTATAGGTTTTGGGGTACATGAGCAGAGCATGCAAGACAGTTGCGTATGTACACACATGGCAGTGTGCTTTGCTTTTCTTCTCCCCTTCACCCACATTTGGCATTTCTCCCCAGGCTATCCCTCCCCACCTCCCCCTCCCACTGGTCCTCCCCTTTTCCCCCCAATAGACCCCAGTGTTTAGTACTCCCCTTTCTGTGTCCGTGTGTTCTCATTTTTCATCACCCACCTATGAGTGAGAATATGCGGTGTTTCATTTTCTGTTCTTGTGTCAGTTTGCTGAGGATGATGTTTTCCAGATTCATCCATGTCCCGTTTCCGAATTCAACGCGGGCTCCAATCCTGGGTTGTTCTCACAGCGCCATCTTGAGTCCCCTCGCCGAGTTTAACTTTTTTAGATTCCCCATATAAGTGAGATCATGTCAACATAGGAAGTTTTGTGCTTTTGGCTTTTTTGGTTACGGAGGGTATTCTTTAATACAGCTGACTTGAATAAATAGGAGTGTAGTTCCTTTGCCTTTGCAAAAGGTGAGCCTTTGTGTGAATAGCACCTGGGGGCCTTTGTTGATGGCAAGGCTGTGGTAGTTTTGCCACCTGCACTCTCTTGCCTCTTCCCCACTTGGGCTTGGATCCTGGACCAGAGGCCTCCAAAATACAGCGAGGCATCAGAACCACCTGGGGAGGTGATTCAAAAGGTCTGGGATGAGGCTTCGCAATCTGGTTTTCACGAGGGTTCTCGGTGAGTCCAGTGGAAGAACTGGTAGCTGAGAACCACTGCTTCGCGGCTCTGTGGAACTGAACGTGATGTGGGTCTTGGATTGTAAACATCAGGGTGTTTTTCTTGCTTTTCCTAGATTGTCTTTCTTAACCCCAAATAAGGTAATTACAGACATATTTTCTCTATAACTTTTGTGTATTTTTAAGTGTTAGCTCCTTATGTCACCTGAAATGTACTTTTTTGGTGTGAGAGAGGGGTATAATTTTTTCCAAATGGATGGATAATGGTCTTAAAAATAATGTATTCGGTTATGCATCCTTGCCTTCTGTGTGAAGTGCCACCTTGACCCTGTGTTGTGTTCATAGCTATTATTTGTTTCGGGCCTCTTCTATTTCCTTGACCCTTTTCTCTATTCCTAAACCAGTTGCTAGTACCACATTGTTTTAAAACATGTTTTTATATTTTTTTGGCAGGATTTGACTAATTAAATTTCTTTTTAAGTAGATTCTTGGCAATTTACACTCATTTACTCCTCCAGATAAAATTTAGGATAAATGTGTCAAGGTTACAAAAGCAAATCTGTTTGGAACTTTGGTTGGAATAGCATGAACCCTCTAGGGCAGCAGTCCCCAGCCTTTTTGGCACCAGACACCAGTTTCGTGGGAGACAGCTTTTCTGCAGCCAGGGTGTGGAGTGGGGATGGCTTTGGGATAAAATTGTTCCACCTCAGATAATCAGCATTAGATTCTCATAAGGAGCGTGCAACCTAGATCTGGCGCATGGTCGGTTCACGATAGGGTTTGTCCTTCTATGGGAATCTGCCTCTGTGACAATCTAGTGCTACTTTGCTCTGACCGGAGGCGGAGCTCAGGCGATATTGCTTGCTCACCAGCTGCTCACCTGCTCCTGCGCAGACTGGTTCCTGACAGGCCACAGACCAGGACAGGTCCATGGCCCCAAGGTTGGGAACCCCTGCTCTAGAGCACTTTGAGAAGGTGAACGTCTTTGGAACCGATGCCTTGTATCCACAGACACGGTGTCCATCCCCATAAGCCCTTCTTTCAGGGCCTCTGTTCATCTTTATGTTTTTCTTTAAACAGTTCTTTCACATTTCTTTCTTTTTTTTTTTTTTTAATTTGAGACAAGGTCTCACTCTGTCACCCAGGCTGGAATGCAGTGGCATGATCAGGGCTCCCTGCAACCTCCACCTCCCGGAGTGAATTGATCCTCCCATCTCAGCCTCCTGAGTAGCTGGAACTACAGCTAATTTCATTTATTTATTTAGTAGAGATAAGGTTTCCCGTGTTGCTCAGGCTGGTCTTGAACTCCTGGGTTCTAGTCATCCTCTGAAAGTGCTGGGATTACAGGCATGCGCCACCATGCCCAGCCATCATTCCCGTTTCTTCAGTTTACTACTGGCATTTTATAACTCTTGTTCCTGATTTGAATGGGATCTTTCCTATAACATTTTTTTTTGAAAAGATAATGTTATTTATAGTTCTTATAATTTAATGGGCATCATGTCATAACCCACGGAATTATAAGAATTTCACTCACCTAAATATAGAGGGATTGTAGCATTCTGAGGCATTCCATTTTTTACTTTTGCTTCAAAAACATGAGACAAAACAAAACAGGTTCTCCCCAAGCGTCCCAGTGCACTCTTCTTCATTAACAGAGTGGCCTGGGCTATGAGCCATCATTCTGAAGACTCTTAGGCAGCAGAATGGCCCAGGGTTGCAGAAGGAGCTGAGTCTAGGCCGAATGTGATCTGTGGCAGGACTCAGCCTGCAGGCTGTGATTCTGAACAGTCCCTGATAGGGGGCTGGATGTTCAGTGGTACACCTCATCATCCCAAGGTCAAGAAAGCACACGTGGAAGAGGGGAAAGATGTCTTAATTCTGCCTCGCTGAATGAGGGATTTAGAAGTGGGAGCTAGGCCTTTGCTTATAATCTCAGAAGGAAAAAAGGATGATTTCAGGAATCAAATAATTCTAAGAACCAATTCTATAAAAAGTGCTTTGCAAACTGTAAAATGATAATTATACACATTCAGAAATACTAACTGCATGTGTTTTGGCTGCAGTTTGAAAGCCTTAGAAAGAAAGCAATGCAATTGCTGGATAAAACCTGATCCCTCTACACCAGAATTGTTGTCACAGCTTTAATGAAGTTTTATGTGAAAGCAGAGGAAAGTAACAGTAATTCTTTAATCCAGACATGTGTCTAAACCGTGGGTAATTCACAGAAGGCCTTAAGGACACTGAGAATTGGTGAGTGTCCTATACGTGCTTAGCGTCTACAGGCTAAATACCCGTCTGTTCCCTGAGTGAGAGCGAGGGAGCTGTTAGCAGTGTCCGTCCCTGGTACCTCTCTCCTTGCCTTTCCCTGTCTTTCCTCAGTCATCTTGTAACACAGGAAGTTTAAAAGTAGTTAGGCAGTTCTATTTCTTGACAGCAGATTAAAAGCCAAAGTTGAAGGTAAATGCTTAACCCATTGGGTTCCAATAAGCTAGTAAAGCCTGGGCAATGTAGTAAGACCCCTGTTTCAAAAGAATGTTTAATTAGCTGGATGTGGTGGCACATGTGCCTGTAGTCCCAGCTACTCAGGAGGCAGAGGCAGGAGAATCCCTTGAGCCCAGGATTTTGAAGAGAAAGCTCAGGCTCAGAGAGGCTAACGTGTGCTGGGAGTTAAACGCCAGTCTTAGTACCTTTGTTCTGCAGTATTCTGCACTTTGCTTAGGGTTTGTTTGTTTTTTAATTTCTGATTTAAACACTTCAGCTGCCTTTCTGATTGGTCAGCCTTTCTGTGTACCGCTCTCTGATTGCTTTTGGAAAGAGCTTCCAGTAGGCTAAATGTGTTTATTCTGCTGTGGCTTCTGAAGTCCGTCATCTTTAGGGAGAAGTGGCTGCTCTGTCCACCTGATTGGTCAAGCCTCTTTTTTTCTTTGTTAGAAGTTGAGCATTTAAAATTTTTTCTGTTTGTCTTTCTAAATAAAGTACTTCAGGTTCTTTTGAAAGCTACGGTCATATCCTATCAATGGCAGACAGAAAGTTGATTTTTTTTTTTTTTTTTGAGCCGGAGTTTCGCTCTTGTTACCCAGACTGGAGTGCAATGGCGCAATCTTGGCTCACCGCAACCTCTGCCTCCTGGGTTCAGGCAATTCTCCTGCCTCAGCCTCCTGAGTAGGAGACTGAGTTGGACTAAAGGTGTGCACCACCATGCCCAACTAATTTTTGTATTTTTAGTAGAGACGGGGTTTCACCATGTTGACCAGGATGGTCTCTATCTCTTGACCTCATGATCCACCCACCTTGGCCTCCCAAAGTGCTGGGATTATAGGTGTGAGCCGCCGTGCCCGGCCAGAAAGTTGATGTATAAAAAATGACATGCTAGTTTGAGTTCTTGGTCTTCCAAGTACCTAATGATTCTAGTGCCTATCAACTGGCTAATGGCTGCTTCTATTTATCGAATGTAAATACTATGTTCTTTGGTGGTGCCCTGGCAGAACTCCCCGTGGGACTGTGGGGTGGAGAACACGGGAAGAGATACCTGCTTGGGGGAAGGTGGGAGGTAAGAGTGGGAAGGACTTTGTGTGGGGGTTTCCGTGCCAGTTTAGCCACAGTAGAACAATCAGTAGATTTCTAAGGTTTCTCACTCCAGACGCTGGTTCCCTGAAAGCATCTCCGGACTCCCCCAGGCCCAGCGCTGTCCTGAAGGAAAGGAGACCAGCCTGGCTGGCATCATCGCTTGCCAATTGTATGTAGAGCCCTAGGGCCTTGAGGGAACACAGGCCAGATAGCTACACAGGCTTTGGGCAAGACCCAGTGTCGTGCCGGCTTCAGGTCAGACCTGCAGTCCCAGTGGTGGCGGCCATAGGGGTGCTTGTGTCACCCTTCCCCCAGCTCACACATCTCAGCACACAGAGAAAAACTCTGAGGGAAAGTAAGGGAAAAGGGCAATAGTCTCTGCCTGATAATCCAGAGAATTCTTTTGGATCTTATACAAGACCACTGAGGCAGTACCTCTACGAGTCTGCAAGAACTAACTACAGTGTTACTGGGATTGGGGCACCCCATAATGCAGTTCTGTACGGCTACGGTGTCCACAAACTGAGATCATAACCAACTCCCTCTGGATACCTGGAAAGCCTTCCCAAGGAGGATGGGTACAAACCAACTCCAGATTGTGAAGCCTGCAATAAATTCTCAAGTCTTCAATGCCTAGACACCCGTGAATATCCACAAGCATCAAAACTGTCTGGGAGAACATAGCCTTACCAAATGAAAATGAATTGACCAGGGGTCAGTCCCGGAGAGACAGAGATACGTGACCTTTTAGAAAGAGGGCTCAAAATAGCTGATTTGAGGAAATTCAAGGTGACACAGAGGAGGAACTCAGAATCTTTTCAGATAAATTTAACAAAGCAATTGAAATAAGAGAATCAGGCAGAAACTCTGGAGCTGATGAATGCAACTGACATACTGAAGAATGCTTCAGAGTCTCTTAGCAGGAGAAAGAACTAGTGAGCTTGAAGACAGGCTGTTTGAAAATACACAGTCAGGAGACAAAATAGAAAAGAATGAAGCCCACCTACAGGATCTGGAAAATAGCTTCAGAAGATCAAATCTTAGTAGTTATTGGCCTGAAAGGAGGTAGAAAAAGAGAGAGGAGAGAGAGAGAGAGACTGGTAGAAAGTTTATTCAAAGGGATAATAAGAGCACTTCTGAAACAAAAGCTATCAAAATTCAAGTATAAGAAGGTTATGGAAGATTTAAGAAGATTTGACTCAAAGGCAATTACCTCAAGGGATGTAATAACAAAACTCCCAAAGGGCTGGCCGGGCGCAGTGGCTCACACCTGTAATCCCAGCACTTTGGGAGGCCAAGGCGGGTGGATCACGAGGTCAAGAGATCGAGACCATCCTGGTCAACATGGCGAAACCCCGTCTCTACTAAAAATACAAAAAATTAGCTGGGCACGGTGGCGCGTGCCTGTAATCCCAGCTACTCAGGAGGCTGAGGCAGGAGAATTGCCTGAACCCAGGAGGCAGAGGTTGTGGCGAGCCGAGATCGTGCCATTGCACTCCAGCCTGGGTTACAAGAGCAAAACTCCGTCTCAAAAAAAAACAACTCCCAAAGGGCAAGGATAAAGAAAGAATCCTAAAAGCAGCAAGAGAAACCAATTACATATGGTGAAGCGGAAACGCCAGGCAGCAGACTTTTCAGTGGAAACCTTACAGGCCAGGAGAGAGTGGCCTGAACTGCTGAAGGAAAGAAAAAAAAAACAACTTTAGAATGGTATATCTGGCAAAAATACCCTTCAAGCATGAAGGAGAAACAAAGACTTTCCCAGAAAACAAAAACTGAGGGATTTCATCAGCACCAGAGCTGTCCTACGAGACATGCTGAAGGGAGTTCTTCAGCATGAAACAGGAGGATGCCAACGAGCATTAAGAAGTCATCTGAGGCACAAAACTCACTGGTAATAGTAAGTCCACAGAAAAACACAGACTATTATAACAGTGTAATTGTGGTGTGTAAACTGTTCATATCTTAACTAGAAAGATGAAAGGATACTCTCATCAAAAATAATTTTTCAAGATATAGACAGTACAATAAAATATAAATAGCAACAACCAATAGTTAAAAAGTGGGGAGACAAAATTAAAGAATAGAGTTTTTATTTTCTTTTATTTATTGATGTATTTTTGAGATGGAGTCTTGTTCTTTCGCCAGGCTGGAGTGCAGTGGCACGATCTTGGCTCACTGCAACCTCTGTCTCCTGGATTCAAGTGATTCCCCTGCCTCAGCCTCCTGAGTAGCTGGGACTACAGGCACTCACCACCACGCCCAGCTGGTTTTTTTTTTTTGTATTTTAGTAGAAACGGCATTTCACCATGGCCAGGATGGTCTCGATCTCCTGACCTCATGATCTACCCGCCTTGGCCTCCCAAAGTGCTGGGATTACAGACGTGAACCACTGTGCCCAGCCAAATTTTTATTTTCTTTTTGCTTTTTGTTTATGCAATCAATGTTAAGTTGTCGATCAGTTTAAAATAATGGGTTAGAAGATGTTATTTGCAAGCTTCAGGGGAACCTCAAATCTAAAAACATTCAACAGATACACAAAAAATTAAAAGGAAGAAATTAAAGTGTGCCACCTGAGAAAATCACCTTCACTAAAAGGAAGACAGGAAAGGAGGACAGAAGGAAGAGAAGACCGGAAAACAGATAACAAAATGGCAGGAGCAAGGCCTCACTTACCCATGATAACATTGAATGTAAACAGATAAACTCTCCAATCAAAAGACAGAGAGTAGCTGAATGGATAAAAAGCAAGATTCGAGAACCTGTTGCCTGCAAGCAACACGCTTCACCGAATCAAATCATAATGGATTAATGACTTAAATCGAAGACTTCAGACTATGAAACTACTGAAAGAAGACACTGGGGAGACTCCAAGACATGGGTCTAGGCAAAGAGGTTTTGGAGAAATGGGATCACATCAAGTTAAAAAGCTTCCACACAGCAAAAGAAACAGTCAACAAAATGAAGAGACAACCCACAGAATGGGAGAAAATATTTGCAAACTTTCCGTCTCACAAAGGTTTAATAACCAGAATATAGAAGGAGCTCAAATAACTCTATAGGAAAAAAAAATTAATAATCTGACTTAAAAATGGGCAAAAAATCGACAAAGAGGTATATGAAAAGGTTCTCAACATCTCCTGGTATCAGGCCATCCCCATGCTTCTCAAGGAGTTAGGAATACAGGTTGCACAGCACCATGCTCAGCAATTTTAAAGGTATTTTGTAGAGGCCAGGTACGGTGGCTCATGCCTGTGATGCCAGCACTTGGGGAGGCTGAGGCAGGCAGATGACGTGGCGTTAGGAGTTCGAGACCAGCCTGGCCAATATGGCGAAACTCTGTCTTTACTAAAAATACACCAACAAGAAAATTAGCCGAGTGTGGTAGTGGGTGTCTGTAATCCGAGCTACTAGGGAGGCTGAGACAGGAGAATCACTTGAACCCAGAAGAGGCAGGTTGCAGTAAGCTGGGATCGCGCCACTGCATTCCAGCTTGGGCGACAGAGCAAGACTGTGTAAAATTTATATGTATATTTTGTAGAGAAGGTGTCTCTCTAGATTGCCTAGGCTAGTCTTCCACTCCTGGGCTCAAGCAGTCCTCATGCCTTGGCCTGCCAAAATGCTGGGATTATAGGCTGGAGCCACCATGCCCAGACTGAATTTTTGAAATTCTTAGTAGGGGGATCCTTTGAGAGAAGTTGACTATAGTAATGAGAAGGAAAGTGGGTGACTGAACAACCCTCTTAGGAGAGAGAAAAATAGATGAGTCAAAATGAAGACTGTCTGGGCTGAGAGCCTGACACAGAGCTGCCCTTCTGTGTCTCTTGGGAGGGGCTGTGTTTCGGATGAAGGTGGTCAGCTGGAGGCTGGACTACTCTGTGTCGGGGGAGTGAACTTGGGAAATACCAGCTCTGCAGTATGGAGTCAGTTTGGTCCAAGTGAACTTGGGAAATACCAGCTCTGCAGTATGGAGTCAGTTCAGTCACAGTGAACTTGGGAAATACCAGCTCTATAGTATGGGGTCAGTTAGGTCCAAGGTTTTGCACCTCACATAACCAAGTTATCTTATGTTTCTGTCTGCATTTGGAAACCAGAAGGTCAGTCCAATATTTGCTTAAAAAACCAGGAATGAGAAAATACCTGCATTCTGTGTCCAAGCACTGTGTATTATTCCACCTTATTCATTAGAACCAATGGAGAGGAAGGCCCTGAAAGGTTGCTGTCTGTTGAGGGATGATAAAATGGAAGCGTTTAGTACCCATTATTGCTACTTGAAGATGAATAAAATGTCACTGACATTTTCATTTTTATTTTTTGAGACAGAGTGTCACTGGGTCACCCAGGCTGGAATGCAGTGGCACAATCTTGGCTCACTGCAAACTCTGCCTCCCAGGTTCAAGCAATTCTCATGCCTCACCTCCCAAGTAGCTGGGATTACAGCATGAGCCACCATGCCTGGCTAATTTTTGTATTTTTAATAGAGACGGAGTCTCACCATTTTGGCCAGGCTGGTCTTGAACTCCTGGCCTCAGGTGATCCACCCGCCTTGGCCTCTGAAAGTGCTGGGATTACAAGAGTGAGCCACAGCACCTGGCCTGACATTTTGTTTAAATTACTATTTTTAGATGTTGATTGACTTTTGTAGTTTCACCCCTGCCTTTGGTCCTTTTGCATGGTTTTCCCCATAGCATTCTAAACTTTTACCCAAATGGGTTTTCGGAGACCTTGCTCCTCCTGCCTGTGGGAAGTGGATACAGGTTAGCAAGGATTGAAACTCCCCTACTATTTTTCCAGCTCAGCAGGCTCCATGCACCAGCCTCAGCGCTCCTGAGAGCCCACGGAGACAGTCCTGGGTCAGCTCTGAGGACATCTTGCGGGAAGGGTTGGCTCAATGTTTTGTGGAGCGTAAGAGGAGATGTGCTAAAACTAGAGAGGAAACAGTTTTCTCTGTTCTCTACAGTTCAGCAGATGACATCCCTTCATGGATTTATGAGAAACACAGTCCTCTCATTGACCAATAGGTGGAAAAACTCGGAAAGTTTGCTCAGCACAGATCTGGGAGTCAGGAATGTACTGTGTGCTGCTGAGGAAGACATTTCAACTCCTCTTTCAAGCAAAAAAAAAGTCAACACTGATCTGGCTGGTGTAGCTGTTTTAAAAATTATATTAATGAAAATAGAAATTCAGTTGTAAGTAGAGACAGCTACCAAATTCCTAAGCAATCTATTCATTTTTGTTTTTTTTAGACTCAAACACTTCTACGTGCTTTGCCTCACAAGGCGACTGTCACTGTAGGGCCACTTTGGTTACACCTAGTACGTGAGTCTGCAAAGACCACAGAGCTTACTTCCTTTAGAGGGATTTTGTTTGGTTAATGTACACTTTTAGCTGACATTTCTCGTGGAGTAGGAGAAAAAGGAGCTTCGTTTAACCATATTAGCCACTTTATGGATGGGGAAATGTATGCAGTATGTCGAAGTGATTTTCCTTATGAGTTATGAAGATATATCTAAGCTTAGATTTTACTCTGTCCGGTAAGAACTCTATGAGTGAGTTGTTTGTTTGTTTGTTTTGTTTTGTTTTGTTTTGAGATGGAGTCTCTCTTATATATATAAAAAAAAATATATATATATATATATATATATATTTTTTTTTTTTTGATGGAGTTTCACTCTTGTTACCCAGGCTGGAGTGCAATGACACGATCTCAGCTCACCGCAACCTCCGTCTCCTGGGTTCAGGCAATTCTCCTGCCTCAGCCTCCCGAGTAGCTGGGATTACAGGTGTGCGCCACCATGCCCAGCTAATTTTTGTATTTTTTGTAGAGAGGGGGTTTTGTCATGTTGTCCAGGCTGGTGTCAAACTCCTAGACTCAAGTGATCTTGCCCACCTCAGCCTCCCAAAGTGCTGGGACGACAGGTCTGAGCTACAGGGCCTAGCCTAGTTTTTCTTTAATCCCACAAAAAGTTTCAATTTTTTTTTTTCTCTTGTGTTAATATTTGTGGGTATAGTGTGGGAGGGGGCAGCACACTGGAGTGACTGTAGGACTGATTTTTATTGAGTGACCAGAGAGAGCCCACAGCACACAGCCAGGCTCTCGTTGGAAAGGCCTCAGCACAGATGTGTGCACACAGCACTGTGTGTCATCTGTGACACTCATCCCTCTGTATGAATCAGGGCCACACGTGGTTTCAGATGATAAGGGTTCCTTCCTGACATCTCAAGGGGAGTCATTCGAATGCACCCGCATCTCCCCACGCCTCCCAAAATGCCTGCCTGAATTAATGGGTAAGTTGGTAAATAAATGCTCGGACTGCTTGGCCGTGGCCTCTCTCTGTGGCATGAGGTCTAATGCAGTTGAAATATAAGTCTGTTGTGGCCTCCACGTAGCTGGGAGAACAGGGGGAGGACATCAAAGAGATCTGAGAGCAAGCCTGGCCAGGCCTCTTCCACTTTTCCAACCCTGGCTTATGTGTGGGACAATGGTGAAAAGCAGCCCTTGAGGTAGAACCAAGTGGATTTTTTCATTATTATTCATATTCGGCACAGACTCGTTGATGCAAAAAACATGCTCTCCTGATGTGTCCACTGAATCGTCAGTTGCTTCTTTCAAAATCCCTAAAATCTGGCATTCTGTGGTATTTGGCAGATAGCTTCTCACACTGTAACAGCCTGTGCCTGCCAGCTGAAGTGTCTGAAAGGAGTTTCGAGTCATTTTCTCACACTCTGATGCGAGTCCACCTTTCACTACATACCAAGGATAGTACATATATCCACCAAGTGGTGCCAAGTCTTCTTCTTTATTAAACTTTAACATCAAAATTGCACTTTATGTGATAATAAAAATACAACAGCATGAGCTCTGCGAGTAGTGACTAAAGTCCTGGCTCTGAGTGGGCTTGGGTGCCACAAGAATGCCCCTTTTCTCTCTCATGGTTTGACCCATTGTGGTGTGAATGTTCTCTTTGTGACAGTCTTTGTGCTAAATCTTTACACGAATGCACTTGTTGCACTAATACATTTGTTAGTGCTTCCTCGGGGATATTCTCATCAAGAAGGAGTTGGTGGATGTGTGTTTTTGCAAATAAGCTTCCTCTGTCCGCTTGGCGATTCCCTGTGAGGTTTCTGAAAGTGTGACCTGTCAATGAGACATATAAGTGGGCGGAGGAAAACGCGGGAGACGTACATGCCAGTCTTAGAAGTAAATCACTCTGGTATTCAGTGTGCAAGAGTTGGCAAGTTTCTCTCAGATTTCCTACTGTTTTTGACCCTGCCAGCCTGAATCCAAAGACCGGGCCAGTCCTGTGACTGGAAGGGGCTGCAGAAGAAAGCCTTTGCCGAGTGATTTCTGTATAATCATCTTTCAGAGGCTTAATAAGCTTTGGAGAATATTTGGATGAAGTTGGCAGTTTTATTTCTACCATCTGATTCTACTTTGGTCCTATAGCAGTTGCTGCCACTGTGTCAGCAGGGGGGAAAATATGCTGTTACCGTAATGGAAAAGAACATTCAGTAGCATTTTCCTGTATTTATGTCAGGAGTGGTCTAAAATGGTCATTTTTGTTTGTTTTTTAAAAAGAAAACTTACAGGTACAAAGTAGGTGTATATATTTATGGGATACATGAGATATTTTGATAGTTTTAGAATGCGTAATCACATCAGGATAAATGGGGTGTCCATCACCTGAAGCCTTTATCGTTTCTTTGTGTTACAAACATTCCAATTATACTTTTAATTATTTTTATTTATTTTAAGACAGGGTCTCATTCTGTTGCCCAGGCTGGAGTGCGGTGATGCAATCATGATTCTCTGCAGCCTCGACCTCCTGGGCTCAGGTGACCCTCCAGCTTCAACTTCTGAGTAGCTGGTACTACAGGCATGTGCCACCATGCCACACTGACTCTTAAAGTTTTTGTACAGACGTAGTCTCACTAAATTGCCTAGGCTGGTCTCAAGCAATCCTCCCACTTCGGTCTCCCAAAGCGTTGCCATCACCGGCGTGAGTCATTGTGCTCCACTGACAGGAGGTTCTTCATATTTCTCTTATATCCACCTCCACAAAGCTAACTGAGTGCAATTGATCTATGCAGTCAGGAAGTCACTTACCTTTCATATGCTTCCCCATTACTTCGGCATATTTCCAGGGGGTTTCAAGGAAGAAGTAGCTCTTGCCTATGAGGACATGTGCTGTATTCTGAAGTGTTTACTTAGATGCATAGTGGGAGCTCAGAAAATACTTACTGAACTCACTCTTCTGATTTAGCTTTCAACTATAAACATAGGAATAAAGGGAGGAAAAAAGCAAGAAAACCTAGAGGCTGAAAGCAAGGCAGGAAGAGAATGGAGCTAGAAAGAAGTGACAAGTCAGTTTGCTTAGAGGAAGGGTACCCACCCACCAGTGGGAAATAGGTCTATTGTTATGTGGTAGGGTTGTGGGTGGTAATAGAAATTTCACAATGGGTGTAGAAAGTTGCTGAGTAGGGCTGGGCGCGGTGGCTCACGCCTGTAATCCCAGCACTTTGGGAGACCGAGGCGGGTGGATCACGAGGTCAAGAGATCAAGACCATCCCAGTCAACATGGTGAAACCCCGTCTCTACTAAAAATTCAAAAAATTAGCTGGGCACGGTGGTGCGTGCCTGTAATCCCAGCTACTCAGGAGGCTGAGGCAGGAGAATTGCCTGGACCCAGGAGGCGGAGGTTGCGGTGAGCCGAGATCACACCATTGTACTCCAGCCTGGGTAACAAGAGCGAAACTCCATCTCAAAAAAAAAAAAAAAAAAAAAAAGAAAAGAAAAATTTGGAATGCACATCTCTGTCCAGCTCCATTCCTCACTCTTTTTAAAGGTGTACAGGAGGTGGGGAGCTGTTAGGTTTGTCTGCACAATAGGAAACACCTGCTTAAATAACAGCATGAAGCCAATCTTGACAATGAAATTAGCTGTGTCCAATGGAATGCCAGGGTGGATCGGGGGCCTCGTGCCTATATAATCCCAACACCTGGGGAGGCCAAGGTGGGAGAATTGCTTGAGCTCAAGACTTTGAGACCAGCCTGGGCAGCATAGCGAGACCTCGTCTCTAAAAAATTAAAAATTAAAAAACAGAATGCCAGCAAAATCAGTTCCTAAATTCTCTTCTGTTCAGTAGTAGCATAAAGGCCTGACCTAAGTGATGGGGAAAGTTCGTTTATGTGGCTGCAGCATCAGACATACCAATGATATTCCTGCTGTGGATTTATAGGACAACTAGAGACACCCATCTCTGGACTGCTGCTGCTGTCAGGTTAGTAATCTGTGTGCTCTAGTGAGAATGGACGTAACCTCCCCAGTGACGGCCACGTAACGTAAGTCCTGGATCTGCACGCTTGCTTCTTCCCGTCTAATTGCATGTTGTAATTTGGAAATAATGGGTTTATTTTTAATTTTGAGAGGGTGAATGTGTTGCTGTACAAAAGCCCGGGATTCCTTCCCGTTAAACCGGCAGCATTGTTCGACACGGTAAATGCTGTCACACGCTTTTGTCTCACAAAAGTAGCAGCAGCAGTTGGAAGGCTAAATTCTCCTTTACCGGTGATTTTGTTGAACCCAGTGATTTAACCTCTCAGACAACACAGTTCCTCATCTGCAAAATGGAAATAATGTCTGCAGTATCTGTTCTACTCACAGAGTTGTCCTGGGTCACAGAATGGTAAAGGAAGGAAAAGCCAAGTTACTGCAAAATTGTAGGATACTTTTGCTTTTGAATTTAATTTATACGCATGCCACTTGTTATCTAGAACCTAGATTTCAGGCTAAAGCAGGGAGCCCTTGGGCTTCGTTCCACCCGAATTAGTCTCACTTTATCCTTGCTTTAAAATTAGCCTTTGTTTCTTTTCATCTCTTTTGAATATCATCCTTGCCCTGCAATAATAAAAGAGAGCTGCATGCACTGAAATCACACCGTGAAAGTATAAAATGATAGGGCTAGAGCTAGCTACATGTAAACAGAAAAGAAAAGGTGATTGAAATAATAGTAATCCTCATCAAGGTGAGAGTGACTGACAGGTGTTACTTTCTTTTTTTTTTTTTTTTTTTTTTTGAGACGGAGTTTCGCTGTTGTTACCCAGGCTGGAGTGCAATGGCGCGATCTCGGCTCACCGCAACCTCCGCCTCCTGGGTTCAGGCAATTCTCCTGCCTCAGCCTCCTGAGTAGCTGGGATTACAGGCACACGCCACCATGCCCAGCTAATTTTTTGTATTTTTAGTAGAGACGGGGTTTCACCATGTTGACCGGGATGGTCTCGATCTCTTGACCTCGTGATCCACCCGCCTCGGCCTCCCAAAGTGCTGGGATTACAGGCTTGAGCCACCGCGCCCGGCTGACAGGTATTACTTCCACAGGGTTATTCTTTTTAAAGCTGTACTACTAAGTGGTTAACCTAATGAAATTCAGATTGTGAAAGGGTTATAAGTCATTGAAAATGTGGGATTCATTTCTTTCCGTCTCAGTATTTTTGGAGTGCTGGAGTGATGTGTCTACATAATTTTGTAAGAAGACACAATTTGCAGCTGGTGTTGATAACCAAGTTGATTGCGATCTCTAGGCGAGGAGTCTGTCCATCTTTTCCTTCCATTTGTATATATCGTTCCACCTCTCCCTTCTCATCCTAAATATGGGACATTTTCTTGGTTCTCAGTTGTTTTTCTTCTGACACGTTGCTGACCTCTGATTTCTCATATCAGTGCTCTTCTAGTTCAAAGATGTTTCCCCAGTTGTAGATGGGGGTTTGAAGAGGAAGGTGCTTGATTGCAAACGCCTACCACTTACTGCTTCTGTAATATAGTGAGTCCACCTGTGGGCTGAGCAGGGCCGCTTCACATCTTTCAAAGTTTTTCTCATTGGCCTTACATCAGGTCAGCAAACCTCTTCTGTTAAAGGCCAGATAGTACATATTTTAGGCTCTGTGGACCATACAGTCTCTGTCACAGCTACTCAACTCTGCCATTGTAGCATGAAATCACGTGGCTGTCTTCTAATAAAATTTGATTTACAAAAACAATCAGGCTGGGGTTGGTGGCTGACGCCTGTAATTTCAGCACTGTGGGAGGGCAACGCAGGAGGATTGCCCAAGCCCAGGAATTTGAGCCCAGTGTGGGCAACATAGGGAGACTTCATCTTCACAGATGTTTTAAAAGTTAGCTGGGCATGATGGTACACACCTGTGGTCCCAGCTGCCTGGGGGCTAAGATAGGAGGATCACCTGGGGTTGGGAATCAAGGCTGCGGTGAGCCATGATGACACCACCACAGTCCAGCCTGGGCGACAGAGCAAGACCCTGTCTCAAAAAAATAAGTAAAAATAAAAATGATCATTGGGCCAGATTTGGCTCCTGGGCCGTAGTTTGCCGACCCCTGTTGTACATGATTCTCATATAGACGGGACAGGTGCACTTACAATATTAAATGGAGTGGAGGGTGCTGTGTAAATACCTCAAGTTGAGTCAAGGATAGGTTCTTAAGGCAGTTTGCTTAGGAATTTACCTACAAAAGACTATTACCACAATTTTCACTACCTCCCTAATTAGGCAAAAACCTGACAACTGGCCTTGGGACTATTGGGGGATATTTACTTTTTAAAGTAATTGTGTTCTAGCTACTTAGCCTGCCATTTTTACAAGTAAACACTGACCTAATGTCAACTGCGCTTCAGTCTTAAAACTGAAAACTGGATTGGAGGGTGAGCAGGGAAGAACAAGGAGAGGGAAGTTTACCTTAAATGATCCTTGAAGTCAGCATTAGGTGCCTTGAGAGTCCCTTGCTGCTTAAGATCTTCAGTTACAGCACTTTGATTCTGAACCTTAAAAAAATTCTCCTTCAGCCATTTCAAGCCATGTGGAATATCTATTACTGCTGAGGAATCTGCTGTGGCTTTGCATCGACCGTGCCCCAGACTCTGGAATATGTATTAATTTATCTGGGCAGAGAATACAGAAATCCACATGCAGAATAAAGTGAACTTTATGCTGGAGTAGAATATTGAAGCTGGGAATGATTAATTCTTAAAAAACAGACCATCAGCATTAATAAATACTGAATTCTAAGAAAGGACTTTGCAGTTTGCTTCTTAAAGTACTGAGATAATCGAACTGAGTTCCCATTTTAAAGCAAGACGTTTCTTCCCCCCATGAACAATATTTGTTTACAGTCATTGGTAAATTGTTAATCTGCATTCCAGTGTTTCATGTTTGAAATACCACTACGCCCTGTCCATGGGGATTGGATCTCACGCTGTAATCGGCAGAGGGTTCTGGGAAGTGAGAATAGCTGTGGTTTGCTCTTTTAAAGACCTTGAGAGAGAATCAAAAAGTGGTGGTTATGCAGGAAGTTGGCCTGTCCAGTGTTTGACGGCCGGCAGTTTTCATATAGAGTCATATGAGACCATGAACTTGGAAGGCACACTAGATTGTGGGAAAGTTTGGGTGGGCTTCCTACTGCTCTGTGATTTTCGGAGGTCACAGAATGTTCTTTAAAGTGTCCCTGCAGCTCTTTTGCATGGCTGTCAAATCTCTTTTGGCTTGGGGCTCCCCCAGATGTTTGCATTCTGAGTCTTTGGTCCATTTTCCTCCAACAGTGCACACTTAGTGTTGCTATTTGGGTGCCTAATGAGCTGGATTGATCATAAGATTCTCAGGATCTCTGGCCTCAGCTCGATACTACTTTCTGGCTAAGGCACGTTGGGTAAGTCCTGTAACCTCTCTGATTCTCACGCCGAATGTAGGTTAAAACAGTATCTATGTCGTAGCGTTGCTTGAGGAGTAAGAGGAATAATTCATGGGACCTTGCATGAGTCTCTCTACTGCATTGAAAGCTCAGTGGAAGAGCTCTATTCCCAGTGCCTCAAGCAGTGTCTGGCGTATAGTGAGGAGCTCAATACATACTTGTTAAAATAACAGTAAGCACTCAGTCGATGCTAATTATTACTGTTGTCATGAATAATATTCTCATACTCATTATTACTTATGTTACCCATTTTGAGTCCTTCTTACCTTCTGTCGACAACCGTCGTCTTCGTGAAGCAGGTGTAGTGTCATTGATAGGATGCTGGGTTCACATCCTAACCTCGTCCTGATTAGCTGCGGGCAAAGTTACTTAACCTCTCTGAACTAGTTTCCTCATCTGCGGATTGCAATAATAATGCCCTCCCACAGAGTCTGAGAGGGCAACACACCCCTGCCTTAGTGTTCTCAAATGTATGGATAGCAGTGGCCCTGGGACCTACTCCCTTATGCAGGAAGTTAAATTACATTTTTCACCTGCCCTAAGTGCTTAACTCTGTAGGTCTTGAATGCTCCAGGCCAGAGTCCCCTGCAGATTGCCCAGTATGTGGAGGACTGGTGAGGTCCCCTCCCCACAGAACAGCCATGTGTAGCAGGTTCGTCACAAGTGGCCAGGTTTCTTCTCCACGTTGATCAAAACATCTGTATTCTGATCAGGGTCATCTCTGCACTGCTGGAGTTGTGTGTGTCGTTTAAGTTTCTATAACTTCTCGTTTTAAAATACTAAGTATAGTAATTCTAATTTTTGTCTCATGAAATGAAGAGATACCAGCAACACAACTGGGGTTTCCTAGAGGCTGTAAAAATGAGCTTTCCGGCCCCTCTCCCAATACCAAGCATGCATTGGCCACCCCAACAAAGGTGGCTTCCTTTTCAGAGCTTCCAGAAGTCTTGAAGGTTTGAGCCTGGCAATGGATCGAGTTCTCTTTCCTCCTGCAGAGTCTCTCTTCCAGTCCCCACTCTGGGAGGTAGACGGGACTAAGGAGAAGGGTGCTTCCCCAGTGCAAGGAAATGGAGTATTCCACTCCCACGTTCTACCTTTGGTTTGAGCAAAGGCCACATTTTTCAAGCCCTTCTACTGCCCGCCCAGGTAACCTTCCGGGCTGAACTTTCTCTCACGCTCTCTGCTGACACCTGTGCCTCCCAGCCCTGTCTGCTTTGAGAGCCCCCGCACCACCCATGGGCCTTTGTGTTTTCCTCCACTTCCTCCTTTCAGCAGGTGAGCCCCCACACTCCCGCCCAGGCTGCCCAGCCTGCCATCTCCTCTTACAACACAGCTCCCGAAGTGCTGGGGATGGAGAGGGTGGCATTGTGGCAAACAGTCTTTTGCCCACTGATGAGATGTCTCAGCCTTGCCCAAGATGTGTCTGGAAACGGCGGTCCACCCTGGTCTTTCCTTAACTGCACTCCTCCCCTCAGCCCCTTCACATGTAAACTGTCAGCACATCTCGTCATTTCAGCTTATAAAAATACATCAAATCTCATAGCTTTACCCCACTCTATAGCCGCCCTCCTAATTCAGTGAGCTGGAGTGGTGATTCTCACTCAGGATGCTGTGGGTTATTCCTAACTGGTCTCCCTGCCTTCACACTCACCCCTCCGGCATTGGCCACTTACCACTCATGTTGAAAAAGTAAATAAACAGCTGGGGGTGGTGGCTCATACCTGCAATCCCAATACTGTTGGAGGCAGACGCAAGAGGATTGCTTAAGGCCAGGAGTTTGAGACGAGCCTCAGCAACGTGGGGAGACCCTACACAAAAAGTGTCTACACAAAAAGTTAAAAATAGCCCGATGTGATGGTACACACTTGTGGTCCCAGCTTCTCAGGAGGCTGAAATGGGAGGATGGCTTGATCCTGGGAGGTTGAGGCCGCCACTGCACTCCAGCCTGCATGATCGAGTGAGACCCCATTTTTAAAAGTGAAAAGGAAAAATGTTACGAAGTGCCTTTTAAAAAGCAGGTGTGTGGAGATGTAGGCAGCCATCAAGGCTACAGTGCCTGGTGGTGAGCCACAGCTGCACTGGTGGGTCGGTGGGAATGGAAAGCAAAGTCTTGGGTCCACACAGGACAGAAGATTACACTGGAGACTCCTGTGTGGAGGTGTGCACTCTGTGAGTCAAGTTGGGGAGAACCCCCGCCTCATTAAGGAAGATGGTATCGTTACCTCTGAGTTTTCTTTCTCTACCAGGGGCCCACCCGAAAAGCCCCACCCGGATTCCAGTTCCTAGGGGTGCAGGTGCTCGATTGCCTGAAGCCTGGTGCTCAGGATTGTCGTACATTGTCCCTCCTGTTCCCTGAGTGGTTCCTTGACTGCTGTTTGAGAAAACCTTCTTACATACAGTAGGGTGGTGGGTAGGAACTTGGCCACTCAGCCCGTAAGAGGTAGACTTTGAACAGGTTGCTTTGGAGTTGATTTTCCAGTGTCATTTTTACCATATTGACAAAGGGAAGAATGTAGGTAGGAATACGTCGTGTTTAATTAACGCAGAGCTATAAATTATGCAAGTAGCAGTACATCTTGTACCACAAAAGCAAGGTTTATAGACAAAAATAAAATGGAAAGGTCATGAAAATGTAAATCTATTGGTTAGGAGACTTTAGGCTCAAAATAATAATTGAAAAATCAACAGTTACCACCCTTTGACAAAACATTGAAAAACATCTTGCGATTTTAAATTGAAAAGATGGATTCAGGCTAAGCACCCAACTAATTCTGTGCCCTTTTCCAGCGAAAGTGTGAATTACTTGTGTCTTCAGGGAAATACATAGTTGTATGGGTTTTTTTTTCTTCTGTTTTCTCTTTCCTTTCAGCACCTGATAATACAAATATACTGAAATGGAAGACGAACCGAACCTTTGAGTTCGATGAGAGTTGGTGTTTAGAGAATTGAGGATCACGAATAACGTGCGGTGGCTTCCCTCTTCCCGTTCCCATTGCTTTAAATGTCAAGTTGTTCCTTTTTGTGCGTTGGGAAGATTGTTGATGGCTCCACATTTTGATTTCACTGGGCAGCCCTGGTTACAGGCTATGGGGATCAATGCATGTCCTGCATTTGACGGGTCAGACACAGGAGGCCAGATATTTAGAGCTCAAGGACCTGGGTGGGCTGACATTGGGCACTGCTGATGTTACGGAAATAGACATCTGCTCCTGTGTTCACCAAGCACAGCAGCCCGCGCTAGTTGATGGAGGAAGTAATGGTTTAATCTTAACTAATTTAATTTAAAAAATATAATAAAGAAAGGCTAAATTAATTTCAAAAATCATATTAGTATTCCTTCATGGGAAAAAGCTAACAAAATATACATGATTGGGGAATTTTTCCCCAATAGAAAAGGAAAATTGAATTCACTTAAATCATTAAAACCTACTGAAGGGAAGATAGTTCTTCAATCGAAAGGCTTTTTTTTTTTTTTCTCTAACAAGCCTTAGAATGCTAAAAATAAAAACAAATCCAACTATTACTTGAAGTTTCGTAAATGGGAAATGTACTTGTGGTTGACACTATCCGGATTTTTCTTTAAGCCTTAATTGCTCCTTGATGGAAGTAAGGCCTTTAGGAGTCTTTTAACACCTTTAGGACAGAAGGCTCAATTTTCCTCCTAAAGTCCCCTTAGTGTGACAGAAACAGGTGCAGCCCTGAGTGTTCATGCAGCCAATGGCTCTCAGGCCCTGCTGTACGCTGCCCTCTCTGTGAGGGGCTTGGGATGGGGATTCATACAGGTGGGACACAGCTCTTTGTCCTACCTGGGCTTCAGGGAGAAGAATGTCACTTTGAACTTGAGCCCTATCTGGTAGCATCTCTAGGTTCCACTTCTTCTCTACCTTTTCCTCCCCTTGAACCAACCCAGATACTCCCCAGAACTTGCCCAAATCCAAAGACAGCCTGATTTTTTTCTTTTAAAACCCAGACCCAGAAGCAGGTCATTTATGAAGGGCTTAGCACAAGGCTCTCACATGTGTCGCTCTTAGGGGAAGGGCCCTTCCCCGCAGGGTTATTGATTTTCTTTTTAATGTTCTTGTTTTTAAGATTTAAAAACATATTCTCTCTCATGTACCCGAGGAGTTGATGGATGTGACTGAGGATTGCACTTGAGGTGCTTGCACACCTCGGAGACTGCATAATAGAATTAATCGAAGTCTGGGTTTTCTGACAGTTCAGGTGTCATTCATTCTGCCTCACTGTCCACAGGAATATAGGTGCTTGTCTCACCTTCTGTCAGCTGAGCCTTCTTTGCCTGTTTATGATTTGTGACCGAAGTGGATTGTCCTTTTGAGAACTGAGGGCGCATGGGAAGACCCCTCACTTTGCCCAGATTAGATCTTGAACCTCAGCTCTTGAGGATTCTGTTTTTGTTGTGTTGTGTTTGCTGCTTTTGGTGGCTTTCTGTCCGTGGAGCTGGAGAAATCATCACTGTGGACTCATGAAATGTCTTTCCTGCTTTAAACTCAGAACACACGTCCTGCAAGCTCTAATAATAATATAAGGTGACAGCCCCGCAGAGGCTCTTACGGGCAGGCAGGCAGACCCCTCTCTGGCTGCACTCTTTGTCCCAAGCCTGCTGTTTGCCCTTAACTTCCAGGTCCCCGTTGCCTCCAGGGTGCTGGGTCCTGCAGCACTCAGTGACATGAATGCAGTCATCAGACAAAGGCACACAGCCATTCTCCATATCACCCTTAATTTAAATCTGAATGTCAATTCCCTTGTTGAAATTGTTGACGTTTTATGTTAAGAAATTACCGTATTTCATCAAAACCATTGGTTTTGTTTTTGTTTTAGAAGCAAATGTTTATTTTCTGTCAATCTTATTTCCATTTTTGTTGCCATTGATTTTTCAAGAAGCATCATTTTTATGTATCTTTAAAAAAATACTGCTAACTAAATTAAGACATGTCTTCTATTACAATAGAAGATATGGTATAATATATGATATAGTAGGGCCGGGCGCGGTGGCTCACGTCTATAATCCCAGCACTTTGGGAGGTCGAGGCGGGTGGATCACGAGGTCAAGAGATCGAGACCATCCTGGTCAACATGGTGAAACCCCGTCTCTACTAAAAATACAGAAATTAGCTGGGCATGGTGGCGCGTGCCTGTAATCCCAGGTACTCAGGAGGCTGAGGCAGGAGAATTGCCTGAACCCAGGAGGCGGAGGTTGCGGTGAGCCGAGATTGCGCCATTGCACTCCAGCCTGGGTAACAAGAGCGAAACTCCGTCTCAAAAAAAGAAATAAATAAATAAAATAAATAAATATGATATAGTAAGATAGAATATGTCTTACACGATGTATTCTGGTTTAAGATATGTTAAATGAAAAAAAAGCAAACTGAAAACCCATGTTCCTTTTTCTTTTTCCCAGTGTGCTTTTTAGAATCAATACAGTCTGGATCAGGACTCTATAGATTTCACTTTCCCTCTGACAGAGCCACTTAGGTTTTTAAAATAGCCAGGTAAGCAGGACAATTTCCTTTCAGCCATCGCTGGCTCTGGTGGCTTCCTTCCTACACATGCTAGGTAAGCACTTTGAACTTGAAAAACGCTTGACTAAACACTTGTGTGATTTGGATTGTTTAACCACAAAAGATTTGATCTTTTATAGTGAAAAATGCTGTGGGTTTCTTTTTTATCTTTAATTTCACTTTTCAAAATTAAAAAATAACTTGTAAGAATTTTCAGAGCAATTTGTAAGTACAGATCCAGTTTTAGGTTGGCAGTTTTTTATTTGTAAAGGTGATAATCTTTTATTTTATTTTAGATTCAAGGGGTACACATGTGGGCTTGTTACTTGGGTATATTGTGTAACGCTGAGGTCATCTAGGTACTGAGCATAGTTTTTCTTTTCTTTCTTTTCTTTTTTCTTTCTTTTTTTTAATTTTTGAGATACTGTCACACTGTCCCCCAGGTTGGAGTGCAGTGGTGTGATCTTGGCTCCCTGAAACCTCCGCCTCCAAGGTTCAAACAGTTCTCCTGTCTCAGCCTCCCAAGTAGCTGGGATTAGGGGTGCCCACCACCAGGCCCAGCTAAATTTTTGTGTATTTTTAATAGAGACAGGGTTTTGCCACGTTGGCCAGGCTGGTCTCCAATTCCTGACCTCAGGTAATCTGCCTGCCTTGACCTCCCAAAGTGTCAGGATCACAGGCATGAGCCACTGCTCCTTGCCAGTTTTTCTTTTTCTTTTTTTGAGCCAGGGTCTTACTGTGTCACCCAGGCTGGAGTGCGGTGGTGTGATCTTGGCTCACTGCAACCTCAACCTCCTGGGCTCAGATGATTCTCCCAGTGCATCCTCCCGCATAGCCTCCTGATGAATTTTTTTTTTTTTTTGTAGAGATGGGGTATAGTTTTTCAATTCTTACCTACCTCTCTCCCTCCTGCCTCTAGTAGTCCCCATTGTCTATTGTTGCCATCTTTATGTCCATGAGTACCCAGTGTTTAGCTCCCACTTATAAGTAAGAACGGACCAGGCATGGTGGCTAGCGCCTGTAATCCTAGCACTTTGGGAGCTGAGGTGGGCAGATCACGAGGGCAGGAGTTCAAGACCAGCCTGGCCAAGATGGTGAAACTCCATCTCTACTAAAAATACAAAAATTAGCCAGGCGGAGCTTGCAGTGAGCCAAGATCATGCCACTGCACTCCAGCCTGGGCAACAGAGCAAGACTGTCACAAAAAAAAAAATAAATGAGAACATAGGATATTTGATTTTCTGTTCCTGCGTTAATTTGCTCATGATAATGGCCCCCAGTTGCATCCATGTTGCTACAAAGGACAGGAGTTTGTTCTTCTTTACAACTGTATAGTACTCCATGGTACATACGTACCACATTTTCTTTATCCAGGTCACTGTTGATGGGCACCTAGGTTGATTCCATGTCTTTGCTATTGTGAATAGCGCTGTGGTAGACGTGAAAGTACATGTGTCATTTTGGTAGAACCATTTGCTTTCTTTTGTATGTGTACCTCGTAATGGGATTGCTGGGTGGAGTGGTAGTTCTATTTTAGGTTCTTTGAGAAATCTCCCAGCTGCTTTCCGCAGTGGCTGAACTCACATTCCCACCTTCAGTGTGTGATTGTTCTCTTTTCTCCTCAGCCTTACCACCATTCGTTGTTTTTTGACTTTCTAATAACTGTTGTGACTGGTGTGAGATCGCATCTCCTTGTGGCATTGATTTGCATTTCTATGATCAGTGATACTGAGCATTTTTTCATGTTTTTTTAACAGTTCGTATGTCTTATTTTGAGAAGTATCTGTTCATGTCTTGTGCCCACTTTTTAATGGGATATTTGTTGTTGTTGCTTGTTCAATTTTTGAAGTTCCTTAAAGATTCTGGATGTAGGCCAGGTGCCAGGGCTCACATCTGTAATCCCAGCACTTTGGGGGGCCGAGATGGGTGGATCTTGAGGTCAGGAGTTTGGGATCAGCCTAACCAACCTGGTGAAAACCCATCTCTACTAAAAATACAGAAATTAGTTGTGTGTGGTACGGCGTGCCTGTAATCCCAGCTACTGGGGAGGCTGAAGCAGGAGAATCACTTGAACCTGGGAGGTGGAGGTTGCAGTGAGCCCAGAGTGCGCCATTGCACTCCAGCTTGGGAGACAGAGCAAGACTCAATCACAAAAAAAAAAAAAAAAAAAAAAAAAAAAAAAAAAAAAAAAAAAAGATTCTGGTTTTTAGACCTCTGTCAGATGCATAGTTTGTGAATATTTTCTCCCATTACGTAGATTATCTTTTTACTCTGTTAAGAGTTACTTTTGCTGTATAGAAACTCTTTCATCAGGTTCCACTTGTCAGTTTTTGTTTTTGTTGCACTTGCTTTTGAGTACTTAATCATAGATTCTTTCCCAAGATTAATATCCAGAATGGTGTTTCCTAAGTTTTCGTCTATTATTCTTATAGTTTGAGGTCTTAGATAAATCTTTAATCCATCTTGAGTTAATTTCTATATATGGTGAAAGGTAGGGTTGAATTGTATTCTTCTGCATATGGCTAGCCAGGTACCCTAGCACCATTTATTGAGTAGACAGTTCTTTCCACATTGTTTATTTTTGTCAACTTTGTCAAAGATCAGATGGTTATAGGTGTGCAGGTTATTTCTGGGTTCTCTATTAAACACATCAGAACAGAATATTGGTCAGTGTGTTTATTTTTGTACTAGTACCATGCTGTTTTGGTTACTGTACCCTTATACTATAGTTTAAAGTCAGCTTATGTGATGTCTCTGGCTTTATTCTTTTTGCTTCGGATTGCTTTTGTATTCAGGTTCTTTTTTGGTTTCATGGGAATTTTGGAAAATTTTTTGGTAGTTGTGTGAAAAACGACATTGGTTGTTTGATAGGAATAGCATAGACTTTGCAGATTGCTTTGGGCGGTACAGCCATTTTAATGGTACTGATTCTTTCAGTGCATGAGCATGGAATGTTTTACCATTTGTTTGTGTCATGTATGATTTCCTCCAACAGTGTTTTGTAGTTCTTGTAGTGATCTTTCATCTCCTTGGTGACATGTATTCCTAGGTATTTTAGTTTCTTTCGTTTTCTTTTTTTTCTTTTTGCTATCGTACATGGGATTGCAGTCTTGATTTGGCTCGTAACTTGAATGTCGTTGGTGCATAGAAATGCTACTGATTTTTGTGTCCCGAGCTTTACTGAAGTCACTTGTCTGTTCTAGGAGCCTTTGGTGGAGGAGTCTCTAGGGTTTTCCAGGTATAGAATTACATTATCAGCAAAAATAAGGTAGTTTAACTGCTTCTTTCCCTATCCTGCTGTTTTTTATTTCTTTCTCTTGCCTGATAGCTCTGGCTAAAACTTCCGGTCCTGCTTATTTTTTCAGCAGCTAAACGTATTAGACATGTTGGGGCACCTGCATTATTTTATTTTAATTTTTAGAAATAATTTCATATGAAGCATTTATTTTCTTTTAAAGTTAGAATAAACAAAGGTTATCACAGAAACTTCATATCTGAGCTAATTTTTTTTTTTTGAAATGGAGACTTGCTCTGTCACCCAGATTGGAGTGCACTGGCATGATCTTTGCTCACTGCAATCTCTGCCTCCCGAGTTCAAGTAATTAATTCTCCTGACTCAGCCTCCCAAGACGCTCACCACCACACCTGGCTAATTTTTTTGTATTTTTAGTAGAGACGGGGTTTCATCATGTTGGCCAGGCTGGTTTCAAACTCAAGTGATCTACCCGCCTTGGCCTCCCAAAGTGCTAGGGTTATAGGCATGAGCCACCGGGCCTGGCCACTAAAATGTATTTTTAAATGACACTTACCCATTCGTACTGGTTCTGCTTCTCTAGCTCTGCCCAGTCATGTGAGTCGTCTTAACCCACTATCGTGTCTTCTCTGAAGCTATAGAAAGTCAGATAGACCTGGGTTCAAGTCCAACTTTGCAGTTTACTCACTGTGTAATCTTGAGTGACTTTCTCATTTTCCTCATCTTTAAAATGGGGATAATAATAACATGTCTCAGAGTTTTTTGAGGATAAGTTGATTGGTGCACATAGAGTCCTTAGTACAATACTCAGGAAACACTAGGTACTCAATGAATGTTAGTATTTTTAGTCAACATTGTGATAGTTTTCTATCACTTCCTACCCCCAAACTCCAGTGAAACACAAATCTCTTTCTTTCTTCTAATTCCTGATGTCTATGAGTGTCAATGCACGTGTTCTGGACTCATAAGTTTGAAATCTTAATGTCCGTTTTTGTTTTTTGGTGTTCTTTTTGTTTTGTTTTTTGAGACGGAGTTTCGCTCTTGTTACCCAGGCTGGAGTGCAATGGCGCCATCTCGGCTCACCACAACCTCCGCCTCCTGGGTTCAGGCAATTCTCCTGCCTCAGCCTCCCGAGTAGTTGGGATTACAGGCACGCGCCACCGTGCCCAGCTAATTTGTTTTTTGTATTTTTAGTAGAGACGGGGTTTTACCATGTTGACCTGGATGGTCTCGATCTTTTGACCTCGTGATCCACCCACCTCGGCCTCCCAAAGTGCTGGGATTACAGGCTTGAGCCACCGCGCCCGGCCATTCATTTGTATTTTTAGTAGAGATGGGGTTTCACCGTGTTGACCAGGATGGTCTCGATCTCTTGACCTCGTGCTCCACCCACCTCGGCCTCCCAAAGTGCTGGGATTACAGGCATGAGCCACCGCGCCCGGCCCTGTTTTTTGGTTTTAATCTCTTGAATGATTTTCATGTCCAGTCAGTTATCAAGTGTGTCATCCTTTTATTCCGAGTTCTCATGGCCACTCACATTGACAGTTATAAAAACCATCACCTGGTTCCTTGTATGTAGCATTTCCAGTACAGTGTGGTGGGAAAAGCAGGGGCTTTCATGGTGGTCTCTGTTGGCCTCAATTCTATTGCATACAGGAGTGTATGGACGAGACATGAAACCATACTGAGACTTAGTTCCAGCACTAGGAAGGTGGGACCTCCACGTCTGCCTCTTCCAGAATGATTGTTGGATAATGAGGTAGGATCATTGAGAGTCCTGGACGCCCCAGAGGCATTCGTTAAATGCCATTTATCTTCCATTGCCCCTCTGGTTCATCCTACATGTGGTGACTACATGCAGTCATGGAATCACAATTGTAATTACACAGTGTCTTGCTTAAATATCTTGAGTGACTACCCATTTCCTACTTAGGCAGATCTAAAGTCTTCTGCCCCCCCGAACTAGAGAACCAGACTGAATGCATTTGAATTCTGGCTTTATGACTTACTAGCTACCTTGAAAGAAATTTCATCACCTACCTCAGTTCCATCTGTAGAATGGGCGTGATAATAATCTTGCCTGCCTCATGAGGTTATGTGGCTCGGTTGTCAATATTGAATTCGCCTACATGAAGGACTTAGAAAAGTTCCTGTTTCATACCCTCATTCTGTCACACCAGCATTCTCTCTGTCTCTTCTTTCATTGCTCATCCCCCAGTTCTGCCTCCCCTTCTTACACAGGGTTCACTGCTCCAAAGAACAGAATTTCCACCCCTACCCAGACTTCCAAACCAATATGGGGCAGTCCTGAAACAAACGACCGGCACTGCCTCTCTGATGACAGATTATGTAGTCACCCTAGGTTTGACATGCTGTTTTCTGGGGCTAGAAGCTGCTCCAAGGGGTCATCTTGCGTATGCTACCACAAGAGCCTTCCTTATGGAGGTATCTTGTTGCTGCTGTCTTCCCAAATCAGTTTTTCTGTTGCGTTGCCCGAAGTGATTGTGGGCTTAGCGTTTACCCTAAGCGTTTTGCATGTTATCATGTCTCACGCCAGATCAAATTCTCCTTAGTTCCCAGCTTTCATCCCCTGGTTCCAGGTTTCTTTAGGGAGGAGGGAGAGAAGGGTATGTGTTACCATACACAGCCCTTGTCAGACTGTCAGCATTGCGTGTTTACTTCTGTTTGCCTTATTGGACTGTAAGGTCTACGAGGGCAGCTAGTGTGTGAGCCTTCTTCATCTCTTTCTGCCAACTCATAGCAAAGTATCTGGACCATAAGTATTGATTGAATAGATGGATGCATGATGGATAGATGGATAAAGATTGGAATGTACATGCCCCTTTTGGCATATACAAACATCAGACGCAGTTTTTCTCTGCCTATGGTGGAAGCCATTCCTAGCAAGAAGACAGCTTAATATTCTAGAGTACTCCTCGGCTACTGAGGTTGCTTGTTTAGCTCTGGTGCTGATAAAGCCGTGGGAAGTTAGGTATTTGCATTTAGGAGTGGTATCTCACTAATACCAACTTCCACAGGTGCTTGGATAGAGTCCAGATTTATTTCCCTACTATAGTTGCATTATTTGCTTTGTGTGGTATCTTTCTTACAAAGCACAGTGCTTTCATAGAAATTTTTTTTTTATTTTGAGACGGAGTTTCGTTCTTGTTACCCAGGCTGGAGTGCAATGGCGTGATCTCGGCTCACCACAACCTCTGCCTCCTGGGTTCAGGCAATTCTCCTGCCTCAGCCTCCCGAGTACCTGGGATTACAGGCATGCGCCACCATGCCCAGCTAATTTCTGTATTTTTAGTAGAGACGGAGTTTCACCATGTTGACCAGGATGGTCTCGATCTCTTGACCTCGTGATCCACCCGCCTCGGCCTCCCAAAGTGCTGGGATTATAGGCGTGAGCCACCGTGCCCGGCCTCATAGAAATATTTTTAAAGACTCGGTAACGGACCCCGTAGACCTCACATAAATCCTCTGTGAAGCTCGCTATGGAAAGCAGGAAGATTGGCATCTAATCTGTACATGATGAGGTAAGTTTTATAATTGAAAGACCAGTTTATATGGTCGGGGAGTGACTTTACAAGTACGAAAGTCAGATGTAAAGAAGCACATGCAGTGATTCGGTCTTCATATCAAAATTCTTTCCGGCTTTTATTCATTTCCATTCATTTTCTCTTTCTCTTCTCTTTATAATACTGCTGGGAAGAAAGACTGCTGCCCACAAAACTTTTTGGCAGACTCGGGTATGAGTTAATTAGCATTTTGGCCTCCAGTCTAGAGAGCAGACCCTATTCTCTTTGTAATGGGTGCCGGCAAGGAAGCTTTTCAAAGCAGAGGGAAAAATGGCATCCACTCTGCTGTCAAGGACTTTTATGAGGGTCAAGTGGTGCTGGCACGATTTCAGGCCAGAATGATTTGGCTTTGGCAGAGAAAGCCACAGCCCTTGTGACAGGTTAGATTAGCCATAAGCCTGGATACACTAAATTCTTTAGATGGTGAGAGACTGTTGCTCTCTGGCCCAAGAATTTCTTGTATGCTTTTTTGGTTTTGGCAAGGGGAGGTTTGATGGTTTGACAGCTGCCCTCTCCTTACTTGCTCTGTCTCCTGCTGCACAGGCTCCTTCTGAGAATCGCCACGAGCCAAACCACTCTGGTACTTGTTGGCCCCTGGATGCCTCAACGCAAAAATACTCCTCAGTGTCTGTAAAATGTTCCAAAACCGTGTGTGAGTGAGCCGACGGGTCACAGCCTATTTGTCAGTGAGAAAGTTTGAGTTGATGCTCAAAGTGCACCTTTGCACGTTTTCATGCTAAGCCTCAGACACCTGTAGACCCGAGTCATAATGTGAGGGAGCTCATTCAATATGTTTATTTTCACGGCAGCAGTAGTGTTGGGGCACTATTTCCAAAGCCAAAGAGTTCCAGGAAGAGGCTAACGTGATCGTTTGTAACTCATCATTGCACACGGAGGAGCTCATTCGGTCTTAGTCTGATGAAGTGGTCTGAGTATCATGTCCATTTTACAAATGAAGAAACTGAGGCACAGAGAGGTTAAGTAACTTAGTGTTTTTTTCTTAGCAGATCAGAAATAGACCTTTTTTTTAAAAAAAAAATTACTTCTAGGATTCTTGTGCACAATGCGCAGGTTTGCTACATAGGTAAACGTGTGCCGTGGTGGTTTGCTGCCCCGTCAACCCATCACCTAGGTATTAAGCCCAGCATGCATTAGCTATTTTTCCTAAAACTCTCCCTCCCCACAAGAACTAGACGTTTTCTAAGACCCCTTCCAATTCTGAAATTAAGATATTTTATGTGGCTAGGGATGGCAATCCGGTCAAAAGATGTAGCTGAAGAAGTGAGTGAGAGAGAAAGAGGTGGGAGTTGTGTCCTCGTTAAGGCTTTTGGGCGCACATGTAATGGAAGCCATTGCTTAGGCACCACTGAGAACTTGTTTAAAAAATCGTGGTCTGTTACCTCACAACATGCAAGGAAGGGGAGAAGCCAGAGAGCTTCAAGGAGCTCAAGTGAAGGAGGCTTTTGGTCTCCTCTCCCCATCAGAAGCTGCAAACTGGTGGCCCCAGGCTCTATGAGGCCCATACATTTATTAAAAATTGAGCCGGTGCTTAAAAATCAAAAGATTTCTCATGGAAATCCAGATTTCCAGCTTCTCTAGAAAAATCAGACCTGGCAACCTTGAGGCCTCATTCCCCTGGCCACCCCGCCTGCGGTAACGATTGGTTGGAGCTGTATGGAAGCTGCCCGCTCCTCAGTCCCTGCACCTCCGGCAGTCAGCTAAGCCAGGGGTTTTCAGCACTACCACGACTACATTTTAGGCCAGAGAGTTGTTTATCGTGGGGGTTTGTCCTGTGGATAGGAGAACGTTGAGCAGCATCCGTGGTCCCCACCCACTAGATACTCCCTCCTCAGTCTGACAACCGAGAATGAATCCATATTCTGCCATATGTGCCCTAGGGAGCAAAACTGCCCGGACTGAAAATCACTGGGTACTGTAATGAGCCTAAGCCGCTGACCGCTCAGTCCCTAAATCTTCCCATTGTACATTTCTGGCAGTGAGATCACTTGGTCTGGCTTGGGTCAGAGGCCGTCTCCTGTGGCCAGGTGGCAGGGTGGCATTGGCCATTGTGGCTGCTACCTCCTGCAGAGAGGGAATCGCGGCAGGCAACTCAGTAGGTATCCATCACAGAATGTGGGAAGGAAGGGTGCCGAAGATTCTGTGTGAAGCCAAGAGTCCAGGCATCACTCTCAGGAGTGGAACAATCTTAGTCTAACAGTCTTCACTTTCCAGAAGTTCTTCGAATCCGTTTGCTCAGTTTATTCTCTGCAGCGTGGTGCAAAATAGTTAAGGCACATAGTTGCCATTCTTATTCGGGGGATGAGGGAACTAGGGTACAGATAATGGTTTAAATGGCTGCCTACGTGCACATGGCAGCGAGGTAGAGAAAGGACTCGAACCTAGTCCAGAAACCTAGGCTTTCTGGAGCCCACCTCTGCTCCTCTGCCTACGCCTAAAACGGCAGCCCTCTGTAACCTCCTCTGCACTGTCTACGCCGGGGAGACTGAGAATACAAACAATACTGGCCATCATCAGACTCGGCTCAGGCCTGAAACATGAATGACACAGTCGCCTGTGCTTGCAGAGCAGGTTTAGCTGGCAGGAGGCCACCCTGTCTAACTCCTGTTCCAGTCGGTCTGGGCGTCACCCGGCCATTATGGTCTCACTCGGGTTTCAAATGCGCAGGAGCCATTAAGTCATTCTCATAATTTCATGTGGTACAGAAAGTCCCAAGCCAAAAATACCATCCTTGGTTCCTACTTTTAGACTTCCAGGGAACTTCCCCCTCCCTCCCTCCCTATAATTCACTTCGATTCCTTCCATTTTTCTCTTCGTGAATGCGTTGGCCAGACACACAGTCCTAGTTTACTTAACAAGGGGCTGCAGAGCCAACACAAATCAAAATAAATCCAGCCTTCATATGGCAGGAGCGGTGGAAGTCAGGAACTGTTGGAGGTCCTCAGATACCAGAGCGTGAAATACAAGAGCACGCACCTCTCGCGTCCGGGACGTGAGCAGAGGAGAGCGCACCACAGAATGGTCACTGAAAGATGATGGAGTGATGTGGGGTAGTTTCATCTGTACACCCATCATTGCTCCGGGGTCCTAGATAACCACAGTTAAGTCACTTTCTTTATCATTAGTACAGAAGAGTTCTTCTCCCATAGAACCATGACATGAGACCTGTGTTGTTTCCTTAAATGATGAATTTTTTCCAGATCTCCTTCAGATGCATATTTAACAGTTGCTTCCTGGCAGTCAGGTGGCTGATTTGATCTGTGCAGGGTAGAGGGGGACACATATGTCCATGCACTGTCTCTGCCTTTATGTGTACCCCTGTTTGGGTTATATGAAATCTAGTTGGAGAGGGCCGGGTGTGGTGGCTCATGCCTGTAATGCCAGCACTTTGGGAAGCCGAGGTGGGCAGATCACGAGGTCAGGAGTTCGAGACCTGCCTGGCCAAGATGGTGAAACCTCGTCTCTACTAAAAACACACAAAAAATTAGCCAGATGTGGTGGCACGAGTCTGTAGTCCAAACTACTTGGCACACTGAGGCAGAAGAATTGCCTGAACCCAGGAGGCGCAGGTTGCAGTGAACTGAGATGGTGCCACTGCGTTCCAGCCTGGGCAACAGAGTAAGACTCCATCTCAAAAATAAAAAAGGAAATCTAGTTTGAGAGGATTTCATTGTTTCTTCTGTAGGAATAGATAGTTACAAACTTATTTATAAGTCTTCTCACTAAAGCAGTAGTTCTCAAAAGCCTTAGCCAGCACCAGAGTCTCTTGGAGGACTTGTTAAAGCACAGATGGCTGGGCCTCACCCCCCATGCCCAGAGTGTGTCATTTAGTAAGTCTGGGGTGGGGCCCAAGACTTTGCATTTCTAACAGGGGTCCTGGTGTTGCTGATGTGGCTGGTCTGGAGGCCCCATTTTGGGACCTAGCATCATCAAGAATGGTGTTCTCGCCTAATCCTGGCCCTTTGGGAGGCTGAGGCAGGAGTTGCTTGAGCCCAGGAGTTTGAAGCTACAGTGAGCTATGATCATGCCACTGTACCAGCCAGGGTGACAGAGCAAGATTCTGTCTCTTAAAAAAAAGAATGGTGCTCTAAACGCAAGTGTTTTCCCAGCAGTAGTGGCAGCTGTTCCTTGATGCTTCTGTTTCTTCATTCGTATTGTCCCTGGAAAGTCCCCCTCCTCCCAGTGGCTGAGTCCTCTGCTTCCTCCAGGCTCGGCCTAAGTTCCTGTTCCACCATGGAACCCTTCCTGACCAGTGTACACAGATCTTTTTTTTTTTTTTTTTTGAGACGGAGTTTCACTCTTGTTACCCAGGCTGGAGTGCAATGGCGTGATCTCGGCTCACTACAACCTCTGCCTACTGGGTTCAGGCAATTCTCCTGCCTCAGCCTCCTGAGTAGCTGGGATTACAGGCTCGCGCCACCGTGTCCAGCTAGTTTTTTGTATTTTTAGTAGAGACAGGGTTTCACCACATTGACCAGGATGGTCTCGATCTCTTGACCTCGTGATCCACCCGACTCGGCCTCCCAAAGTGCTGGGATTACAGGCGTGAGCCACCGCGCCCGGCCCCAGTGTACACAGATCTTTTCTCTTTTCTGAACTCTTTGCATTTTAAAAATGAAACCCTAAAATGTCATTTGTTGCCTTGTGTTATGTCAGATGGATGTGTGGTAGTCATTTCCCCAGCTAGACTGAACTGATTTGATTAGTGAACGTGACCATGCCTTAGATGTTCTCCTGTGTGCTCTTGAACGTAGCACAGAGCCAAGCACGGGACTCGTTTATTTATCTTGTGATGAAAATTCAGAGTGAATTAAGAGAGAAAATACGTGGCTGAGCAGTGTAGTCCATTTGGTTTGCTACAGCTGAATACCGCAGACTGGGTGACTTACAATGCAAAGGAATTGTATCTCTCCCGGTTCTGGAGGCTCGGAAGGTCAGGCTGGAGGGGCTGCATCAAGTGAGGCTCTTCGTACTGCTTCATCACGGCAGAAGGCATCACATGGCAAGAGAGTGCACGAGAAAGGGTGAGAACGTGTGGGAGAGACAGCAAGAGACAGCCATGCTCAGTTTTAAAACATACCCACTCCCACGATAACAGGACCCATTTATTCCTGAGAGCAGAGTCCTCATGACTGAACCCCGTCGTAAAGGGCCCACCTTCTTCTACCTTTCGCACCGTTGCATTAGGGATTGACTTTTCGGCTCGGCTCGTGAACTTTGCGGGACACATTTAAACCATAGCACTGCCTGTAACACCGACTAGGATTTCCTGTTACACGGTGCTGGAAATACCGGCTAAATTATACTTTATGCTGCTTTTACGGTAAACATCACTGTGCCCAGAGCTGCAGGTCCTTCTGCTTGCTTCAGAATTGCCCAAACTTCTGGTTTTCTAGAGCAGGGGTCCCCAAACCCTGGGCAATACAGTCAGTGGCCTGTTAGGAACTGCGATGCACAGCAGTTGATGATGGATGAGTGAGCATTACCGCCAGAGCTCCGCCTCCTGTCACATCAGCGGCGGTGCTGGATTCTCGTAGGAGCAGGAAACCTGTTATGAACTGCACATGTGAGGGACTAGGTGGCGTGCTCAGTAGAATCTAATGCCTGGTGATGTGAAGTGGAACAGTTTCATCCCGAAACCATCCCACTCACATGACCGTCGTCGAAAAATTGTCCTCTATAAAACCTGTCCCTGGTGCCAAAAAGGTTGGGGACTGCTGTTCTACAGGAAGGACCTCGTGGGTTTGCTCGGTATCATGGGCACCCAGGGCCACCCTGGATGGTTGCCGTGACCATGCCTGTTGTCTACTGTGCCTGAGAATCAGTCACTGGACTCCAGGATAGAGTGATGGCTGGAGGTCAGCATGCCGGTAGGTAGGGGGCGGGGAAGATGATCCTGAGTACACAGGTATGTGGGATAGGCAGGTTGGGGTCAGACTGGAGAGGGCTTACCTGCCACACTAAGGGCTTGGACTTTTTCCTACAGAAAGTGGAATTTTTTTTTTTTTTTTTTTCTTGAGACGGAGTTTCGCTCTTGTTACCCAGGCTGGAGTGCAATGGCGCGATCTCGGCTCACCACAACCTCCGCCTCCTGGGTTCAGGCAATTCTCCTGCCTCAGCCTCCTGAGTAGCTGGGACTACAGGCACGCGCCACCATGCCCAGCTAATTTTTTGTATTTTTAGTAGAGACGGGGTTTCACCTATATACGAAACTTCCAAAGGCAACTTTGGGAAGTGGAGGACTTTGGGCACGAAGGCTTCTTCCATCCTGGTGGACAGCGCTTCCCACCTTTCTGTAGCTACTGTACTTCATTTCCTAGGGCTGCTTTAACAAATTTCCACAAACTGGTGGATTAAAGCAATAGAAGTGTGTTTTCTCACAAATCTGAAGGCTAGGATTCAAAATCATGGGCACCACGACCATGCTCCTTCCAAACGTTGGGCAGATTCTGTTCCATGCTTTTGCTCAGCTTCTTGTGTCTCCGGCCGGCCTTGGCTTGTGGCTGCATCGCTCCAGTCTCTCCCTCCATCATCACAAGACCTTCTCCCTGTGTCTGTTTCTGTCTTCTCTTCTTACAAGGACATGAGTTATCTTGGATTCAGGCCCACCTTGCTGACCTCAACTTGATTCTGAAGGCAAAGGTTATTTCCAAATAAGGTCACATTCACAGATACTGTGGCCTAGGACTTCAACATGTCTTTCTTGGAGGGAACACAGTGCAGCCCACAGCAGACACAGAGTCGGCTGCACCTTATCATTTCGGGACTCAGTCGGGTAGTGGCCTTGCTGCCACACTCAAGGGGTCAACTTGGCTGTGTCCTTTCTTTTTTTGAGACAGAGTCTCACTTTGTCACCAGGCGCCAGGCTGGAGTGCAGTGGCACAATCTCGGCTCACTGCAACCTCCGCCTCCCGGGTTCAAGCAATTCTCCTGCCTCAGCCTCCCGAGAAGCTGGGATTACAGGCACGCGCCACCACGCCCAGCTAATTTTTGTATTTTTAGTAGAGACGGGGTTTCACCATGTTGGCCAGGATGGGGCTGTGTCCTGTGTTCTCGGTGAGAGCTGGGAAGCTGCCTGTACCTCGAGTAAGTAATACTGGCAGCTCACTTAAGTAGTTATGAAGGGAGGGTGCACAGGGCCAAAGAGCAGGCTGTGGGGAGCTGACCAAAAAGACAAATGAGCAGGCTATTGCAGGTGAGAGAGAAGGAGACCGTAGGTAAGGCTGTGGCCGTGAGAACAGAGAGGAAGGGGAGCAGATGAAGGGCGGGTCTGAAGTAGAACTGCTAAGATCTGATGCGGTGGGAGGCAGGAGCAAGGATGCTTCTCAGCCTCTTTACACATGCGGAGGTGGGCGTGTAACCCCAATCGGTGTATACGAAGGCCTTCCAGACAAGCTTCTCTTTGTGTCTACCCACATAACTCGAGTTATGCTTTATGTGCTGCCAAGAGGGTGAAAAGGTGAAAATGGTACGGAAGACACTGGGGGGCACCTTAGAAATGCATGTGATTAAAGATATTTTAAATGGAGAAGGATACACATTTGGCCCTTCTGAGAAGATTTCTCTAAACGGAGGGTAGATGTCTTAGGAAATGGCAGCTACTGACCTGCTGAGCGGAATTCTCACCAGGCAGTCCTAGGGCCCTCGTCCAGCCTGAGAACATGCGGCTGGCTGACCTCGGAGAGACTCAGAAATTCCTCGTGAACCTGTGTTGCAGGTCCTGGCATCGTCGTAGCGGCATTCTGTCATCTTCGGTTGCATTTAGTAAACTGTCTTTCCGTCTGTTTTCGTTTACACAACAGTGTTGGAGCAATGGAAAAAATCCCTTAACAAGTCGGAGAAAATTCAAGTCCTGTTTTTTGTTTTGTTTTGTTTTGGTTGTTTTTTGGGGCGTGTGAGGAGACGCTTTCGGAAGCTGCATTTTCTCTTCAGTCAGTGGAGCAGCAACACCATTCATACAGCATTACTGTGAGGATGCACATCAGCTAGTGGATGTGAGGGCCGGTCCCAGAGCTCGTGCATAATTCGTAGTCATCCCTTTCCCCCTCCCCTTCAATCTGCTTTTCCTTCTTCCAGGTGTTTTTTCTTTTAATTTACTTTTAGAGACAAGGTCTCCCTGTGTCACCCAGGCCTGAGCGCTGTGGTGCCATCATAGCTCACTGCAGCTTCCCGACTCTTAGCCTCAAGCGATCCTCCCATCTCAGCCTGCCGAGTGGTTGGCACCGCAGGCATGTGTCACTACGCCCAGCGAACTGAACAGGTTTTCTGACTCTCTGAGGCCCAGAGCTCTTTCTGCCATGCTGTGTCTCTAAGGATAAAATATAAATAAATAAGTAATTTGAAAAGTATAAACAAATCTCTCTAGGGGATTTTTTCTTTTTGAGACAGAGTTTCGTTCCTGTTGCCCAGGCTGGAGTGCAATGGCACAATCTCCATTCACTGTGACCTCTGCCTCTAGGGTTCAGGTGATTCTCCTGCCTCAGCCTCCTGAGTAGCTGGCATTACAGGCATCTGCCACTATGCACAGCTCAGTTTTGTATTTTTAGTAGAGATGAGGTTTCACCATGTTGGCCAGGCTGATCTCAAACTCCTGACCTCAGGTGATCCACCCGCCTCAGCCTCAAAGTGCTGAGATTACAGGTGTGAGTCACTGCACCCAGCTTTTTTTTTTTTTTTTTAAAAACAGCATCTTACTCTCGCCCAAGCTGGAGTGTAGTAGCACAGTCTTCATGATCTTGGCTCACTGCAACCTCTGCCTCCTGGGTTCAAGTGATTCTTGTGCCTCAGCCTCCTGAGTTGTTGGGACTGCAGGTGTGCACCACTACACCTGGATAATTTTTGTATTTTTTGGTAGAGATAGGGTTTTACCATATTGGCCAGGCTGGCCTCAAACTCCTGACCTCAAATGATACACCCACCTTGGCTTCCCCAAGTGCTGGGATTACAGGCATAAACCACCATGCCTGGCCCAAGGATTTGTTTTAAACTTATTGGAGTCAATTACAAATTACATACTCACCCAAAGGGCTAGATTGGGGGTCTTGGAGTCTATGAGGCAAACCCCGAGAGTGAAGGTGGGAAAGAAATGTCAACACTGTAAGCAGGATTAACATAGATTAAATTACACAGAATCTGGTGCTTGCTCTATCCCTTTCCCATGGTGGCCAGCCCCAGCTGCCCAGCTGCTATTGTCTGTAAGCCAAGGCTCCTGCTCGTTCTCCTTCCAATAGAAAGTGACTGTGCAGAACCTCATCCTCCCCAGGCCTGATGTGTTGGTACAGCTACTGAGGGATCTGGTGAGCTAGCCCAGGCTTGTGTGCCATTCGAGATACCTGCAGAGTTCCAAAGCCCAGGCCATCCCAGCAGCTCCCTGGGTGACATCCCCCTGGACTTCATTTCACTCTGAAGCTAGAAAGCAGTGGCCTACGTGATCATAAATAAAAGCTGGAAGTGATGATCTCATTAGGCCTGCCTCCTGTACCTCCTGCTTTGGAGCTGTCTTTCCTCTTCCCCCCAGGAAGGCTTTCCCACTGCCACTGTCTGCTGGCATCCCATCCTCAAGTCTCTAACCAGCGGTTCCACTTTGAAGTCCATCCCACAGAAGGGTTAGCCCAAGGCTGCAAAGATATAGGAATAAGAAGGCTTGCTGCAACCCTGCTCATAACAGGGAGACCGGGAAAATAACCCAAAGGGCCATTCACACACAGGGATTTTGAGATGAATGACATCATGAGCAACTCATGAGCATGAGCACCGTGAGGGACTCACCACCTTGGCTCCTTGTCATTAACTTGTAAATCCGTAATATCCAGCCTGACTCCAAGGGCTGAGATGATGAGGATGAAAGTATTTTGTAAATTGCAAATGGTTTTGCAAACCTAAGGGATATGATGAGTCAACAGTGAACAAAGTCCTTTGAGACCTTTCACAAATAAAGGCATTTTATGTATTTAAACCCCTGGCACTCACAAATTTAGCATTTGAGGTTTTGCCAACCTGTGGAGCAACCCCACTGTAGTTCGCCAATTAGCCGAGGCATATATTTTCCTCCATCCAAAACCTGAGTATCTCACATGAGGCTGAGGAGGGAAGGAATGAAGGATAAAGGTTAAAATATGATTACATTATAAGGTCTTTACATGCTTATTAAGACAGATATTTGTTCAGGATCTTTTAGGCTCTCATCAGTGTGCCCTAGGCTATGAAGAAAGGAAAAGACAAAAGGTGAAAACTAGAAAGATGCTCTGTAATGGGAAATACCATAAATAAACTCATAAAACAATTAGCACAGCAATATACAGTAATGCAATATATAATAATGTACATGAAATCTACAGTCAATATTTCCCGTTTTCCATTCTGAGAAGTGAGTATTAACACAATGCAGAAGGCTTTTTTTTTTTTTTCCTTTTGAGACACAGTCTTATTCCGTTGACCGGTGCCAGGCTGGAGTGCAGTGGCATCATCTCGACTCACTGCAACCTCTGCCTCCTGGGTTCAGGCAATTCTCCTGCTTCAGGTTCCCGAGTAGCTGGGACTACAGGCGCGCGCCACCATGCCCAGCTAATTTGTTGTATTTTTAGTAGAGACGGGATTTCACCATGTTGACCAGGATGGTCTTGATCTCTTGACCTCGTGATCCACCCGCCTTGGCCTCCCAAAATGCTGGGATTACAGGCGTGAGCCACCGTGCCCGGCCTGCAGAGGTTTTTAATTGCAAATGATTTGTGTAAGCCTCGTGCCAAAGAAGAACTTTTGGGGTTGAATTTAATTTTAGCACATTAAAATAGAAAAATGTCCACCTGAGAATATGCGGCTATAATTATGAAGGAGTTGTATTGGTTGTTACTGTGACATGTGTTTATTTCTCTCCCGCTTCACATTCTCAATGGAGGCAGGTCAAGGCTGCAGCTGTCTGGTTTTCCTGCTCTGCCACCCTTAGGGTATGGCCTTGCTCTGCCCTCATCCTTATGGACCCCCGGTGAAGCTCTGATCACCACCTCCTAATTTTGAGTGTCCTAGAACTTGAATCACCCCTTCCACTTAGATCACCCAGCCACACCTAAGCTGCATGGTAGGCTGGGAATGAATTCTGTATTCTGGGCAACTGTGTGCCCAATAAAAATCCTGAGATTTTATAACTCAAGGAAAGGAAGTACAGCTCACTAGTGCTGCCACAGGTCAACCTCTTTCTGTCCATGAGCCAATTGTTCAGATGGGAGGAAATCTGAATACAGGACGAGACAAGTCAGGCAAGAAAGTTGTGACTCAGAGTTTATCTCATCTGCTCTGGAGTTCAAGGGGCAGTTTAGTACTGGCTGTATTTTTGGTTTCTCTAAGTAAAAGTTTCTTTTAAATTATTGTAGAATAGGCTGGGTGCGGTGGCTCTTGCCTGTAATCCCAGCACTTTGGGAGGCTAAGGCAGGGGGATCACTTGAGCTAAGGAGTTCGAAACCAGCCTGGGCATTGTGGCAAAACCAAAAATACAGAAAATCAGCCACGCATGGTGGTGCATGCCTGTGGTCCCAACTGCTCAGGGAGGCTGAGTGAGGCAGGAGAATCGCTTGATCCCGGGAGGCAGAGGTTGCAGTGAGCTGAGATTGCGCCACTGCACTCCAGCCTGGGTGATGAGTAAAACCTCATCTCAATAAATTAATAAATATTGTGGAATGATCTTCTTTGACATTCTGCTAGATCTGAAGGCTTCTTAGGGGCAGCTGTTTGAGAAAGAAAAAAGCAAGCCCTGACCTTCAGGAACTGGTCACAGTGGACCCTGGACAGCACTAGTTCAGTGTTGCTCGACACTAGCCCAGTGCTCACAGCCCCGCCATGTTGTCCTCCTGTTGGCCATAAGCCGCCTAACAGAGCACCAACCTTAGGCAGCCATGGTACATCCAGACAAAGCAAAGCCACTTCATAATTTTTTCTGAACAGAGGCACAAAGTTTCCTGTAGAACCCGTAGTTTTGATTATGACAGGGGAAAGACAGATCCCATTTTCCAGGATGTGATTTGAGCCAAGGTCAAGCAATAGCTTATTTTGTGGTGTGATTGACTTCAGTGAAGCGTTTTTACATTCTCAGGTCCTGCTTATCTATACCAGGGAGGGTACGTTGAACCAAGAGCCTGATCCTCAGGCAGTTCTGCCCTAACCAGACCACAGGCTAAGGATGTCACAGAGCATAGTGTCAGCAGAGACCCCTGAAAGAAAGGTTATGCTGAAACCGTGATGCGACATCCATTTCACAGGAGAAGAAGGAAGGCAAAGGTGACTTGATTTATTTTCTGTCATGCCTAAGTAATTAGAAGAAAGCCCCCTCTTCTAGCAGCACCTATAAAAATGTCACTGGGCTTCAGAAGTCTAAAGGGAAATTCTAGCACCAAGACCAATTTCAGCTCCATTTACTCCAGTTTTGTGAAGAGATGGAAAGAGGCTAACTGAACCAGTAGCGTGGGAACCCGGCTCTGCCTTTCGCTTTCTATGTGACCTTGGCCCACGTACCTGATCTTCACCTTCCTCATATGGAAAACGAGAATAGGCCAGGCACAGTGGCTCACCCTTGTAAGCCCAGCACTTTGGGAGGCCAAGGCAGGTGAATCACCTGAGGTCAGGATTTGAAACCAGCCTGACCAACACGCTAAAACCCCATCTCTACTAAAAATACAAAAATTAGCCAGGCCTGGTGGTGTGTGCCTCTAATCCCAGCTATTCAGGAGGCTGAGCCAAGAGAATTGCTTCAACCTAGGAGGCGGAGGTTGCAGTGAGCCTAGATTGCACCATTTCCCTCCAGCCTGGGTGACAAGAGTGAAACTCCATCTCAAGGAAAAAAAAAAAAGAAAAGAAAATGAAAGTAGAGACACCTGCCTTATACTCCTCCAGGCAACACTTTAATGTGTATGGAAACTCGTAACTGTGAAAGGTCATAGATCCAGGAAAGGGGCCATTATATGCCTGTTGCTGTTGTTGATTTTATTAGAAGGTCCTACACTGCTGGCTCAGTAGAACAAGTAGCTTTTGAGCAATGGTTTTGTGTTCAGTCACAGTGCCTGGTATTCTGTGCCGCTGCCTTTCCCTGCCACACTTGTCAGCCGGGTAGGGTGTAAATTCGAGATGATCACACCTCAGCGCGACTACTCACAGACCCCACCTCTGAGAAAAAGATCTGGAAGGCACTGTTGATTCCTGCTTTTGCATTTTATGTATTTATCTATCTTTCTTTCATCCTGTTTATTATTTATTTATCTTTAGACATAGTCTCACTCTGTTGCCCAGGCTGGAGTACAGCGGTGAGGTCTCAGCTCACTGCAACTTCCACCTCCTGAGTTCAAGCAATTGTCCTGCCTCAGCCTCCTGCGAAGCTGGGAAAGGGTCTCGCTATGTTGCCCAGGCTGGAGTGCTGTGGCACGATCATGTCTCACTGCAGACTTGACCTCCTGGCTCAAGTGGTTCTCTCACAGCCTCCCAAGTAGCTAGAACTACAGGCATACGCCACCACCATGCCCAGCCAATTTTTGTATTTTTCGTAGAGATGGGGTTTTGCCATGTTGCCCAGGCTGGCTTTTGCATTTTAGATGATGGATTTTAGCAAGCTGACATCTAAATCTACCAAGTGATGAGGGTCTGACGTTGAAGGCTGTGTCTGCAGCACGGAACCCACCTGCCAGTCTGGCTTCTTCAAATCCCAGCCAGGCGTTACCCTTTCTAATATGTGGGAACCAGTTAATACGTAGGTGGCTTGGAGTGATTTTGAGGGGTATCCTCTCCAGACAAAAACTGGAAGTTTCCTTTCTCCATGCTAGAGATGCCCTGGCCTAAGAGATTATATTCATAAGTGTCCTGGTCAAAATGCCATTCTCCCCTGAGCAGAACTTACCAGTCCTTACCTTCCAATGCCTTGTCAAGCTTCTAAATTGACTTGTGCCTATTACTTTCAATAACTTACCTTTTATGTATTTATATAACTGATAAAGTGTTACAGAGTTTATAATGTATTACTTGACACCTCATTTTTCAGTTGTAAACAGAATAAAATTGATCAAGCCCCAGGGATTGTCAGGCATTGTGTTAGATGGACTCTGGAGGTTCAGAGAGAGAGAGACAGATTTCTTTGCCCAGGTGGCATGCATCGCCTGGTTAAAAAAAAAATCGGTTGTGTTATGTCCAGTGAACGTCAAGACTGCATGGTGAAATCCAATAATAGAGATGAGTCCTAGGCACAGTACGTTTCTTCCTGGCCTGGTGAGTTTGATTGTGGCACCCTTGTCGTGGGTGAGGAAAGTGAGACCAAGTAGTCTTAAGTGTCTGCAGTGCTCATGCAGCTAAGGTGGGTCTGCCTTGTCTGCCCAGCCTTGTCTGCCCAGCCTTGTCTGCCCAGCCTTGTCTACCCAGCCTTGTCTGCCCAGCCTTGTCTACCCAGCGTGCTCCCCTGCCGCTCACCTTGCCAGGGTTGTTTCTCAGTATGTTGCCATTTCATGATGGCATGTTCGTGTCTGTGATTATGTAGAAGTTATATTTTGGGGTGCCTTCTCCCTCAAGACATTTAGGACAGTGCCTTAGTTATTTGGACATGTCCCTAAATCTTACTTGAGTTGCAAACTGACCCCCTCATTGGCATGCTGGTTTCTGTTAGCCTCAAGGTGTACCCTTTCTAACCTTTTCCACTTACCCCACGTCCCCTTGCATCTGATGCTCATCGTGCCTGCGACTTTCCTGAGAATTAGCCAGACTCCGTGTTCTCTTTACCGCCAACAGAGGCTTTACTTCTGCCAGGCAGGGGACAAGCATACCTTTATTTAGGTGTTCTGTTTGCATTATTTTGAAAATAGGTGTGAGGTCAGGGGGAGGTGAGTTATTCGAAGTGTGTAGCAGTTAAGGTGAGGGTGTATTTTGGGAAAATGAGTCTGTAGTATTGCAGATGATCTCTTGATGTTATTGAAGTAACTCGTTGACACGGCATCTTAAGGTTAGCTTTCCTCATCGCTATCTTGGAAGTCAACCCTGTGGGTTGGAAACTGGAGTTTCAGAGAATCCCCTGGGCCGCCCAGCCTGTATGTAGTAAGTCGCAGAGGAGGAGATTTGAGTCCGCTCTTCCAGTGCTAAGCGTCTTCCCTCTGCCAGGTCATGGCAGAGTATAAACTTACACATAATAAGTTAGCTGCCTCAAGGATGGAGGAGAGCGGTTGTGACTGACGGACTTGATTCCTCCCAGCATCCAAGAAGATCTCTTCAATTTCATGTTACAGCTTTCGGGCATTAGCCCGGAGGCACAGTTGAGGGTCCGAAGTGCTTTCACCTAAGGCCTGGCAGCTGAGTCTGTGAGGAAATGAGGGCATCTCAAAAGATGGCTGGTTTTCAGGATTGCACAGAGGTAGAACTGCTCCCAGCAGCCTGCGGTAAAATTTCCTGGGAATGAGGACATTTCTGAGGAAAGAGAAGGGCAATTCTGGTGACTTTAAGTGGCTTGAGTATAAGTGGGGGAATTGATCTATGTTTAAATGCTCAGATGTAAAAATACATTCTTAGTGCCGAATCCACATTTTCCTTGAAAGAGGGTAGATTGACTTATCCAAGGAGACATTTTAATTGCATATTGAGAATTCACACTGCCACTGATAAAATGTAAAAAGGAAAACAAATGGGCCGGGTGCAGTGGCTTATACCTAGCACTTTGGGAGGTTAAGGCAGGTGGATCACCTGAGGTCAGGAGTTCTAATTTTTTGTATTTTTAGTAGAGACGGAATTTCACCATCTTGGCCAGGCTGGTCTCGAACTCCTGACCTCATGATTCACCTGGCTTGCCCTCCCAAAGTGCTGGGATTACAGGCATGAGCCACCGTGCCTGGCTCGTTTAGCTGTCTTCTTAGAGCTAGCCTGTGAGCCCTTCAAGAAAGCCTGTTAGGATTTTTCTTAATCCTACCCCCAACCAAAGAGGAACAGTTTAGAAATTTCTTTCTTAATGGAAACCCTGGAAGATTTATAGCTAGAAGGCAATCACATGTTTCTAGATCAGTATACCAGCATTTCGCTTCCTTTTTCATCATGTGGCCCACTTCCAGCTTTCAAAAAGTGTAACAGCATCAGGGGTAGACTCACTTCCTGTTGTGATTAACCTTGAGAATGAGGGGGCAAAGTGGGGAAGTAGCAGTGGATGGGAGGGTGGGTGCCTGAGGATGTTTGTGGGAGTGTCCAGTGGTTCTAAGCCTCTGGAAGTATCTTTGCCAGTAAAGACTCAGAAAAGGGAATGGCGCTCGCTCTCTCTCTCTCTCTCTCTCTCTCTCTCTCTCTCTCTCTGTGTGTGTGTGTGTGTGTGTATGTATGCATTCGTGGTGCATGCAGGCAGAGCCATGGGAACAGGAAAACACCACCCTCAGGCTTTCCCCAGGGACTGGCATTCATTGCCAGGCATACTGGTTGGGACGAAGTGCCCTAGATTTTGATCTAGAAGAGATTCAAGAAGACCCAGAGCCCAGGCACTTAGGATTTCACCATGTGATGAATTATACAGTAGCTGACTGGTTTGTGGTAAATAGTTGCTCAAATGCCCTTTTAGTTTCTCAGTGGTGACAAAGTATCTCTCACGAAGATCTTACATTACATTAAAGATTGAGGTATTCCAGCTAGGATATTTAAAACCTTTACCAGATAGGAGATGGTGTCACATACCTCACACCAAATTTGTGCATCTCACAGCCGGGCATTGAGATTTTAAAAGAGCAACTTCTGAGTGGAAAATTGTTAGGGGAAAATCTAATCAACTTAATTTAAATGGCATACATGATGATTTGAGCCGATTATTGCCAGAACTTGGGCTGGGGTTTCTAAAATGATACTACAGAGTTTCTTTAAATGGGGTTATCAGGTCAGGATTCAGTTGTCAGAAGAGATCAACGGTTTGTGAGAATTCAGTCTTCTCAGTTTACCTGGTAGCCAAGGGATAATAGTTCACAATTAGGGATGAATTGCATTTATATTCTTTTTCTTTATACCTCACTCAGGATTTTTACAGGAATTGAGTCTTATGGCAACAAAGCTCATTTCTTCACAATGGAACTATAAGTGCAGACTTATGTCATTAATTTGTAAACCTTTGTATCTTTTTTTTTTCTCTCTGAAGTGAATGAATTGAACCAAAGTATCTTTTTAAAATACCGTCCTATCCCCAAGACCTAGCACAGGTTTTGTTGACTAAGTTAAGTGATTGAATCAGTGAATGAATAAATGAAAAATAGAGTTTGTGGTTCAGGAAAAAAAGACCACGGGAGTGCAGGGGTATTTAAAAAATGCCAGTCCCGGGCCAGGCGCGGTGGCTCACTCCTGTAATCCTAGCACTTTGGGAGGCCGAGGCGGGTGGATCACGAGGTCAAGAGATCGAGACCATCCTGGTCAGCATGGTGAAACCTTGTCTCTACTAAAAATACAAAAATTAGCTGGGCACGGTGGAGTGTGCCTGTAATCCCAGCTACTCGGGAGGCTGAGGCAGGAGAATTGCCTGAACCCAGGAGGCGGAGGTTGTGGTGAGCCGAGATCGTGCCATTGCACTGCAGCCTGGGTAACAAGAGCAAAACTCTGTCTCAAAAAAAAAAAAAAAAAAAAAAAAAAAAAAAAAAAAAAAAAAAAGAAGCAGTTCTGAAGTTACTATTATTGCCAATTCCTGTTTGTGTTTATGAATCCTGAGGAATTTTAGAGTGTATTACCCGTCGTTCGTATCCCATTACTCTAGCGAAGGGAGGAATAAATGAATCCTGAATGTAAACCTTTTACCTTAAAAATTGAAAACCTTTGTTTTTCCAGTGATGTGTCAGCAGTAGCTATTAATATTAAAGTCACTAACCTATACACATACCTTTCAGAAATGGGCTCCAGGCTCGTAAAACACGTGGCTGTAACATTGACAGAGCACGGATCTTTGGCCTCTGAATAAGCTCTTGGCTCTTCAGGTCTGTGATGACTTGGTGTACAAACCAAGCTGTTTTTCTGAGGGTCTGTCCCGGTCTCTCTAGTTGTGGAAGTGGCGGATCTTCTGTCACAAAGTCGCCTGAGGTAATATTTCCACACAGTAATTTTCAGCAAAAAGAAAATGCTTAATGGCTCTCCCAGGTGGCAGCAGATTCCTTGTGGGAACAAGAATGGCTGGAATCAAAGGTTGGGCGTAGAGAAAACTTTCCTCTTTGTGGCTCAAGGACAGGTGTTGGCAGCCTCTTTGGACTGAATGTTCGGACTCCATCCTTTGCACTCATGTTGTCCTCTACGCCCAGTCCTCTCCTGGCTCTAAGCAATCTGGTCTAAAAGAACGCCTTCCATTTCTACCCTTTAAATAGGTCCTTATTTAATGGTACTATAGACAAGGAAGAGAGGGGAACAGGATTGGAGCAGGGGTGAGACTCACAGGCACCCTGAGGGAGGAAAGCGGACGTGAACATCCAACACATAGCAGCTTTGCATATGGACACACCTGATTTCCTTGTGTGCTGCTTTCCATAGCGCTGTCTGGGCCGTTAAGAATCACCTTGACTCATATTTCCGGCTTTCGGTTCAGCTTCTAGGAACGCATGATTTCACACCTTGTGGAGGTAGAATGGTGCATCCCTAATCAGGACGCAGCTATCTGGCAACCTCAGCCTTTCTGGAACTCAGGGGGCGGTGAGGAAGTCAGCTACCGTGTATCTAAGAAGCCCACACACATCCTCCATAGCCCTCGTCTGTCTGAAAAACTCAGTTTCGGAATTTAATACATTCCCCTGGAATATCAAATAACTGGAATTGTAAATATAAATTTTTGCAGTCAGTTCTTAAAGTTTGATGAGGAACAGGATATTTACATAATCTCAAAGTATCTCCCCACAAATCACTTCGCACTGATAATAGGAAAAATTACACAGTGTGGAAATTGGACAATATTTAACCAAATGATAAAAATGAATGTCACCTACAAATATCATGTACCTCTGGTCATCATACCCTGAGAAGGACATAAAATTTATTTACCTGGAATTCTAGCCAAAAATGTAAAAGATGAATCTAATTACGACAAATATCAGACAAACTCAGATGGAGGGAAATTCTATAAAATAACTTGCCTGAACTGTTTAAAATGTCACTATCATAAAAGACAAAGGAAAACTCACGCCTATAATCCCAGCACTTTTGAAGGCCGTGGCAGGAGAGTCGCTTGAGCTTAGGAGTTCAAGACCAACCTGGGCAACATAGTGAGACCTCGTCTCTACTAAAATTCAAACAAATTAGCCAGGCATGGTGGTGCACACCTTAGTCCCAGCTTACTTGGGGGCTGAGGCAGGAGGATCTCTTGAGCCCAGGAGGTCAAGGCTGCAGTGAGCCCAGATTGCACCACTGTATTCCAGCCTGGGCATAAGAGCAAGACCCTGTCTCAAAAAAATGATAAAAAATTTAAAAGCCAGGCACAGTGGATCACACCTGTAATCCCAGCACTTTGGGAGGCTGAGGCAGGCAGATCACTTGAGGTCAGGAGTTTAAGACTGGCCTGGGCAACATGGCAAAACCCTGTCGCTACTAACAAAACCATAAAAATCAGCCAGGCATGGTGGTACGTGCCTGTAGTCCCAGCTACTCAAGAGGCTGAGGCAGGAGAATCGCTTGAACCACGAGGTGGAGGTGGCAGTGTGCTGAGATCGTTGCACTCCAGCCTGGGTGACAGAGCAGGACTCTGTCTCAGGAAAAAAAAAAAATGCCTGACAACTAAATGTGGTACATGATCCTGCACCAGGGGAAAAATTAAGTCATAAAGGACATTATTGGAATAATAAAATTAGAATATTGACTCAGATAAAAAGTAATCTATCAATGTTAAATTTCCTGAGATTGTTATTTCTGCTGTGGTTAATGTAAGAATATGTCCTCATTATATCCAGAATCTATAAAGAACTAAAGCAGATTTACAGGAAAAAAACAAGCCCATTCAAAAGTGGGCGAAGGATATGAACAGACACTTTACAAAAGAAGACAGACATGAGGCCAACAAATATATGAAAAAATGCTCATCATCACTGGTCATTAGAGAAATGCAAATCAAAACCACACTGAGATACCATCTCACGCCAGTTAGAATGGCGATGATTAAAAAATCTGGAGACAACAGATGCTGGAGAGGATGTGGAGAAATAGGAACACTTTTACACTGCTGGTGGGAGTGTAAATTAGTTCAACCATTGTGGAAGACAGTGTGGCAATTCCTCGAGGACTTAGAAATAGAAATTCCATTTGACCCAGCAATCCCATTACTGGGTATATATCCAAAGGATTATAAATTGTTCTACTATAAGGACACATGCACACGAATGTTCATTGTGGCACAGTTTACAATAGCAAAGACCTGGAACCAACCCAAATGCCCATCGATGATAGACTAGACAGGGAAAATGTGGCACATATATACCATGGAATATTATGCAGCCATCAAAAACAATGAGTTCGTGTCCTTTGTAGGGACATGGATGAACCTGGAAACCGTCATTCTCAGCAAACTGACACAAGAACAGAAAATCAAACACCGCATGTTCTCACTCATAGGTGGCTGTTGAACAATGAGAACACATGGACACAGGGAGGGGAGCATCACACAATGGGGTCTGTCCGGGGGGGAAATAAGGGAGGGACAGTGGGGGGTGGGGAGTTGGGGAGAGATAGCATGGGGAGAAATGCCAGATATAGGTGAAGGGGAGGAAGGCAGCAAATCACACTGCCATGTGTGTACCTCTGCAACAATCTTGTATGTTCTTCACATGTGCCCCAAAACCTAAAATGCAATTAAAATAAAAAAAATCATTGAAATATTCAGGAGTCAAGGAGTATAACATATACAGCTTATTTTTTAATGTTTTAGGGGGAAAAACCTGTGTGTGTGTGTGTGTGTGTGTGTGTGTGTGTGTGTGTGTCTGTCTGTCTCTCTCTCTTAGGAGACAGAGGAAGCAAGCATGACAAAAGGTTACAAACTGATAAAGTTACTGAGAAACTAAACTTCAGGTAAAGAGTATATGAATTCTTTGTATATTTTTGTAACTTACGTTGAAATTATTTCAGAATAGATGGTTTAAACAACCCTACCTTCATTATCCTACACTCAAACACAAAACAAGCATCCCAGTTGTCTCCTTTCCTCTAAGAAGGATCAGCGATCACTGAAAAGGCTGGGGAGAGGTCTCCATCCCCTCTGCCCCTCACCCTTGCTCCAAAATGAAGTCACAGTTGATGTGGACGGTGCCTGCAGAGAGACACCTACCAGCATGTCCCGACTGTGTTTCAGGGGCAGTTAGGCCCGGGGAACTGCTGGGCGAATGAGCTGTTCTCCCCAGGCCTCAGTGCTGGCCTGCGTTCGTTAAGAGTCCAGCTCTGCCCTGCAGAGCCAAGAATGCTCTGAGTCACAGTAATGGTGGCCGCAAGTTGAGGTCAGTAGGAAGACAGATCTGTTTTGGTTTGTAGTGTTGCAGACAATTTGATGAGTGAACAGAAAAGTATGTACCCAGCGAAGGGCCGGCCTGCGAACCCTGGGTTTGGTTCTGAATACCCTTATGGTGCCCAGCATAAGAAACATCAGTTAAAATGGGAAATTGCTGTGGGCTGGATTACTGTAATTCCTCGTCTTAGAAGTTGGCATGGAGCAGGAGCTTTATCCACAGCGTGATGTCGCTTGCTTTTCTCTGCCTTGATAATTTTGCCCTTTCTTTAGGGTGGTGCATTGCCAAGCGGAGAGGCTTTTAGGCTGGAATTGCTACCTTTTAGTATGCTTAGAAATTGTGTTTTGAAAGAGCTGTTTGTTTTTTCCCTGTCTCTAGGTTAAAAGCAGTCTAGCCCCACTGCTGGTTCTGGTTCCCTCCTCCTGCCCGCTGCTTAGGTTTAAGTAGGCGAGACTGAGCACACCGAGGACCTCACAGCTCCGTTTAATAACCCCGCAACAAGCGACATAGCCATTATCGTGCTAGACGTATACACAGAGGTTGAGTTCTCCAAAGCAGATGAGCCCGACCAGAAATTTGCCCATCAATCCGTCCCGGGTCCGCTGAAGGAGAAGGGGAATTTTGCCAGCCTTTCCACTCTGTCACACAGATAATTATACCTGCTCTCCGCCCTCCTCGCAGAGTCGTTTGGGGACTCTCCTGGGGTGATGAACCGCTGAGTAGTGAAACACTGGAAGCACATGCGAGGCGGCGTTGACTTTCTCTCGCTGGATGGGGCTCTGACTACAGGAGTTGGGCTCTTTCCCTCTGGAAGGAAGACAGTTTTTCTGCATGACCTGGGCTGCACCCTCTGATGGAGATTCCATCTTGGCTGCCTGTTTCCTGTCTCCAGTGCCAAGTACTCAGCCTTGCCTTCCCAGGCTCCTGCCGTCGGCCGTAGTTTTCCTACTTAACCGAGGCTACCATTTCCTCATCACCAATCCCCCTCTCTAGTCCAGTTGGTCTCTTTAGGGGCTTTGCACATGGTGAGAAGCCCAGTTCAAACACAGGAGATGCTGCTCTCCTCGTCCATGCTTTTGCTCGCCTCGGTTCCCTCTCAGGAACGCCCCTTTCCCCTCCTCCTCCCAATTCAATGCTGAAACTTTTTTCAGTGGTAACTCAAATCTGATCTCCCTGAAGCCTCCTAGAAGGACTCAACTTTTAGTGATTTTGTCTCATTCATTACTTCATTGAACAGACATGAGCATGGCTCTTTATTAGGACAAGACAAGGAGAGTTCAGAGATGAGGCATGCTGCATTTTCAAGTTACTTACAGTTGAGAGAGAAAGGGAGAGGAGATTTAAATAAACCATCAGTGGGGGTCAGAGGACAGATCAGTAACCTGGGAACTTGCAGGCGTTAAAGAGATGATGGCATTTGCATTGGGTCTTTAAGGATGGCAGATTGAACATGCAAGACATTTAGTCCAGGTGGTGAGAACGACATGGACCAAGACACAGAGGTCGATGTTCCTTGCAAAGAGCCCCAGGTGGATTGGTGGCGGGAGCATGGAGCATGGTGGGAAATGACACTGGCAAGGCGAGTGGGCTATGGGCGAGGTGAGTGGACTGTGAGCTAGGCAAAGGAAATTGAACCTCACTGACTGGTAGGGAGGAACTCCCCCCGGGGGGAGCAAGAGAAACCCTGTCTGTTAGGAAGGGTCAAAGCCACTATCCTGCGGGGGCTGAGAACGACAGAGGCAAGGGATCAAAGAAGGCCTGTGTTCTCCCCTGAGTTCCTGTGGCTGCCAGTGAAAGTTGGGAGGGAGAGGGCAGAGATACTGGCGTTACCAGGACATTTTGTGGTATGTGGCATAACGTGACCAAGCACAGCTATCCCTCGATATCCAGAGCTGTTTATTTCTAAGTTCAGTGGTGCTTGGGTAGGACGTTTGGAAATAAGGACTGCTGCTTTGTTCCAATCTACTTGGGGTAGGAAGTAAAGAGATTCCATATGAGAGGTGATTTATCAAACATTGTATATAGATCTATTTCGCTCCTGAGTTTGGAGCTCAGAGAAAGAGGGGTATCTGCCTTTGAAGCAGCTGTCTCAGGAAAATCTGAAAGACCTTAAAGGGGCGTGATCATTAGATTGAATTCACGCCAAACTGTTTCAGACTGTTTGTCACCAAAAGTTTGTCCAGTCATTTAACATAAGTAGCGTGGTGTCAAGTGTTTCAGTGTTTAACAGCATGCACACTGACCAACCAGGGTAGACGCCAGCCAGCGGGGCAAACCGGAATAGATGCTCTTTCCAGTGGAGACTGAGTATCAGTTCTGTACATGTGGCAGGGCTTCTATTCTGTTTGAGACAGGATCTTGCTCTGTTGCCCAGGCTGGAATGCAGTGGTGCTGTCACAGCTCACCGCAGCTGTGACTTCCCAGTCTCAAGCAGTTGTCCACCTCAGCCTCCCAAGTAGCAGGGACCACAGGCCTCAGCCACCATGCCTGGATAATCTTTCTATTTTTAGTAGAGACAGGGTTTCACCATGTTTCCCAGGCTGGTCTCTAACTTCTGGGCTCACATGATCCACCCACCTCAGCCTCCCAGAGTGCTGGGATTACAGGCGTGAGCCGCGGTACCTGCTAAGTGTTGGGATTACAGGCGTGAGCCGCGGTTCCTGCTAAGTGCTGGGATTACAGGCGTGAGCCGCGGTACCTGCTAAGTGTTGGGATTACAGGCGTGAGCCGCGGTACCTGCTAAGTGTTGGGATTACAGGCGTGAGCCGCGGTTCCTGCTAAGTGCTGGGATTACAGGCGTGAGCCGCGGTACCTGCTAAGTGCTGGGATTACAGGCGTGAGCCGCGGTTCCTGCTAAGTGCTGGGATTACAGGCGTGAGCCGCGGTTCCTGCTAAGTGCTGGGATTACAGGCGTGAGCCGCGGTTCCTGCTAAGTGCTGGGATTACAGGCGTGAGCCGCGGTACCTGCTAAGTGCTGGGATTACAGGCGTGAGCCGCCGCACCTGGCCATGTGTCAGGGTTTTGTGTTTTGTGTTTTGTTTTTGCTAAATCAGATGAAAATTTTTCTGAGGGCCTCATTTATTTTTTCTAAATTCACCGTGATGCCTAAAACAATACTGTGTATATGTTAGGGGCTTAATATTTTAGATTTAGCTGAATTTCATTAGCTTTATGTGTATTTTTTAATTTCACAATTTTTTTTCTTTTTTTCTTTTTTTGAGACGGAGTTTCGCTCTTGTTGCCCAGGCTGGAGTGCAATGGCGCCATCTCGGCTCACCGCAACCTCTGCCTCCTGGGTTCAGGCAATTCTCCTGCCTCAGCCTCCTGAGTAGCTGGGACTACAGGCACGCACCACCATGCCCAGCTAATTTTTTGTATTTTTAGTAGAGACGGGGTTTCACCATGTTGACCAGGATGGTCTCGATCTCTTGACCTCGTGATCCACCCGCCTCGGCCTCCCAAAGTGCTGGGATTACAGGCTTGAGCCACTGCGCCCGGCCTTTTTTTCTATTTTTAGAGTGAGTCTCGCTCTGCTGTCCAGGCTAGAGTGCAGTGGTGTGATCTTGGCTCACTGCAACCTGTCCCTCTGAGGTTCAGGGGATTCTCCTGCCTCCCTTTCCTGAGTAGCTGGGGTCATAGGTGCCGGCTACCACGCCCGGCTAATTTTTGTACTTTCAGTGGAGATGGGGTTTCACCATGTTATCCAGGCTCGTCTCAAACTCCTGACCTCAGGTGAAGAGTAATGCCAACCTTGCGGATTGTTGGGACAGTTAAACGAGTTAATATATGTAAAGTGCTTTGAATGTGGCTTGGCAGACAGTGAACCATCAATAAACTTCACTGGGAGGGGGTTTCATTCTAAGCCACTGTGCCTTCCATCCGGTAAATTGGGGTGACTGTCCACTGCCCTTCTTTTCCTAGCAGAATAAAAAGGGTGCCTTGCTAAATTGGCAGTTGTTTCCTCCCATCGCAGTGCAGACTCACTCCTCACCTGTGGTGTCTGAACCGTTGGTACCCCATGCCTTTCTGCTCAACTCCAGAAAAGTGGCTTTCCCAGCACTGCAAACAGGGACAGTATGAACAGTTTATGAGCCGAGGCCTCCCCTTTGTCTACAAACTCCCATTCGCCTGCCACCTCCAAGCCTATGGGATAGATCCCCACGGCACTTCACAAGTGTTTCGACTCTCAAGCTCTGGCTTGTAGAAATTCAGTCCCTTTCTTGCCTATGTGGATGGCTGAAGTAGATAGTGGGCTATATTCAGATAAGAAAAGACCCCCTAGGGCCGGGCGCGGTGGCTCACGCCTGTAATCCCAGCACTTTGGGAGGCCGAGGCGGGTGGATCATGAGGACAAGAGATAGAGACCATCCTGGTCAACATGGTAAGACCCCATCTCTACTAAAAATGCAAAAAATTAGCTGGGCGTGGTGGTGCGTGCCTGTAATCCCAGCTACTCAGGAGGCTGAGGCAGGAGAATTGCTTGAACCCAGGAGGCGGAGGTTGCGGTGAGCCGAGATGGCGCCATTGCACTCCAGCCTGGGTAACAAGAGCGAAACTCCGTCTCAAAAAAAAGAAAAGACCCCCTAAATGGGTGGACTCATGCTCATTTTGCGGTCTTGTCTGTATAAAAGAAAAGAAAAAAGAAAAGACCCCCTAAATGGGTAGGCTCATGTCTCATTTTGCGGTCTTGTCTATAGTTCTGTCGCAATTCGGTTGAGATTTTCATCACGCTGGTCAGGAAATTCATAGTGAAGGTTACTACAGCAAGCTTCACTCTGCTCTGGAAAGCACAGCCCTTACAATGGGGCCTTTCAGAGGCTGGCCCTGAGGCCGGGCAGTGATTCAGTCTATTCAAAACACAATGGGGCAAACCAGAATAGAAAGGAACCGCACATTGTTTTCGGCTTCCCATTGCCATCTGTAGCCTTTCACATTGTTGATCGTCCTTGTGGTCAACATGAGTTTTCGTTTCTCTGGTAACACACTTTAAATTCCAGCACTCATATGCCCGCCATTGAAGTACATTTCACGGGAGTTGTAAATTTTAGTCGTCATAATTCTGTAGTGATCTACAGACTCACAGTCAGAAGATGCTGCAGAAGCACATTGAAACAAAGATGGATTCAGACTTCATTTGGAGACGAGGGAAACACCCATTGGGTATGTTTAAAAATATTCAAACCACTCTTCAAAACTGGTTTCCCAAGTATCGGATTTTGCCTTTACATCCTGTAAAACTATCATGGATTCTTTTCTTTAGAAAATGAAATCTTTAAATGGCAAGTGAAATCACCCCTTGCCTTTATCCACAGCCGCTCAAAACAAATTCACTCACCAAACAAAATTTACTTAAGAATAGGAAATGAACGGTTGACTTACATTTTTAACTCTAGAGAGTGTTGGGTAGGTTTTTAAAAGCTGAATTTAGGTATTTAGCATGTGAACTGCAGTTATACGGAGCAGAAGAGCTGTGGTTTCCTTAGAATGGAAGTTGGAAGGAAACATTTTTTTCTTTCTTTGTTTCCTTCAGCGCGTGTATGGTGTTTGATTTATTCATACGCTTGCCCTGTGATCAAACAGCTTTTCTTCGTTGTGTATTTAGATCTCTAGGGTTGTTTTGTTTCTGTCCCTTCTTTAATGTTTCCCTCATGTTTAATTTAAATCATTTGCTTTTCATCTTCCTTGGCATTTCAAGCTATTTCTCTGTTTGTTAACCTTTGTTCTCTCTCTCTCTTTTTTTTTTTTTTTTTTTTTTTTGTATTTTTAGTAGAGACGGGTTTTCACCATGTTGGCCAGGCTGGTCTTCCACTCTTGATCTCAAGTGATCCGCCTGCCTCCCAAAAGTGCTCGGACTACAGGTGTGAGCCACTGCGCCCGACCATGTTTGTTCTCTTCTTCCTGCGCTGAATTTAAAACATAACTCAGCACTTTGGGAGGCTGAGGCGGGTGGATCACGAGGTCAGGAAATCAAGACCATCCTGGTCAACATGGTGAAACCCTGTCTCTACTAAAAATACAAAAATTAGCTGGGCGTGGTGGCGCATGCCTGTAATCCCAGCTACTCAGGAGGCTGAGGCAGGAGAATTGCCTGAACCCAGGAGGTGGAGGTTGCAGTGAGCCGAGATCACGCCATTGCACTCCAGCCTGGGTAACAAGAGCGAAACTCTGTCTCAAAAAAAAATAAAAATAAATAAAACATAAATAAATAATTGAAATTTGCTTTTTTCTGTTAAGTGCAAAGCTAGCAGCTACTTTTATATCTTAAACAAACCAAACTCTGACAAACAATTGGTGAAACCTTTTGCTTTTAACCCCAGTGAACACGAATTGACATGGAGTCACACCCAGGTATCTTTGGGTGTTGTTGGTTATTTGATTATTACGTAATACTGTGTTTTTGGCTCAATTCTAAGGAAAGGAAGGGGTCACAGACCAGCAAAGAATATCAGGACTGCTGATGCTGCTTTTCTTCATGTTTTGGGTCTCTGGGCTCAGGTAGAAAGGGATTTTTGTGCACTTGGGAGCACAGTATAGTATATATCCTTTCAGCATTTTTGCAACCAGAAACCGTGCAAATGTTTTTGTAAGTGTGCTTGTGGTCTCGCTGGCAGTTTGTGAGCACAACGGTCTGTTTGAGGCGGTGCTGTTGACTTGTATTTTCTGTTCACTGTCCTGCCCCAGATAGAGTACACTGTTTCACACGTAACTGTGTGAGCACACCCTCTTCTACCTCATGCGGAGAGCAGGGATCACTTGGCATCTGTTCCTTGCATAAAATGATTTGTACTGTGACTGCTTTGAGATCATTTGTGTGTTTACGCCAGCGCCTTTGACTCTCATTCCTGTCTGTACAGGAGGGGAGCCCAGCATTTACTACCAGCTCTGACTTCGCAGGGTTGAGAGTGGCATGCTGTTAGACTTTGAAAACCGTAAAACGTTTCTCCAGCGGATCCCTGGCTGGAACTATTCGGGCAATTGACGTCTATCTTGCATACTTTTTCTGAGTGAGGATTTCTGGGAGGCGGTTTTTTAATATATTCGAGCCGCCTGATTGTGCTAAGTGGCACTTTTGTCACAAAAGATAGTCACTATCTATTCCCCCTGCAAAATTTTTGAAGAAGCTCTCACTGAATACCAGCTGTGGGGAGTCTGACTTTGAAGCTGGCTATGAGGCATGCTTTCAAGGAGACAAGGCAGAGGCCCAAAGGTGTCTCAGGGTGGCTCCAAAGCTCTGATCTCAGCTTCACCGAGGCATCACCTGTGCCCGTTCTCTAAGAGTCAGTCATTCAAAGTATCAAAAATGTCCCTCTGTTTGGAAAGGGGGCTATGTTCCGTAGTGAAAGTAACACTCCATCCACTTTACCATTGTGGGACCTAAAGTCAGCTTCAAGGGCCGCGTATGAAGCGTGGCACTCAGAGGACGTCTCCTTTGAGGTATTTTCACCGAGTGTAGAATCCATTCTTGTCTTTTCCCATAGCCTTAATGGAAGCTGTCGAGTTTCTAAAGCCACCAAACCGGAACAAATCTAGATTCCATGACACACACACTCTCTCACCAAGTTTTTCATCTGTTAAATGGGGATCACAGTACATAGTCTGGTAGGATTGTTGACTTACGAATCTATCGGTGCCACTAATGGCAGAAACCAGAGTTACTTTTGCACTGACCTGTGTTATTAATAAACATCTTATCAATGCACATGCAAATACTAATTTGGTATGCATTTAATAGATCGACTTAATTTTTTCTTAAAGTTGTGTTTCACTTTTTAAAACGTTTATTTCAGCTAATTAAATTTTCTTCCTCCCCTTCCCTCCCCTCGCTCCCGTCCGCTTCTTCCCGTGCTTTCAGGGGTTCACTACTAAAAAAACAAAAACAATGAGCTGGACGTGGTGATGGGTGCCTCCTGTAATCCCAGCTACTCCGGAGGCTAAGGCAGAAGAATCACTTTAACTGGTGGGCGGAGGTTGCGGTTAGCCAAGACTGTGTCATCAAACTCCAGCCTGGGCAACAGAGTGAGACTCTGTCTTTTAAAAAAAAATGAAAAGAAGAAAAAAAGATGATGTCTTGCTATGTTGCCCATGCTGGTCTCAAACTCCTGGCCTTCAGTGACCTTTCTGCCTCCACCGGGATTAAGGACATGAACCGCCATAACTTTGCTTTAACTGTAGAGAATAAAATTCTGTGAAACTGACTTTGCCCAAGGCACAGAAGCATGTGAGAGGTAGAGCTTGTACCCAAGTCTGTTGGTTTTAATCAACCACATTCTTGAATGTCTAAGAGCTTTGCACTTAAAAACAAGAGTGATAATGGGGGAACTCTTTTGAGGGACTGTTATATGCTTAATATATATGGCATGTTAGCAGGGCCACAGCTGAAAAGACAGGGACTAACATCAGTGTGATTCTTTCGCTGTTTGTTTGATTAAAATATAAAAGAGCAGAAATGAAATAAGCATTTGTCGTATTAAGGAATCTCAGCCATTTGATTCATATTATTCTGTATCTTGAAATGTCCTTGTCTCACTAATGATGTGGTGAAGATTAGCCTGTTACTCACTTTTTAAAAAGTGAATCACCCAGGTGATTACACCTGGTGTAATCCCAGCACTTTGGGAGGCTGAGGCAGGAGGACTGCTCAAGCCCAAGAGTTGAGCCCAGCCTGGGCAACATAGTGGGACCCTGCCTCTGCCAAAATGAAAAACCTTTTTTTTTTTTGTAGAGAGCACAGCAGGTATAGTGGTGCACACCTGCAGTCCTAATTACTAGGGAAACTGAGGAGGGAGGATCACTTAAGCCTGGAGGTTGAGGCTGTAGTGAGCCTGTTTGTGCCACTGCACTCCAGCCTAGGTGACAGAGTGAGAACCGTCTTTAAAAAAAAAAAAAAAAAAGTCCAGGCGCATTGGTTTACACCTGTAATCCCAGCACTTTGGGAGGCCAAGGAGGGTAGAATGCGAGGTCAGGATATCGAGACCGTCCTGGCCAACATGGTGAAACCCTGTCTCTACTAAAAATACAAACATAGCTGGGTGTGGTGGTGGGCACCTGTAATCCCAGCTACTTGAGAGCCTGAGGTAGGAGAATTCCTTGAACTCAGAAGGTGGAGGTTGCAGTGAGCTGAGATCGCGCCACTGCACTCCAGCCTGATGACAGAGCGAGACTCCATCTCAAAAAAAAGTAGTCATCCAGCCCCAAATGCCTATTACTCTTAACCAGACGACATAGTGAAGAGAAGGAGAACTGTTTTTGGGGCAGTATCTTTTCCCTTTGACCTCCTGGGTTGAGGGCAGATAGGAATGCTTTGGAAGCTTATTTCTTCCTTGGAGCAGACTCTGGGTCCAGGACTCCCAGTTTGTCCCACGATAGCTGCTGCCACAGTTCCGCCACCTCCCCACAGCAAAGGTGTCCTGACATGAGCCAACGTAGCTGGAACTTGTTCACCCAGGTAGTACTGATCGGGCATTCCCATGTCCCAGGCACTGCCCTGCTGGGGGCATGGCAGGGGACAGACATCATCCCAAGGCTGACTCCAGGGCAGGGAACTTTGTCTTATGCAAGGCTGTGCAGAGCCAGACTGCTCTGTGGGGTCCTAGCTGCAGGGCTTTGTACCAGGTATTCTGTTTACTACATGGTACTTCTTTCTCTTCTCTATAAAAAGGATAATACAAGTATTTGGTGGCATTATTAGGCAGATGGAAGAAGGTGATACATGACACGCAGTAAACATGCAGTAAAGCAGCTACTGTGAACTTTAGAACCACTGGTCTTTAAACTGGTGTAGGTACAGTGTTTCAGGGCAGAGATTTGGAGTAGACTGCCTGGGTTTGAGGCCCAGCTGTGGGAGCTGAGCAAGTTACTTAACCTCTCTGTGCTTCATTCAGGTTCCTGTCTCATGAAGTTGTAAGGATTAGATAAGTTATATGTAAAATGTTCAGAACAGTGCTTGTAATCCCAGCACTTTGGGAGGCCGAGGCGGGTGGATCACGAGGTCAAGAGATCAAGACCATCCTGGTCAACATGGTGAAACCCCGTCTCTACTAAAAATACAAAAGATTAGCGGGGCATGGTGGTGCGTGCCTGTAATCCCAGCTACTCGGGAGGCGGAGGCAGGAGAATTGCCTAAACCCAGGAGGCGGAGGCTGCGGTGAGCCGAGATCGCACCTTGCACTCCAGCCTGGACAACAAGAGCGAAACTCCGTCTCAAAAAAAAAAAGAAAAGAAATTGGCAAGCACAGGCCCACCAGGGAATGGCCGTGTGTTCCCAGGTGTGGAACACGGCACCAAGGTAGACCTTAGCATTGATATGTACAACCCCACGTTGGTGGTTTCATAATAGGTGTCTTTTTCTTTCTTCCTTTCTTTCTTTTTTTCAGGACAGGGTCTTGCTTTGTCACCAGGCTTGGAGTGCAGTGGTACAGTCATAGCTTACTGCAGCCTCCAACTCCTGGCCTCAAGCAATCCTCCCACCTTTGCTCCCAGAGTGCTGAGATTACAGGCATGAGCCACCGAGCCCGGCTTACAAGATTGGTCTTCGTAGCTATTTTTACACATTGAAGAAACAAAACTAGCACACCAAACCGGTGATTTAATGACGATTATTGTGTAGGTTTAATCAAAATTATTAAGAAGAGTTTATAGAAAAATTTGAAGCACAGTGCTGGTGACACATGGATAAAGGAAACTTGTTAAAATAGTTGAAAATGACTGAGATTTAGGAAACACTGCTATGGTGTATGTCAGAAAAGTCATGAGGGCCGGGCGTGGTGGCTCACGCCTGTAATCCCAGCACTTTGGGAGGCCGAGGTTGGTGGATCACTTGAGGTCAGGAGTTCAAGACCCACCTGGCCAACATGGTGAAACCCTGTCTCTACTAAAAATGCAAAAATTAGCTGGGCATGGTGGCACACAAAAATTAGCTGTAGTCCCAGCTACTCGGGAGGCTGTGGGAGAATTGCTTGAAACCAGGAGCCAGAGGTTGCAGTGAGCCAAGATAATGCCATTGCACTCCAGCCTTTATGACACAGCGAGACTCTGTCTCAAAAATAAAAGAAAAGCCATGGGGAAAGCCAGATATCATAGTAACCTCAGGGCGGACACATCACAGGGAGGGTGGGACACCTTCCTGCTTCACTTGGTGTTAATATGGAAAAAACCTGTAGGTTGAAAGCGACACAAACCTGGACATGTCTTTACAAAGCAAAGCGGAAATTATATCCAGACCTTGCTTTGCTCTGGTGAGGGGCGGCTGCTCTTCCACAGTTCGTCTTCCAGGACCCTTGTCCTTATCCTGCAGTGGGTTGGAGGTGGGGATGAGGGAAGGGGTGACAAGTACAAAAGTTTCCAGAACACAGTCTCTGAGACTGAGTGATCGTGGTGATCGTCACTCTCACCGGTAAAGCCACTGACCAGTTCCTGACACGAGATTAGTATTTGGTGCAGCGCTTCAAATCATCAAAATGTTTACAGCATTTTTCATCTGCAATATTAAATGTGATATTTGCAGTGCTTAGAAGAGTACGTGGCCCTTAGTAAATGTCAGGTGCCATAATTCATCACACCTAAGATGCTCCTGGTTATAAAAGGAGCATTGTTATTTTCTTTACTGCTTTGAAAAAAAAACACACACACAAAACTGCGCTGCCAGTTAAGCTGTGACATGTCATTGATGAAAGACATTCTTTTTTTTTCTTTTGAGACAGAGTTCCACTCTTGTTGTCCAGGCTGGAATGCAGTGATGCAATCTCAGCTCACTGCAACCTCTATCTCCCAGGTTCAAGCAGTTTTCCTGCCTCAGCCTCCTGAATAGCTGGGATTATAGGCGTGTACCATCACGCCTGGCTAATTTTGTATTTTTGGTAGAGACAGGGTTTCACCATGTTGGCCAGGTGGGTCTTGAACTCCTGACCTCAAGTGATCCACCAACCTCGGCCTCCCAAAGTGCTAGGATTACAGGCGTGAGCCACCGCACCCAGCTGATGATAAGGCATCCTCATTTCAGAATGTTAAGATGTGGAAAAAAGTGCATCTTATAGTTGATGGAATACATTAACGGTTCATTGGCAACATCTTGTCTTTGAAGTGTGCATTGATACAGAAAATGATCCTTTCGAGATTGACATTTCAGGCAGAGAAAGTAGAAGAAAGCTGTTGTGCCTATTTCTTCTGGGAACCTGTTAAAGAGTTTGCTATATCTGCAAGCTGGAATAAACAGTAAGAACGGAATACTGAATTAACATCAAGTCATAAAAAATACGGAAAACAGCAGTCAAACATTTATCTATTTCATTCTGCTTTGCAACATACTTTCACATCCATTTTCCTGTTTGATCTAATTTTTTTCACAATGAAAACTGTGTGTGTGTATTTTACACATATATACTCAGCAGAAAAATAAAACCATACAAAAAGTATACTTAGAGATAACCACTTTTTTGGTTTTTTTTTGAGACAGAGTCTCATACTGTCACCCAGGCTGTAGTGCAGTGTCTCGATCTCGGCTCAGTGCAATCTCCGCCTCCTGGGTTTAAGCAGTTCTCCTGCCTCAGCCTCCTGAGTAGCTGGGACTACAGGCTTGCGGCACTACGCCCAGCTAATTTTTTTTGTATTTTTTTAGTAGAGATGGGTTTCACCATGTTGGCCAGGATGGCGTCGATCTCCTGACCTCGTGATCCGCCCACCTTGGCCTCCCAAAGTTCTGGAATTACTGGTGTGAGCCACCATGCCTGGCCCTAAACAACCACATTTTAACAACTGTATTTTTGTACAGAGATGGTGCATATAAATACTATCATACATTGAATTAAAACAAAATTGGGACTCCTTACCATCCCTTGTTATCTATCTTTCTCTCTCTCTCTCTCTCTCTCTTTTGCGGTCTCTCTCTATTTAGACAGAGTCTCACTCTGTTGCCCAGGCCAGGCTGGAGTGTGGTGGCACAATCTCAGCTCACTGCAACCCCTGCTTCTCAGGTTCTAGCAATTTTCTTTCCTCAGTCTCCTGAGTAGGTGGCATTACAGGCACCTGCCAGCACACACGGCTAATTTGTGTACTTTTAGTAAAGACAGGGTTTCACCGTGTTGGCCAGGCTGATCGCAAACACCCGACCTCAGGTGATCGGCCAGCCTCAGCCCCCTACGTGCTGAGAGTACAGGCGTGAGCCCCTGCGCCCGGCCTGCTGTTTTTATTTTTTTACAAACCTTATTTTTCCTCCCTCTTCTAACTCACTTAACCAATGTGACTAGCTTGGTGTCATCGTGTAAAACCAGCTCTACCCCTGAAAGGATTGAGGGTGGTTTGATGGTCTTATTTGATCATCCCAATGGCCAAGGGGGCAGTGTAGTGTTACGAACCCCCTTCTGCTGAGGAAAGGGCAGGCCCCGAGAGGTTGAGTGGTGTGCACAGGGTCTTGGCCGGGAGGGCTAGTCTTCGAGAGTTATCCTTGGCTTTTCTGAGATGCAACCTGCAGCCCGAGACATTCCCAGTTTATGCCTCTAGCTCCAGTGTTAATAATAGCACTGTATTCTGCATCAAAGTGTCCCAGGTAGAATCATCCGTCATAGGTTTGCTCTAGTAGTAGAACACTTCTCCAGTGGGGGTAACTCTTAATTATGCACTATATGTTTGCTCTAGTGGTAAAACACTTCTCCAGTGGGGGTAACTTAATTATGCATCATATGTTTGCTCTAGTGGTAGAACACTTCTCCAGTGGGGGTAACTCTTAATTATGCGCCATATGTTTGCTCTAGTGTAGAACACTTCTCCAGTGGGGGTAACTCTTAATTATGCATCATATGTTTGCTCTAGTGGTAGAGCACTTCTCCAGTGGGGATAACTCTTAATTATGTACCACATGTTTGCTCTAGTGGTAAAACACTTCTCCAGTGGGGGTGACTCTTAATTATGCATCATATGTTTGCTCTCCTGGTAAAACACTTCTCCAGTGGGGGGTAACTCTTAATTATGCATCATATGTTTGCTGTAGTGGTAGAACACTTCTACAGTGGGGGTAACTCTTAATTATGCACCATATGTTTGCTCTAGTGATAGAACACTTCTCCAGTGGGGGTAACTCTTAATTATGCACCATATGTTTGCTCTAGTGGTAGAACACTTCTCCAGTGGAGGTAACTCTTAATTATGCACCATATGTTTGCTCTAGTGGTAGAACACTTCTCCAGTGGGGGTAACTCTTAATTATGCACCATATGTTTGCTCTAGTGGTAGAACACTTCTCCAGTGGGGGTAACTCTTAATTATGCACCATATGTTTGCTCTAGTGGTAGAACGCTTCTCCAGTGGGGGTAACTCTTCTAGAAAGGCTGATTACAGACATACCCACCTAAGAGATCACTGGACCCGCAGTAGAGCTGGACCCAGTGTCTACTCTTGGGCTTGAGAGTGGAATTGGAAGTGAGCTGTGATGTAGCAGAAAGAGCAGAGAAAAGGAAGTCAGAAATCCCTGTGTCAAATCTCAGGAAGTAAAGGAGACCACGTATGTGAAAATGCTACACAAATACTGAATTCGTAGCAGGGTCACTTACATTCAAATGGATGAAACTTTGTGAATAAGCACATACTCCATATTCATTGAGTATTCCCTGCCCCCAGCCTCACGGGCCAACCCCACAGTGCACTTTCCCACCCACTCCAAGCAAAGGCAACGTGGTGCAATATGATCCCAGGCCTCAGTTTTTCCGTTTGTAAAACAGTGCTGCAGTTACAATACTCGTGTCTTGCAAGTGTGAGAAGTAGATGAGATTATTATGTAAAAAGCATTGGCACATATTTCTGGTTTCAGTAAATGATAGTTCCAGTGACCTAGTGGTCTAAGGGGAGGAGAGGGGTCTGTTAGCTACTGACTATCCTGTCCCGCACGCACTGCTCCAGAAGCACATTTTCCTCGTGTTGTATGTCCTCTGTGATTAAGTCCAGCACACACATACTTGCTTCAGACACACATCTTCCCATCACCAAAATATTCGGGGGTTAAATTCCATGAAGTTGAAATAAAGTGCAAGCCCGATGCTGGTTTGTAGAGTTTGCAAGCCCAGTGCCTTGTATGTAGTAGACAGACAAATATTTTTGGTTGATCTTTCATCATTTGCAATGGAAATAAGTGTTTCAGTCCAGTAAAATGGCAGAAATGTAAAGGGTAGAATTCCAGAATGTCTTAAAATTAAAAGATCAAAGTGTCAGGTAGTTTTTTTCCTGTTATTACTCATGGAGACAGAAAAATTCCGTTAAAAAACAAGCTCAGTTTGACTGCAGGCCGGTGTTACCCATTGTCCATTGTTCACTAGAAGAATATGGTTTATCTGCTTCTCAGGATGATCCACTTATAACACTGGGGGCATTCTAGTCCCAGGTTTTCTGAAATCAGATGCTCCCTTATTGTGTTCATGGGCCAGTGAAATGGCCCAAACATAATACTATCTCACTGTCCATAGAGCATCTTCCAAACACCTTTCAGACCTGAGCAGAGCACGGAATCCAGTCTTAAGATAGTCCTAGCTTTTGACTTGAGAGCCTGAGCAGTGCCCAACAGAACCCCGGAAAATGCTGAATTGTATGAATGTTTCTGTTTATTTTAAAATTTTACTAACACGTGCATGTGTTAGTAAAAAACGTAAACTGTGGCAGGACCTGTAATCCCAGCACTTTGGGAGGCCGAGGAGGGAGGATCACAAGGTCAGGAGATCCAGACCATCCTGACCAACATGGTGAATCCCCGTCTCCACTAAAAATACAAAAATTAGCTGGGTGTGGTGGCGCATGCCTGTAATCTCAGCTACTCAGGAGGCCGAGACAGAAGAATCGCTTGAACCGAGAGGCGGAGATTGCTGTGAGCCGAGATTGTGCCACTGCACTCCAAGCTGGCATCGGAGCAAGACTCCATCTCAAAAAAAAGTAAACTGTACAGAGAGGTCTAAAGTGGAAAGTAAAAGTTACCCTTCTTTTAAAACTCCAGGTTTTCTCCCCAGAGGTATCAACAAAACAATTATAGCACACAAGCCATTTAAAAAAAAAATTACACAAATGCAATAATTCCATATTTGTTCCACATGTTGACTACTCTTTCAATGAAACAGTATCTTGAAGCCCTGTCCATGTCCGTACGTGCAGATTCCTGTAATGTCTGCAAAGTACTCCCCGCAGACTGTGCTGTATTCTAATCGGTCCCTTAACGAAGCTTCCCTTTCCTTATTAGAAACTTTGCTACAGTGAGCAACCGTGCACGTGTATCTTGGCATCCTTTTGCAGGCGTATCCTGAGGTACATTCCTAAAAAATACGGTTGCCAGCTCAAAAAGGCTGCGACTTTGGTTTTTATTTAGTTACCTGTGTTTATATATTGGTCTGTTGTCTAAAATTTCAGTACCGATTTCCAAATTGCTACCTAAAAATACTGTACACTATACTCTTTCTAGAGGTATGTAAGAGTAGAGTCTTGATGGTCACCTGCTCCCCACTGCCCTGTACGGGGCCCTTGTTGTATTTACACAACACACTTCATTGCCTCCCTTTTCTGGGCATTTGAAGGCGCTTGAAGATGGTGGTTACCTAGTATATGGCTCAATCCTCCTTTATCCCAGATGAATCAAAGAACGGTGCTCCCTGGGACACTAGTGAAGTGTTTGCAGAACTGCTGCTGTGTCAGGCCAGCGCTACCCTGGGGCTGTTTCCTGGGCAGTGAAGGTGGACTTTCAGAAGAGAATAATCCTGCCTGTGTGCGCTGACTCACCTTTGCTCTTCCTGGTCCCCACCCTGGTAAACACACACCAGTTAGTGAGGTTCCACCTTTAAAAAAAATCAGTCAGGGAATCAGCCAGCTGAGATGCCCAGCCTCAAAGCCAAGTTCGTCCTCTGTGTGAGGGACTCCGGTGTTTGGGTGCCGCCTATTAAACATTAGCGACAAAGCAGGCTACGAGGTGGATAGGGGCATCCCCTACGTTCCGGAACTTGTCCATGAATCAACTGCTTTTTAATGAACTACATCATCCTTAGAAACCGAACATGGATCTGAGAGTGTCTGCACTCTAATGGAAATTTCCCCCTCATAATTTGGAGGAAGCATCAAGGCTAAGAATAACTTCTCATTATCGTTATTACTATGCTCCTATCTTAGCCGGCACGCCTGCCACTGCCCTCCTCCCTTTGCACAGCGTGCTGCGCTCACCAGGAGCTGCTGGGAAATGAAATACTTTGCTGAGTATCCACCTGTTTAAAATGGTGCCATCTTTAGTGGGGGAAGCAAAAGGGAGTTAACTCAAAAATGAAGCTCACTCGAGTGTCTTGAGAGGTGGCAGTCTGACAAACAGTGCCTCTGCAGAGAATGACTGTCGTCACCCCGATGGGGAACCGTCTCCTCTGTCCTCCTCCCGGCACACATGGCGGTCAGACCTGCCACTGCCTCTCAGCAGGGGTAGCGGAAGAAATGAGGGGCAGAACAAGTGCCCGGGTCAGTTGCTCCAGAGCCCTAATGCGTGTTCTCACAATTCTGGGCGGTCGTTTCTGTCTTAGAGTCTTAGAACAACTTTGTATCTTTTTCTTTCTTTTTCTTTCTTTTTTTTTTTTTTGGGCAGAGTTTCACTCTGTGGCTGGGTGCCAGGCTGGAGTGCATTGGCACAATCTCAGCTCACTGCAACCTCCACCTCCCGGGTTCAAGCAGTTCTCCTGCCTCAGCCTCCGGAGTAGCTGGGACTATGGGCATGCACCACCACACCCAGCTAATTTCTGTGTTTTTTTAGTAGAGACGGGGTTTGACCATGTTGGCCCGGATGACCTTGATCTCTTGACCTCGTGTTGCGCCCGCCTTGGCCTCCCAAAGTGATGGGATTACAGGTGTGAGCCACGGTGCCCAGCCGCAGAACAAGTTTGTAAGGTGGAGCATGGTTACAATGCCCCACCACACCGCCCGCTTACTCCTGGGCTTCAGCAGCTTCGTGCAGAGACTGTGTGCGCTGGACAAGTCACACTCGTATTAAACTCTGTTGTCCCCTTCTCAGCCGCAGAAAATATGTTTGTTTTAGTGTGGGGAACTTTTCAGCTTCCCAGGCTGGGCTTGAGAGCCTGCACATCCACATTTGGTTCAGCTTTCCTGGTAACGTTATCGCTCTCTGTTAGAGCTTTCCAGCTCAGCCCCAGCCCAGCTTTCATTGATCCACTTCGTCTGACCTTGTCCCTGACGATCTGGACAGGTCCTGCATGCTCTTTCCTCCCTCCCTTTACCTCATCTGGGCGGGTATTTGGGGGAGTGTGGAGAAGAACCGCACAGTGAGGAGTGGTCACTAAAGACAGGAGTTATCACCAGAAAACCTTGGGCAGTTCATGGTCTTTTCAGCAGCAAAATAGAGATAGTAATTTTGTAGTATGAGGGGAGGTGGTTGTCAAGGTTGAATGAGTTCACATATGTAACTAACTATAATTGTCTGGCTAGGGAGGGGGAGAGATGGGAAGGGGGACAGTAGTTGCGGGTGGGGGGAAGAGAGAGAGAAACTGATGTATGACTAGTTGGATATGAAAAATGCATCAAATCAAAAATAACATTAGTGTTTTAGTCTTTAATGCTGAAAGGAGGTGGTCATGAATAAAAATTGTATGTCTTTTTTTTTTTTTTTTTTTTTTAAAGTTGGGATTTCACCATGATGGCCAGGCTGGTCTTGAACTCCTGACCTCAGGTGACCCACCTACCTTGGCCTCGCAAAGTGCTAGGATTACAGGCGTGAGCCACTGCGCCCGGCTGTATGTCTTTTTAATGAGACATTTTGTTTTGGAGACAGTCTGTCATTCTGTGGTCATGTTAAACTTAACAGGTAGGAATATGCAGTAAGGCATTCATCCACGAGACTGAAGAAAACACGTTTGGAGGCGTCCGTAGTCATGGAGTCTTTGGTTCGCATCTCGCTTTTGCTCCTTGCTAGCTGGGAGATCCGTGTCCTCCCATGCAGCTTGGGAGTATGAACCCCGCTCTCCTAGGATTGGTGGCAGTCGTAAGTAGAGCACCCTCCACAAATCTAGTAACTCATTGCTTTGCATATCGGCACCGCCGTCGCCTTGTTGTAGATAGCGGGCTGGAAGATGAGTCCTCTGTGGACACTGGAGACGGGGGCTAGGAATCTTCAGTGTCCATGAGGGTCAGTGAACTCCACCCTGAGTGCAGTTCTTCTAGGGAATAACGCCCATGGGAAAGAGGAGGAAACAGCCTCTGAGGTGGGCAGTCAGGAGTGTGTTCCCGTGCGGTGAGGCAGAGAAAAGACCTTTGGGTTTGATATTGAGACCGACTTGCGGTCATGCAGGGAAGGCGGGTTCTGTGGATCAGTGTACGTACACACACCATGACACAGGGCTTTAATGTTTCTTGTCCCTCACAGAAGCTGAAGAAGCACTTCTTAATAGCCTTTGTGTTTTGTTCAACCGTGGTTACGTTTTTAGGTATCTGTGAGGGTTAAAAACCAACCAGCCAACCACCCTGCAGGTTGGTTACTCTAGAACCTTAGTTTTCTGTGCAGAGCAACTGTAGGTACCCAGAAAGCCGAAAACGGTGAGGAGGTGAGGAGAGGAGGAAGCACCGGGAATTCTGTGGCTGGAAGCGGACCACGGGCATTCAGTGGAAATCTAGTGAGTCACGCTGTGGTCAACGCTTTTTTCTCTTTCTGCTTTGCCACAAGAGGAAGAAGGAGTGGTGAGGTCTGAGGTAATTCTGTAGAATTGATGCTGCAAGCGGTTCTGAGGATGCCAGATAGAGAGAAGTTTCCTCTGCAGGACAGCATGGGCGGGAAGCCTTCCAGAACCCCTTTCCAGAGCGGGAACCCATCACACGGTACACTTTTCCTGTGGTAGCCCCGTCTTGGCTGATTTTAAAAGATGGCTTTTCCCAGGGCCTCTTAGAACTTGTGCTTAGCAAAGGATCTGTGTTTCCCATAGGAAAAAAAGTAAGCAATGTAATGAATTTCCTTTTTTTTGAGACGGAGTTTCGCTCTTGTTGCCCAGGCTGGAGTGCAATGGCGCGATCTCGGCTCACCACAACCTCCGCCTCCTGGGTTCAGGCAATTCTCCCGCCTCAGCCTCCCGAGTAGCTGGAATTACAGGCACGCGCCACCATGCCCAGCTAATTTTTTGTCTTTTTTTTAAGTAGAGACGGGGTTTCTCCATGTTGACCAGGATGGTCTCGATCTCTTGACCTCGTGATCCACCCGCCTCAGCCTCCCAAAGTGCTGGGATTACAGGCTTGAGCCACTGCGCCCAGGCACGAATTTTTAAATAAAATCTGAAATGGCTTGCATCTTCTTTCTGTCTTCTCCTCTCAAAAAGCCTAGTTCATCCTTTTTTCGTCCTAGTTTTGATGTCTGAGCAGTTGGCCTTTGTAGATGCCCTTAATCAGAATTTTTCTCTCCTTCTTTCATACTGCCCCAAGCAGTGAGCAGGGCGGGGGCAGGGGCGAGTCTCACCCAGTTCAGTGCCCACTGCACTTACCCACTGGCAACGCTCCCAGTAGAATGCCAGTGTTTCAAGGCCAGGCAGGGTCTTCCAACATTGTCTTGTAATACTTGCCATCACTCTGTCCTTACTGGCGTTTTTGCTTGTTAAATATAGATGATCATGTACGTCCTTCTTCCCCTGGTCTCCTTCGGCGAATTCTGAATATCTTAGACTTACTTCACGTGGCTCCTCTTCTGGGAGGTCATTTCTTCCGCCTCTCTCAGGACAAAGTGGCCCACCCTTCCCTCCTGGAACACCCAGTTTATGTGTGTGTATGCTGACTGTCACTGACGCATGAATCACTTTAGGTATCCTTCAAAAGACTTTGAGCTCCCAAGGGCTCATGAATCACTTTGTTCCGTCATTATCTAGGTGTCTTCATGGGACTTTAAGCTCCCTAAGTGTGCCACAAGAACTTGGCACAGAGCTCAACACGTGGGGGACCCCACTACAGAAAGGCCAAATGAAAGGAAGCCTCGCAGGCCACAGAGTGTTCAGAGGCTGCCGCCACAGGAAAATAAGGGCCACAGCTTCATCTACCCGAGGGGCCCACGCGGGGTGAGGTCTTCCTCTCCAGGGTGTGTTCCGTGATCTCGTTTTGTGAGTCCTGTCCACGTCCTCGTTGGCAGATCAGTCATCAGTCATAAAAATGCAGCCTATCTTTTGAATATAGAAGGCCAGTGTGGCACGTATGACAGTGATACGTTTATGAAGGGAAAGTAATTTAGATAATTTGAGGAATTACGACCGTGTGACATAGTCATTGTGTGATACATACTCTTTTCACTTCTGGGTTATGTCCTGCGATTTTTGCGAAATGAGACTAGGAAGTTTCTGTGTCATTGCTTATTTTCACAGGCAAATTCAACAGAACAGTATGAGGGAAGCGGACATCAGAGGTCACTGACCCTGTGATTTCCATTCCTGAGACTGTCGAGCACCTCGCACATGTTATCTTACTTAATTCTTACAACAACCTTACGAAGTGGGTCTGTCTCCCATTTTACAAGTGAGAAAAGAGAACTTCAGTGACACAGTGGGCTTAGGAGGCTTTCCCCCACTTTACTTAGTCTGTAGGTGGCAGGGCTGGAAGCTGAATCCTCATCTTACTGCTTGCAGAACCTTTCTCTGCCCTGCTCAGTCTACAACACTGTATTTGGGAAATCAGCAGCATTTTCTCTCTTACTACAGGGGAAAATAAACTATCCAACTAATTATGTGTTTTGTGTTCCCAGGGAAGCAAAGGTGCCTACCGGTACCACTGGCAAAGCCACAATGTGAAGCACAGTGGTGTGGACGACATGGTGCTGCTCTCCAAGATCACGGAGAACTCCATCGTGGAGAATCTAAAGAAGAGATACATGGATGACTACATTTTTGTATCCTTTATGAGCTGCTTTGGATATTTCTAAGTGGTATTACTATGTCCGCAGTTAAATTGTGGCTTTATGCTGGGTGCAGTGGCTCACCTGTGCAATTCTAGCACTTTGGGAGGCTGAGGCAGGAGGACTGTTTGAGCCCAGGAGTTCCAGACCATCCTGGGCAATGCAGGGAGACCCTGTCTCTATTATAAAAAATAAGAATAAAAATTGAACTTGGGGCTTTATTCCTGGCTTGAGAAGAGCCATCTGAAAGTCTGAATGGATACTGTGTGCACACATCATTTTTAGCATCTCAGAATGAGGTTTTGTATGTTTGTTTATTTATTTTTGAGACGGAGTTTCATTGTTGTTACCCAGGCTGGAGTGCAGTGGCGCGATCTCGGCTCACCGCAACCTCAGCCTCCTGGGTTCAGGCAATTCTCCTGCCTCAGCCTCCTGAGTAGCTGTGATTACAGGCACGCGCTACCACGCCCAGCTAATTTTTTGTATTTTTAGTAGAGACGGGGTTTCACCATGTTGACCAGGCTGGTCTCGATCTCTTGACCTCGTGATCCACCCGCCTCGGCCTCCCAAAGTGCTGGGATTACAGGCGTGAGCCACCGCGCCTCGGCCGCCCACAGTGCTGGGATTACAGGCGTGATCCACCGCGCCTGGCCGGTTTTGTATGTTTATATCACTTAGTTCCGGCTGTGCAAAGGGCAAAGATGGTGCCAGATTATTCTCCTGGCATTTCACAAAGTAAAGATGCAACCAGTATTTATCTATTTTAATACATAATATTGTCCCTTTGACATGCTCCAGTCATGCACGTAGTAGCTAAAACCTCTGCTCTTCCTAGAAGAAGTCCTGGTTTGCAAAGAGTTCCACCAATAATGCGTCCTGATTACAAAGCAGAGACATTTAAGTCTGGACTTAAAACGCTTCAAATTTTTGCCAGTTCTTCTGCATTTTAATGTATACTAAAGGAAATGTGAGAAGTGAAGGTCGACTGTTGAGAATGCCTGACATTCTTGAGTTGTTCTTTATGTTTTAATTTTAGATTGCCAGACGCCATTTTTTATAGAGCTTTAAAAAATGCAGAATGGAAATTTGGTTCAAGTATGTGTTGACTTCGTTATCAACAGGGAGCTGTGATATTTGCTTAAGTTCCTATAGGATGGAAGAGTTTTGTTCGAGGCACCTGTGTAGAGATACACTAGTGAAACGATTGTGAGAGTTAGCCGTGGGCGTGCGAGGCTCTGTGTTGAATCTGTGTAATCGTGCCGGAAGGTTTCCCTTGGATGCCGGCGGTGTCGTGTATGACCTATTAAAGAGTGGAGCCTCTGCCACTGATGCAGTATACACCTTAGAAATTTAACCGAAAAGCTTGGGGAGGAGTAGTTTTCACACATCAGTGGCATACTATGATTGCTTAGCCTGCTTGTTGGACTATTGCCAAAAGCACTGGAACCTATGCAATAATAACTTTTGCAGGGACTGCCTGTCCCCTCGCTGGTAAGTAGGGGGGTTCAACTTAACAGGTGTTTAGCAAACCATACTGTTAAATAATTAACAGCATTATTCCAAAGCATTTGCGCCATTCTGACCGGTACTCTGCTGTTTCTTATTTGCTGTACGGGAATTGTATGAATACCTGTGTGGTTAAAACTAAACCTCTGCTTTCAAGGATTAACAGATGTAGTTGGATTTATTGGCTACATTATGACAGCATCATTTTAAAAATGTATTTTATTTTTACAGCACTTTGGGAGACTGAGGCGGGTGCATCACTTGAGGTCAGGAGTTTGAGACCAGGCTGGCCAAGACGACGAAACCCTATCTCTACTAAAAATGCAAAATTAGTGGGGTATGGTGGAGTATGCCTGTAATCCCAGTTACTTGGGAGGCTGAGGCAGGAGAATTGCTTCAACCTGGGAGGCAGAGGTTGTAGTGAGCCAAGATCATGCCATGGCACTATAGCCTGGGAGACAGAGCAAGACTCTCTCTTAATAAATAAATAATAAGTAAGTAAGTATTTTTATTACTTAATTTCATTTTTACTTTTTTAGAGATGGGGTTTCACCATGTAAGCCAGGATGGTCTCCATCTCCTGATTTCATGATCTGCCCTCCTTGGCCTTCCAAAGTTACTTTTTTTTAAATAACAAAGAGTAATCTTATACAGTTGTGGGATATAATGTTATTTTTATTTATTTATTTTTTTTTAAGACAGGGCCTTCCCCTGTCACCCAGGCTGGAGTGCAGTGGCACGATCCCAGCTCACTGCAACCTCCGCTTCCTGGGCTCAGGTGATCTTCCCACCTCAGTCTAGCTCCCGAGTAGCTAGTCTACAGGCACATACCACGATGCCTGGCTAATTTTTTGTATTTTTTGTAGAGGTAAGGTTTCACCATGTTGCCCAGGGTGGTCTCAAACTCCTGAGCTCAAGTAATCCACCTGCCTAGGCCTCGTGAAGTGCTCGGACTATAGGTGTGAGCCACCCTGCCCAACAATGTGATGTTTTAATACGTATATGCATTTTGGAATAATAAAATCAAGCTAATTAACATACCCATCACTTCACATACTTACCATGTGTGGTGTAAACATTTAAAATCTACACTCAGCAATTTTGAAATACAGATTACATTATTATTTACTTATGTAACTTGTGGATCGGCGTGGTGACCTACGGCTGACAAAATCTTCCCACCAGCATTGTTTTAACAGCAGTTTTGTTCAAACAGGACCACGCTCATTAGTTTAGTTATTGTCTCTGGTTGTTTTCGCGCTACGGTAGTAGAGCTAAGGAGTCGTAACAGACACTGCAAAATCTCAATTATTTACTTTCTGGCCCTTTGCAGAAAAAATTGTTGACTTTTGCTCCAGATACCTGTGCAGGGCTTCCTTTAATTTACTTGTACAAAAGCAGTTATGTTCAGTTGTAGTTTTTATTTTATTTGGTCACAGTACTGAAATATGTTGACTTTATCTGGACTTAACACCATCAAAACATTTTAATCACTCTTACGTGCCGCACCCACAGCACATGAAATTGATAAGAAGGAGCTGGGTGGCAGGATTTGGATCTGGACTGCCTGGCTTCAGACTTTGCATATTACTGACCTTAATAAGTTTTGTGATCTCTGTGCCTTGGTTTCCATATCTGTAAAATGGGAGTAATAATAAAATCTCCCACATGAGGCTGTTGTAGGGCAAAATGAAATAAAGCATGCAGCAAATCAGGAGTAAACGTGAGTTATTATTTCCGTACGCCAAGGCAAGCATTAAGTGCTTCCCATATTACTGAATAATTTTCCAAAAATTCAACTGTGAAGTTACGTATTGGAAATTAAAATGCATTTTGCCACAGAAAGCGTTATAAATGCAGGATTGACAAGCCTACAGAAGTCTTCATTTCCACTGAGTGTTAGTAGTTGAATAAATTCCGTTTCGGAATGTTCGTGGAATGTCGGCTCAACTTACTGCATTGTAAACATGAAAATACGGTTTTTGATAAGCTGGGTAAGAAAAGAAACAAATGATGTCTGTAGTCAGTCCCTCCTAAGTCCAGTCTCCGTCACTCCTCCCCATCAGGATTGTTGACTCCCCAAATACCAGAAGCAGGGACTGTGTCTTGTATATCTTCTTCCAAAAGCAACACATAAAAACCCTTTAAAGCAATACATAGTCATTTACCACGGCTCCTAACATGCAGTCAAGCAAAAAGGAAAATACCAAAGTCACCCAGAACCCATCACCAAAGGTTAGTTCTTATTCATGTCTGGGTGGCCTTTAGTTTGACCACATACGGCCGTACATACATGTGTGCTTTCTTGCTAATTTTAACTCAAATGGCATTATCCTGCCCCAGGTATTTCTTGGTTTCCCGTATAATTTTTGGCATGGTGCATTGTATTAAGAATTTCTTGACTGTTAAGACTTGCTTTTTAAATTCAGACAGCAGAGTTTCTAAACGATTGGCACAGAGAGGGCTGTTTATGCGCCTGTGAATTAATGCCTTTGGATCGATGACTGACTAATCGTGTGTTCTACCAAGGAAATGAGTTACCTGACCACTAATGATTTTCTGTTTTAGAACTCTCTACCCACTCAGTATATGGGAAGCCCAGAATAAATGTGCTTTCCATCATTACCACAGAGTAGCCTTCGGCTTTGAGGAGGCTCGATGGATGTTTATGAAATAATAGGAGGAGTAGAGCTGCAGACCTTGCTCTGCTAAATGATAAAAGCATCCTGTAACACTTCAATGTTAAGGGAGTATTATAATAGAATGGCATTACTATAAATAAGAGTTGGGTTTTTTTCCTTTCCTGTGTTTAATTCCTAAGACAAGAAGAGACTTATTTCGCATTAAGTTATAAAATTGCTCACTTTATCCCTTCTGTATCTAATTCCAGCACATTGTCTTGTATTGAAGGTCAGCATTTGGAGCAATCAGTTGCTGCATTCAGGCTGAATGAACATTTTTTTCTACATTAGGAAAAATAAAAATCCGCTTAGAAAATGCTGACATTGTTTACCAATAAAACTCCATATTTTTAAGTTATTTGTCCTATGACAAAGAAGACTTAATTTGCCATCTGCTTGTCATTGATGTTGCCACACTTCGTACAATTACATTGTAAGCTATAGGAGCAAAACGTTACAGTGCTCTCTATTGTGCGAGGGGAGAGAGCATTTCTGGCCACTTGACTGACGAAAAGAGTTCCTGTGCAAACTACTCCATGCTCATTTGGTCCAACTTTCTGCAAACTTGTTTTTAACTCAAAGACCGCACTCTAGTGTGTTTGGCATTTTTAATCCTTGAATTAGGAGTCCAGACATTTGTGCCAGACTCACTAGAGTTCAACGCGGCGTGGTTGTTCCGAGTGAGGTCTGGCCCCTGGCATCTAATTCACTGGAGGGGCACTGTACTATATAGGAAGACAGACGCTGGGCTGGAGCCAGAGCCTCAGGTTCCAGCCCACCCCTCCTCCACGTGACTCTGGGCAAGTCACCTTACCTCCCTGTGTCCCCTCAGTGATGAACCTGGGGAAGCCACTTGACCAGTGTAGGTGGTTTTGGGAAATTCACTGACTATTAAAATAGGTTTTAGAAGTTTGACTCTTAGCATTGCCTAATCAGACTATTAAAAACAAACATTTGAAAGTTGTGCTACCATCACATTTCATAGAAGAAAGAATATTTTTACACCAAAACGTAGGGAGGAAATAATCTAAGAATAAAGGACAGTTTCTTTGTATTGATAAATTAAGCTTCATGAAAATTGAGTGCGTTGTTTCTTTTTTTGTCGTTCCTGCTGCAGGTGAATGAAAACTTGTAGGTCCGTGGACAGGCATTCAGGAACCATCAATTAAAGATACCTTGGACCCCTTCTTTCTCTGGGAGTCTTTTAAATAATTGGCATTTGCTTTATTTTTTTCCTGCTTTTTGGTGTCATAGGTTTCTATCTTCAGGCATTTTGAAAATTAGCCCAAGCCACACCTTCACCACCAAGGATTATGTGGGCAGGGACACAGATCGGAATGGCTTTTCCCAGAGGCACACCTGAATTATGTAATAGGGAGTGGGAGTGAGCATTGCTGGAATTACCTGGAGTCCCCAAACCAGCAGGAGAGCACAGATCTATGGAAAAGAGCTGGGGCCTCTGCGGGCATGGAAAGTGGAAAAGGTGAGAATTGTTTAGATAAACAGGTATTCAAACTCTCACCTGAAATAACTACAAGGTGTTTATTTTGTGTAAACTAAATTCTCTTGTCTCAGTTTTTCTTGTTTAGTTTTTCTGTACAAACAGCCATTTCATCGCATTTATTTTATCTGCTCTGTCACTTAGACTGGAGAGCAGTGGCACATCACAGCTCACTGCAGCCTTGCCCTGCTGGGCTTAAGCCACCCGCCCACCTCAGCCTCCCAAGTAGCTGGAACTAAATGTACAGACCACCATGCTTCACAATTTTTTTTTTTTTTTTTTTTTTGAGAGACAGGCTCTCACTCTATTGCCTAGGCTGGTCTCGAACTTCTGGGCTCAAGCAGTCATCCTGCTTGGCCTCCCACAGTGTGGTGCTTATAGCACCCAAACAGAAACAACCATTTTAAACCAAACTTTATTTCCTAGGTATCTTCTCAAGAACCCTACTGATAAATTTAGGGAGCAGATACAGATTTCCCTCTTCGTTTCATTCCAGCCCTAGTCATTGATTCAGGACTGGCTTAGAATAGTCCCAAGGAAGTATCGTTTTTGTTTGTTTTTGATTTTTTTTTTCTTTTGTCTTTTTTTTCTCTTCTAAGAAAAAGAATTTTTAAAAAATGTCTCCTTAACCAGGCCCTTATCAGAATATATGTAACCTACTTAGTGAATACTTTATGAGGTATCTATCTCTTTATGTAGCAGATTAACAGTTTTTAAAGCGTTAGTTACTTTAGGAGCTCATATGCAACTGAATTTATATTTATTGGGTAACCGAGGGATTGGTGGGGAGGTGGTGCCTTTGGCTGATGTCCTGAGGGCAGCCCTTTATTCCTTGTGTGCAGTAGTCAATTTATCTAGGGTAAGGTGGCAGCCACCACAGTCCCTTTACAACTGAGGGAAGGAGTACCCTCCTCCATGGAATGAGCTTATTTTCCTGTTTGTTTTTCCCTGGGGATGGATGTAGACGTGACATAAACATCTTCCTCTTCTGAAGTGAAGACTGTTGTATTTCTTAAAAATTGGGTTTACCGTAAGAATCATCATTACCTCATTCATGAATTGTTTGGCTCTGTTGCCCAGGCTGGAAGTGCTGATCAAGGCTCACAGCAACCTCGACCTGCTGGGCTTAAGCAGTCCTCCCACCTCAGCCTCCTCAGCTGGGACTACAGGCACACACCAACATGCCCGGCTAATTTTTAAAAAAAATTTTGTAGAGATGAGGTCTCACTAGATTGCCGAGGCTGGTTTTAAACTCCTGAGCTCAAGGGATCCAGCAGCCTCATCCTCCCAAAGTGCTAGGACTGCAGGCCGGAGGCACCACACACAGCTCATTCATTCAGTTTTGATTAGGTCCTTACCATTTGAAAAAGATACTTGAAAAATCCACCTAAGGGAAGTAGGTTTCTGAGTATGCAAAGCATCACAGAATCTAACTTAGAAGAGGACCTAAAGCTCTCCAATTCAGTCTGCCATTCACCCTCCATTAAACTTCTAGTTTAAGGTTGCCAGATAAAATTCAGGAGTGCTGGTTAAATTTGCATTTCCAATAAACAAGGTACTTTTCACTGCAACTATGAACCCAATGTTATTGGGGAACATACTTAATTGGGACATTATACTTAAAAAAATTCTTGTTTGAAAGACTTTTCAATTTAACTAGGTATATTGTATTTTTATTTGCTAAATCTGGCTCCCAAGAAGAATAATACTAACACAACAGTACCTGCTCATCTTAGACATCGTAGCTCGCTGATTCAGAGTGTGGGCTTGGAATCCAGAGGGCTTGAGTTTGAATCATAACTGTGCCACTGATAGTCTGTGACCTTAAGCAGCCTTTAAAATGTCTCCATGCCTCAGTTTGCCTGTACAGGTTAAGTCAACTTACTCTGAAAATTCCAAATTTGAAATGCTGCAAGTTTGAAACGTTTTAGTAATTGACTCGATGCTCATCGGAGCACTTCAGATTTTGGATTTTTGGTTAGGGATGCCGAACCCGAGAGTGTAATGCAAACATTCCAAAATCGGAAAAAAGCATTTTGGATAAGAAATAGTCATCCTGAAGTGAAATAGGGTTGTTATTCGGTGTTAAGATGTAAGTGTAGATGTGTTGGGTTAATTTTATGCCCCCTCACCGAGTCTTGGCTGTGGCATCATGGACGTCGTACCTGCTTGATAATTTTAACAGTACATTTATGTGTCCTAAATTTTACCTCAAACAAAGCAAGCCACTAATCTATCATTGGCGTCATCTGACTTTGGCTATTGGGAATACATTTTCTGTGGCCCTGCTTCCATAACTCTTCAGTAATTTTCAGTCATGGCTCCCTGTCTCATCAGCATTTTGTCTCAGCTCTGTGGCCTGCCCCTAGACCAGAGCTGGACACCGCTGGACTGGCCTTAAAACCACCTCATCTTCCCTCTCATCGCAATTCACGTTCAACCCTTTCAAGTTTGAAGATCTTTCTGGTCAGTGATAAAGAGTAGTAAAATCACAATCAAGTCATCCTGCATGCTCTCCTTTGTATATACACAATGATTTAAGATATTTTCTTTAAAAGAATTACCTGATAATATGACCCGTCTCACATTGATTTATATTCAGTAATAATAATACTGTGTCTCATAGAAACTAACAAACCATTGCTTCTCGAACACCGCCTGTCATGTTAAGAAGCCACACTCGAAAAATCCATCATAATTTCAGATACTACCATGATAAAACATGCACCTTAGAGGATATTAAGGGAAAAGCCCCTACTACGTGCTATGCTCAGACACAGTGCTGAGCATTTTATAATTATTTCATTTCATTTCAGTGAGGCTGTTACGTAGGTCCTGTTTTATCTCTCTGAGCACCAGCCCGTCTGACTCACACCTGGGCTGGTTTTTGTGCCACACAGGTCTTAATATGTAAATATAAAAATTCCGCCCGTGGGAGGAAATCCCGTAGTTTTAAGTCTTTATCTAAAGCTATATATTTGTAAATAACTTTGTTTAACAATTTATTTGTGAAATTTCCAAACGCCTTAATTGATCATGGAAAGAAACAGCTTTGAATGTGTGTGGTGTTTGTTGGCGTTTTTTTTTTCCTCCATGAAGTCAAGGGTTTTTTTTTTGTATTCTGTTTATTTTGTTCACTGTCATATCCTGAACATGTAAAACAGGGCCTGGCGTGTTATGTGAGCACCCAATTCAAATTAGTTGATAGCTGAATGAATAGATGGAAATATTTTTCATGTGATCGTAGGCTTGGATTCCCCAAGCAGAAATAATACGTTCTTTCCCTAAACCTGACGTAGGTGGGTTTATAGTTTTCTTCTCTGAAAACTACGTTATTTATGATTATTTCTGTTGTTCTGAGACAAGGTCTTTCTCTGTCACCCGGGCTGGAATGCAATGATCTTGGCTTGCTATAACCTCTGACATAGGCCCTCTGCAACCTCCGCCTCAGCCTCCCAAGTAGCTGGGACTATAGGCACATGTCCCCATGCCCAGCTAATATTTTTTATTTTTGGTTGTTGCTGTTGTTTTTAGAGATGGAGTTTCGCTGTGTTGCCCAGGCTGACCTCAAACTCCTGGCCTAAAGCCATCCACCCTCCTAACGTGCCAGGATTACAGGCATGAGGCACGGTACCTGGCCAGGGAATTACCTATTGATGCCTTTTCATTCCTCTAACCTTCTGTAGAATAGAGCTGTTAGTTCATCTTGTATCCCTGTATTTGCTAAATGTATCCCTGTATTTGCTAAATGAGTAGATGAATTTTTTTTTCTGAGACAGAGTCTCACTGTGTCACCCAGGCTAGAGTGTAGGGATGAGATCTCTGCTCACTGCAGTCTCCACGTCTTAGGTTCAAGCGATTCTCCTGCCTCAGCCTCCCGAGTAGAGTAGCTGGGATTACAGGTGTGCGCTACCACGCCCCACTGATTTTTGTATTTTTAGTAGAGATGGGGTTTCACTATGTGAGCAAGGCTGGTCTTGAACTCCTGACCTCAAATGATCTGCTCACCTTGGTCTCCCAACTTTCTGGGATTACAGGCGTGGGCCACCCAGGCTGGCTGATGAATATGCTTTTAGTGTACCTAACAGATACGAAAGTTCGAAGGAAAAAGTGCGTATCTTTTGAGGGGAGGACTGGTGACTGCTTTTTTCCCTCTTTGGCCATTTTTGCATTGTTGTCTCTTCTCCTTGCTGTACATGTTACCAATCCTGAAAGAATGTGCGTTAATCATTTAAAATAATGATTTCAATTTGTAGCAGCTTGATAATTAAATTCATTAGTCTTCCTGAGGAGGAACAAAGCCTCTGCTAGTCGGATGATCGCTTTTGTCTTTATTTGTAATCTTTTAGAAAACAAGTACACAAGCTTTCCACTTGGATAGTCATTACAAATTCTTGATAACGTCTGATTATTAATTTGAAAAATGTGTAGCTATGAAGATTAATGATGGACCTTAACCGAGTTTAAATTCAGACATATATAGGATCCGTATTGATTTCAGTCAACCCTTTCAAGCAGATGCCATATTTTGGAGACAAGGAAATTGAAATGTACCAAGGAGCGGTAAGTTACATGTCACATGAATTACTTTCTTATTTAGGGCTTTTATGATGCAGACATTGTTTTTCTTGAAGTTGGTAGTACTTTTACTTTTTTTTTTTTTTTTTTTTTGAGATGGAGTTTTGCTCGTTACCCAGGCTGAAGTGCAATGGCGTGATCTCCGCTCACCGCAACCTCCGCCTCCTGGGTTCAGGCAATTCTCCTGCTTCAGCCTCCCAGGTAGCTGGGATTACAGGCACGTGCCACCATGCCCAGCTAATTTTTTGTATTTTTAGTAGAGATGGGGTTTCACCATGTTGACCAGGATGGTCTCGATCTCTTGACCTCGTGATCCACCCGCCTCGGCCTCCCAAAGTGCTGGAATTACAGGCTTGAGCCACCATGCCTGGCCTACACTTTTTTTTTTTTTAATCATGTATTACTTCTTGGAAAAACTTAAGTGACATTGTTTATTTTAATGATCTGCTCTTTATTTTTATTTTTTAATTTTAATTTAATTTATTTATTTTTTGAGCTGGAGTTTCGCTCTTGCTGCCCAGGCTGGAGTGCAATGGCACAGTCTCGGCTCAGTGCAACCTCCGCCTCCCGGTTTCAAATGATTCTTCTCCTCAGCCTCTCGAGTAGCTGAGATTACAGGCATGTGCCACTAGGCCCAGCTAATTTTGTATTTTTAGTAGAGACCGGGTTTTACGATGTTGGTCAGGATGGTCTCGAACTCCTAACCTCGGGTGATGCACCTGCTGCGGCCTCCCAAAGTGCTGGGATTACAGGCATGAACCACCATGCCTGCCTAATGATCTCCTTTTTAGAGCATAGCTCAAAACTTAGGAGTGTCTAATATTTGAGCCTCATTTGCATGAAAAAATGAGTAAATGGGATGTTGGACCTACAGCTTAGGGATCTTCCTGCTTCCACATATGACACAACTCTAAGGAATAAAAATCAGTTATAGGTTAAAAAAAAAATTAGAGCTATGGGTACTGATTTGCAGAATCAGAACTATTGTTAAACTATATAACTATGACTTGAACATGAAAAATGAATCTTGTGTTACTTCATTTATTAATTTGACCCTGGTCCCTATTCAAAATCAGCTCCGTAGCCATTTCAGTTGTGTTGTGAAAGTGGAAGCTGTAATTTATATTTTCTTCTTTGGTTCACCACTTCCCCAGGCCTCCCTATCTCTGCATCTTTTTCTTTCATTTTCCTTCCCTCTTTGCAGCAGAAGCACAAGAGCATTCATTAATCCTGACCCCTAAAAAGCAAACAAAAGAGAGCCCACACAAATTCATCAGTTGAAGTGGAAGGCAATTTACCCGGAGCAAGAGCCCACCCCATTGTTGCCAGATGAATGGTGCTGGTCGCTGGAGCTTCAGAGGCTGCCACGCGAAAGACCTTTGAGAATGCTGCCTTTATGGGAGCCCAGCACAAGGGAAACACTGTCAGCAGAGGCTGGCCCTGCCCTAGTGCACCGATCAGCAGGCGCCCAGAGCTGGCTCCGCGTCCTCAGTGTCAGCCAAGACGCTGTAGATGGAAGTGCGGTGCATGTGTGCTTCTCTCCAGTTTTCTGAAAAGGGTTGCTATATACACATCCCTTTTAGACCATTTATCTTTTGAAGTGTTCTCTTTAAAGAAATGTATTATTTCTAAAACGTACGCTTATCTTTACTTCTAATGGTAACAGGTTATTGTAAAACTGGCATTTACTGAGTGCCGTGTACTATGTTATACTTGCAACAATAATGAAACAGCCCTGGGTGCTGGCTGTGTTACAGCGTCTATCTCCATTTCACAGATGAGGAAACAGAGGCTCAGAGAAATGAAGTATCACAATCTACTAAGTGGTGGAACTAGGAGTTGAAGTGAGAGTCTCAGGGAAGAGAAGAATCAGGAAGAGGAAATGCCTACTCTAGTTTTCTCATAGATAGCTGAGAGGTTCAGTAAGTCCACAGAGGGAAAGCAGTTTGGAAAATACAGAGTGACATGCAGAGGTCGAGTATGACAGTTCAGCAGACTTACTGGACGGTGGCTTGCCCATACCTTTCCCCCGTTGCCCGCAGCTTTCTCACCACTCCGGTTCCTTCGATTTTCCATCTTCTTGTCTTACAGTCCTCTACTTTCTAATTTTCAGAGTCATTAATGATAATCGTGCACTTGAGACCAGAACCCCAAAATGATGGTAACTGAAAGGGACACTAAGGCCTAAAGTTTTGGTGACAGTCTCACCTAGTGAGAACCTGACCTAAAAAGGGGAATTTTTTTTTTCTAAAGACGGAATCTCGCTCTGTTGCCCAGGCTGTAGTGCAGTGGCTCTATCTAAACTCACTGCATCCTCCGCCTCCCAGGTTCAAGCAGTTCTCTGCCTCAGCCTCCCAAGAAGAGAATTTTTAACAAAATTATGAGAGGCCATTGTTTTGTACTAAACTCATGCACTAACCCCTAATAGACCAGACCAAACCAACATGGGGCACTCATGCTAAATGTGACCTAATGAAAACTTTAAAGAAACCGACCAAGAGATGCCAACAGGAGGAGGTCCCCTCTACTTTAACCCTTACAAAAAGTAACCTAAAGTCTTTCTTCCCATTTTACAAACCCCACTGTTCTGCTATTTCTCAATGATACTTGAGAGCAAATAAGTATGTCTTTACAATGGTGACAGAGGGATAGTATCTGAAAATCGAGAAGATGACCAAAAGATGGAAATTGGATTGGGCGGGGTGACTCACACCTGTAATCCCAGCATATTGGGAGACCAAGGTGGGAGGATCGCTTGAGACCAGGAGTTCAAGACCAGCCTGGGCAACGTGGTGAGACCCTGTCTCTATTTAAAAACAAAAAAAAGTGCAAGAGGGGAATTATTAAATTAAGTTTAGCCTAAAGCTGCCTCCTTACATATTTTAAGTTTAGTCTAAATGTGTTTTACTTTTTTCTTTTGAAACAAGGTCTCTGTCACCCATGCTGAAGTGCAGTGGCACGATCTTGGCTCACTGCAGTCTCCATCTCCAGGGCTCAAGTCATCCCCCAACCTCAGGTTCCCGAGCGAGTAGCTGGGACTGCAGGTGCACGTCACCGTGTCTAGCTGATTTTGTTTCTTTCTTGTGGAGAGGAGGTCTCACTATGTTGCCCACGTTGATCTGGAACTGCTGGGCGCAAGTGATCCTCCGGCTTTGCCCTCCACAAGTGCTCGGATTACAGGCCTGAGCCACCACGCCCAGCCCTAAATGTTTCTCTGTACACAGTGAACTGTAGCCTAACCAGATGTATAAACAAACTGTAATCTACTCTTCTGCAAATCACCGAGTTTTGGCCAATCAGCGGTGGCCAGCGATTCAAACAATGTTCAAATAAGGCAAACTCCAAACGAACTAATCTGGCTGTTTCTGTACCTCACTTCCATTTTCTTTTTTTTGAGACAGACTCTCATTCTGTCACCCCGACTGGAATGCAGTGGTGCGGTCTCAGCTCACAGCAGCCTCCACCTCCTAGGTTCAAGCAGTTCTCCTGCCTCAGCCTCCTGAGTAGCTGGGATTTATAGGCACGCACCACCATACCTGGTTAATTTTTGTATTTTTAGTAGAGAGGGGGTTTTGCCACGTTGACCTGGCTGATCTCAGACTCCTGACCTCAAGCGATCCTTCCACTTGGGCCTCCCAAAGTGCTGAGATTACAGGTGTGAGCCAGGGCCGGCCCTCGCTTCCACTTTATGTACACGGCCTTCCTTTTTCTGCCCCTAAATCTTACAGCATATGGCAGCACCGGAGGCTCTCTGAACCTTTTCTTGTTCTGAGTCATTCTCTGCTCAGTTAAACTCTGTTAAATTAAAATAATAATTATAATAATCCTGCACAAGCAGTATGGACTAGAAGTCCATCTAGTCTGGGCGCCGTGGCTCACGCCTGTAATCCCAGCACTTTGGGTGGCCGAGGCGGGTCGATCACGAGGTCAAGAGATCGAGACCATCCTGGTCAACATGGTGAAACCCTGTCTCTACTAAAAATACAAAAAATTAGCTGGGCATGGTGGCACGTGCCTGTAATCCCAGCTACTCAGGAGGCTGAGGCAGGAGAATTGCCTGAACCCAGGAGGCGGAGGTTGCGGTGAGCCGAGATGGTGCCATTGTACTCCAGCCTGGGCAACGAGAGCGAAACTCTGTCTCAAAAAAAAAAAAAGTCTATGTAAATCCATGTCCTGATGTCCCTACAGACATCAGTTCTGACCGTAAGGTTAAGGCAGAGATAACATGTTCTGGTTCCTGCGTAGGGTTCTTTCGTCTACCAGGTCTAGGCGTAGCTTGCAGCCCTCGCTGGGTACTTCCCCTTATGAGCCCCCTGCCCACAACTCGGGAGGAACACTGGGTATTGGATACAAAGCCCCCTTGTCCTAACCCCTCCCCACCAAGCTCTCATCTTCCGGAACATGGCAGTGAGCAACAGCTTCTAGCCAGGACCCCTTTTCGATAGTAAGTCATTTAACAATAAAATGGGTTAAGTAAGTTGAGCTTTACCTTTGTGTAAAGCTTTACCTGTCTTGTCAAATTGTTTTCCCATCTGTCATTGTGAGACATGCAGCTTGGAAACCACTATTCCCACAACTATAGCTCACTGCATCCTCCAACTCCTGGATTCAAGCTATCCTTCGACCTTAGCCTCCCAAGTAGCTAGGACTGCAGGCGAGTGCTACCACACCCAGCTTATTAAAAACTTTTCGCGGCGGGTGGATCACGAGGTCTAGAGATCGAGACCATCCTGGTCAACGTGGTGAAACCCCGTCTCTACTAAAAATATAAAAAATTAGCTGGGCACGGTGGCGTGTGCCTGTAATCCCAGCTACTCAGGAGGCTGAGGCAGGAGAATTGCCTGAACCCAGGAGGCGGAGGTTGCGGTGAGCCAAGATAGCGCCATTGCACTCCAGCCTGGGTAACAAGAGCGAAACTCCGTCTCAAAAAAAAAAAAAAAACTTTTTTTTTGTAGAGACTAGCCTGCAGGTCCTAGGATTTACATGGCCCTTTTGCCTCAGCCTACCAAGTAGCTTGGAGTGATTACAGGCTGGGAGTGTTCTTTCCCCATATATACCCAACTAAGTATTTTTGTTTTTGGTAATTTTTGAGGTTGTGATGAAGGTGTATGTCCAGAAATGGAATAAAGCAGGGCTGAAGTCAGCCTGAGAATTTCTTAAGCATGGAAAATGTATTTAGTTTCATATTGGTGCATAGCTAAGATATCCTATAAGATGAAATCACAAACCCAGGAGAGTATCTTAGTGTGGCAGGATTTTAGGATTTTTTTGTTTCCAGTAGAGATGAAACAAACTGGCTTATCCCTTTAAAGAAGCACACCTCCTTGCCCTCTTTAAGGATTTTTCCTGATCCATAGATAATCTCACCTAACTCGTCCTGAGGCTCCGGAATCTACAATGTGTCCTCTTAGAAAAAATTACATAGGAATTTGGAATTCTGGTGGAAGTCAGATCTAGGTGTGTGGCAGGCGTCTCCTAAGACCTGTTGCCTAAGCATCTACAGAAACATTTAGAAATGGACTGTCAACTGCAGAGGTATGTATGGGTGGAAGAGCAGGGTGTTGGAGTGTCTGAAGACGCGGGGCACATCGGAAGGCTGAATCGTGCGTATGCCTACGGAAGACTCGTAAATTCCATCTTAATTTCGTGCGGGTGTAACTCTTGATGACCTAGGAAATTTTATGAATTCTCGTATCATGCAACCTTTGAGATGTAATCACAGGAAGTGGAACTATAGTGCTTGCATTCATTTCCAAATTGAGGGAAAGAAATACGTTGCCTCTCTGACCATGATTATGTTTTTATTTTTTTATGATTTATGTATTACTATTTTTTGCTTTTCTAGGCACAGTATGAAAACCCACCACATATCTACGCCCTTGCAGATAATATGTACAGAAACATGATCATTGACAGAGAGAACCAGTGCGTCATCATCAGGTATGAAGATCCTTATCAGTGGGCAAAAAGGATATGAGGCTGTGCCGTGACCGTGGATCTCGGTCGATAAGCAGTGGTTTTGCAATAGCTACTGATGTCAGAGTCTGGTTAATGTGTTTGAGTCACAAGCAGGTTAGCTGCTTTGTCCTGGTGTGTTTATAACTCTGTGTAATAGAGCTCCGTATCAGAAACCTTCTGAGCTTCTGTGGGCTTGCGGTAAACACAATAAATAGGTTAGCAGGTTAGCTGCTTTGTCCTGGTGTGTTTATAACTCTGTGTAATAGAGCTGCGTATCAGAAACCTTCTGAGCTTCTGTGGGGTTGCAGTAAACACAATAAATAGGTTAGCAGGTTAGCTGCTTTGTCCTGGTGTGTTTATAACTGTGTAATAGAGCTCCGTATCAGAAACCTTCTGAGCTTCTGTGGGCTTGCAGTAAGCACAATAAATAGGTTTTCACTGTGTAGTCATATGGAATCCTTTCCTCTACGTCCCTGTTTTTTCTTTCCGTTCATAATTTAGTAATTCATATTTGAATATTTTTGGTGAACTCTGTCATTTGTATTGAATGTGGGGGTAGATTACTGGTAACTGCCAGCATTAGGTGTCTGTAGCCACGTTTCGTAATCTCTCTAGCCTGACACGGCTCTGAATCCTGGCTGGGTTTAAGTCAAGCCTGTCCCACCTGCAGGCTAGGACAGCTTGCAATGTGGCCCAACAGGAATTTGTAAACTTTCTTAAAACATTATGAGAGTTCTTTGCAATTCTTTAAAGCTCTTCAGCTATGATTTGTGTTTGTACATTTTATGTGTGGCCCAAGATAATTCTTCTTCCGGTGTGGCCCATGGAAGCCAAAAGATTGGAGACCCCCGGCTTAAGTGCTTTTAAAATTCTGCTTACTTACAAAAATTAGCTGAGCATGGTGACCCACACCTATAATCCAGATACTAGAAAGGCTGAGGCTGGAGAATCCCTTAAGCCTGGGAGGTGGAGGTTGCAGTGAGCCAAGATTGCGCCACTGCACTCCAGCCTGGGTGACAGAGCAAGACTCTGTCTTGAAAAAAAATAATAAAATAAAATTCTGCTTACTGACGCCAGATGGGGTGGCTCATTCCTGTAAGTCCTAGAGTTCGAGACCAGCCTGGGCAACATGGCAAAATCCCATCTCTACAAAAAAATAGAAAAATTAGCCAGGCACCTCGTGTCATGTGCCTGTAGTCCCCGCTACAGGGGAGGCTGAGTGGGGAGGATCAGTTGAGCCATGGAAATCAAGGCTGCAGTGAGCTGAGATTATGCAACTGCATTCCAGCCTGGTTAACAGAGCAAGACCCTGTTTAAAAAAATTTTTTTTAAAAAGGTTCACATCTGTAATCCCAGCACTTTGGGAGGCTGAGACAGGCAGATCACTTGAAGTCAGGAGTTCAAGACCAGCCTGGACAACTTAGTGAAACCCCATCTCTACTAAAAATAAAAAATTAGCCAGGCATAGTGGTACATGCCTGTAGTCCCAGCTACTGAAAGGCTGAGCCATGAGATTTGGTTGAACCCAGGAAATGGAAGCCGCAGTGAGCCAAGATCACACCACTGCAATCCAGCCTGGAGGAGAGAGTAAGACTCCCTCTCAAGGAAAAAAGGTGCTTACTATTGTAAATAGTTTCTTTTCCTTCCTATTTTTATTGTGAATATTTTCAAACACTAGAGAGTATAAGCATCCATATACTCATCAGCTAGAATTTGACATTTTACATTTTATCATACATATTTGTGTTCATCTTTTTTAATTTGAGAGATTTTGAAAACCTTTTATTATGGATAGTTAAAAATATACACGAAATGAGAAAGAATAGTAGAAGGTATCCCTATATATCTATTGTCCATTTTGCCAAGTTACCAATATATGGCTAATTCTGTTTTATTTGGTCCTCCCATTCTGTCCCACTTGATTACGTAAAGCAAATCTGACAAGGCATGGCAGTGGATTCATTTCCAAGGTCAAGACAAGATTACATGTAATCCTGGCACTTTGGGAAGCCATAGGGCAGAAGGATCACTTGAGGCCGGGAACTGGAGACCAGCCTAGACAACACAGCAAACCCCATCTCCATAAAAAAATTTTTAATTAGCTGGATATGGTGGTACACACCTATAGTCAGTCTAGGGAGGCTGAGGCAGGAGGATCACATTAGCCCAGGAGTTTGAGGTTACGGTGAGCTATACTTGAACCAATGCACTCTAGCCAGGCTGGACAAAGAGCCTGTCTTAAAAAAAAAAAGCAAATCCAAACATCCCCTTTATTTGCCAGTAATTAATATGTGCCTCTAAGAAATCATTCTCATGACACCTTAAACATGAAGAATTCTTTTAGAGTATCCAACATTATCAGTGTTCCAGTTCCATGCTCTTCTCATGGATTCTTTGTCACAGTAGGTTTGTTTTTATTTGGTATCCAAACAGGGTCCACATTACCGCACCTGGTTGCGACGTCTCTTCAGTCTTTAACTATTTTCCCTTCCTCTTTTTGTTTCCTTGGGTTTGTTTAAAAGAACAACAAAAACAAAAGTTTTTTGTCCTGCAGGTCTCGCTACTCTGGCATTGCCTAATCGTATCCAACGATGTTGCTTCAGCATTGCACTGTTCCCACACTTGCTGTAAATTCATAGTTAGATCTAAAGGTTGATCAGAGTCCGGTTCCATTTTTGGCAAAAATACCTTTATCAGTGATGCCGTGCACTGCACTTCCTGCCTGTTGCGCTCTCTTCGTGTGTCCAGGTTGTCAGTGAACCCATCTGTTATAAACCACTTCAGAGCCACTGTCTAATGAGTGGTTGAAAAATATCTTTTTTCTAATTCTGTTATTTTTCTGCATTTATTAGTTCTTTCGTTTGGTCACCTTAAAATAAAAATGTATGGGAAAATTAGACAAAACACTGGATTCTTGCTCAAGGATTATCCTCAAGTTATGTAGAAAAAGCAAACACACTGGATTCGTTGCCATGACTCACCTGTTTTCAGTACAATCAATCGTTGCCCGAGTAGTCTTCCCAGGTCATGTGTTTCATTTTCAGTTTTATTCCAAACTAGTGGATTTTTAATATTGTACCTGTTTACACTGCAGTTATACTTTTCAAGGCTAGAATGATCTTTTTTTTTTTTGAGACGGAGTCTTACTCTGTTGCCAGGCTGGAGTGCAATGGCGCGATCTCGCCTCAGTGCAACCTCCGCCTGGGTTCAAGCCATTCTTCTGCCTCAGCCTCCCGAGTAACTGGGACTACAGGCACGCGCCACCACGCCCAGCTAATTTTTGTATTTTTAGTAGAGATGGGGTTTCACCATGGCCAGGATGGTCTCGATCTCTTGACCTCGTGATCCGCCCGCCTCGGCCTCCCAAAGTGCTGGGATTACAGGCGTGAGCCACCGCGCCCGGCTGATCTTATTGTTGAACTCTGACTTTGTCCTTTGGACGTGACCCCAGTAGGCTCAGTTAGTTTCCTTCTTTTAAGACTTAGCAGCTCACCGTGTGTATTTCCTGTATATTGTATACATCCTGTGCAAGATGGACAATCCACTCTCTCTCCAGGGGCCTTGGTTCTTTTCTTTTCTGTTTTCTTTTCTTTTTGAGACCAAGTCTCACTCTGTCACCCAGGCTGGAGTATAGTAGTGTGATCTCAGGTCACCACAGCCTCTGCCTCCTGGGTTCAAGTGATTCTTCTGCTTCAGCCTCCTGAGTGGCTGTTATTACAGGCATGTGCTACCATGCCTGGCTGATTCTTTTGCATTTTTAGTAGAGACAGGGTTTCCCCATGTTGGCTGGGCTGGTCTCGAATTCCTGACCTCAAGTGATCCACCCACCTCAGTTTCCCAAAGTGCTGGGATTACAAGTGTAAGCCACCGTACCCTGCTGGGCCTTGGTTTACTTTAATGGGAAATGGTGTTAAAAGAACAGTAAACTGGGCACCAAGAATGCTCACTGCGCTGTTGTTAGTGCGTGTAGTTTTTTGAAAGGACAAAGCTACGGAATATGAGTTTTTTTAAGAGAAACATGAAATGGAAAAACTGTTTGCAGTTAATTTAGAAGATTTCAGTTTTTCTTTGATTTTAGTTTTCGTGCCCTATTTCTCTTATGCTGAAAAATCTTGCTTCCTGATCGCGTTGTTTGCATTGCAGTGTATGTATTTTAGATAGATGGAATGTGTGTTAATGCTTTTAAAATAACAATACCACTATTAGTAGTAGCAATACTGAATTTATTTTAAAATTTCTGTTGTTTTTTTTTGTCCAAATGCCCAATATTTACAGTCAAAATACTGGGTTTCATAAAAGTCACTTAAGATAATCCTTTTCTCTGTCAACCTGACCTATGGTTGGGTTCATTTATTTCATTTTCATTTTTAGTTGTTTAGCATTTTTCAATTTAATTGTTTTCATAATTATGTAAAACATTTACGTAATTCCAAAGTCAATATTGCAAAACGTGAGCACTGAAGCATTTCAAGGTAGATATATATCTGAAGTACTTAAAGGTAAATGTAGACTTCATGACATTTTACCCCTAAATATTTCCATGTGCAACTCTGAAAAATTGAAATATTTTCTTACTAATTCCAAGTCCATTATCATAACTAAATAATTAATAGTACTTTTTCAACATCATCTAAAAACTTTACTATTCAACCTTCTTAAATTGCAGCAAATGTCCTTTTTTGCTGGTTTATGCAAATTGAGTAATGCCGAATGCATTTGGTTATGAATCATAAATCTATTTTTATTCGACCACAGTTCCTCTATTACTACTATTTCCTTCATGACACTGACTTTTTGAAGAGACCAGAACTGCTTTTCCTCCAGACATCATGTACATTTATCTCATTGCTTCTTCATGGTGTCACTATACCTAGTCCTTCGACTGGATTCTCTACAAATGTCAGGTTATAGCTAATGACTTGATTAGATGCAGATGCAAGTTAAACTTTATGAGGACGAGCACCCGGGTCATGTTGTATTTGATTACTTAATAGAAGATGCTTCTGTTTGACAATAAGTGGAGTCATCAGTTGCTAGAGAGGCAGGAGGTGTTTTTTTGTTTTTTTTTTTTTGTTTTGTTTTTTTGAGGCAGAGTTTCGCTCTTGTTACCCAGGCTGGAGTGCAATGGCGCCATCTCGGCTCACCGCAACCTCCGCCTCCTGGGTTCAGGCAATTCTCCTGCCTCAGCCTCCCGAGTAGCTGGGATTACAGGCACGCACCACCATGCCCAGCTAATTTTTTGTATTTTTAGTAGAGACGGGGTTTCACCATGTTGACCAGGATGGTCTCGATCTGTTGACCTCGTGGGTCCACCTGCCTCGGCTTCCAAAAGTCCTGTGATTACAGACGTGAGCCACCGAGGAGGTGTTTTCTTAGACAGAATTGAATGAGGGTCCAGGATGAGTTTTCTAATGGAGTCCTTTGCCCTTTTTCCTTCTTCACATTTTCCCTCTTCTGGGCATGTACTGAGATGAGCAGGAAGGGAATGGTCTTCTTCCATGAGCTTGTCAGTCTGGAACCCACCTCAGTCTTCCGCAGCCCGTGTGTCTCCCTCTACCTGGCACTGCAAGGTCCCCCTACACTGAAGCAGGATGGTTGCCTACTTCCAGATCCTTGTTTCCAGCTGTTCAGATGGCAAAGGCTTCAGGGACCTGCTCCCAAGGATTTCTGTTGCAATGGCTGTGCTTTAATTTAGGAGATGTGCTTTCGTTCAGGAGCTGCCTGGAGGTGGGGCAAACTTCAGGTTAAGGGCACAGGCCTCCAGTCGACTGCCCTTCCTGCAGACATCAGCTGCATATTCAGGGCTCCCCAGGCCACCCTCATCCATTCACGGGTTCTCAGTGCCCCATCAGGTTCAATAATTCACTGGAACAACTCACAAAGCTCAGAAAAGCCCCACACTTAGGATTACAGTTTTATTCTGGCAAAAGGACACAAATTAGAGCCAGACAAAAGAGAAGCCAAGGGCAAGGTCTCGGAGTGTCCAGAGGTGGAGCTTCCAGTTGTCCTCTCCCTGTGGAGTCACTGGCAGTGCTACCTTCTGCCCATACGAGGTGAGACAATACTCTGACCATGCACCACCTGCCTGGCTCACCCTCGGTTTCCAGCTGCTGTGAAAGGCTTGTGCAAATGCCTTTTGTTTCCTCGAGGTCAGAATTGTGATGGTATGTCCCAAAGCCCCGAACATACATCACATTGTCAGACTGTCCTGTGATCAAAGCCCCCAAGCAAGCAGAAACACCCCTCTTAGGTGGGACATTCCAGGGCCATAGACATCTCCACCCAGGCACGGAAGGCAAGAGCCTGACCTCTTGAGCTGATTCTTTCCTGTGTTTGTCTGCCTTGAGAAAGCAGATTGGACACCTCTGGCATGGTTCACGCTCACCTGACCCTGGGCAGCATGCCTCACTCCTGTCTGGGCCTTGGTTTCTTCACCTGCAAAGGAATTGAATGACCAGATGACCTCTGAGGTCTTCCTGTTTTGGAACTCTTCCACATAATTCTAGACAGAAGGAAAGGCAGGGAAATCCTGTTCTGGGTGGAAATGCCAGCTTTGTAGCCCCTGACACCAGATGAGGCATGTGTTCCATCTGTTAGGGGCTGAGCTGAATGCTGCCTTTCTAAATGCGTTTGTGAGCAGAAAACAAACAAACAAAAACCCATTTTCTTGGCGGCTGGAAGAAAATCCTGCTCCTCGAGCTAAGGGATTCTGGCATGGCTGGAAAGGCTAGGAATCTTTAGTGTCATTTAATTAGGAAATAGAAGATGAGTGATGACCTAATTTCTGTGGTATTCTTTTAGACTTTCACCTCCCAATGCCCCTGGTGTGACTTTATCTAAAGGACACTTCAGATGGCATAATGCAGCCCACAAAGCAGGCATTTCTAGTTTCCTCCCAGTCTTCCTCATGTTTTCTAATGCAGTGGATACAATGACAGAGGATGCACTGGCACCTAACCATTTCGAGACTAGAAATGACTGTAACAAATTGCATTTTACAAGACATCAAGGAAGGAGACACCTTGCTTTCTCAAGCACAGGGCTCCACGGAAGCGTAGTTACTGAGCTTGACCCAAGGACACACTTGATTTGTCAAAACAGCTACAGTTGAGCAGCCTTGGTAGACTGCCTCGCCAAGCAAACTCACAAGGAAGTATGAATCAGACCCCAATTCATTATTTCCTGGGGAGAATTCTTTCTGTGGACAGCTGATTATTTGCCCTGGAATACAGTCCATGAGGGGGACTAAGATTACCACCAGGAGGCTGGATAGAGGGATGAATTCTGAGTGAAGGGATGTTCATATTTTCTTTTTTTTGTTTTTTTTTTTTTTTTTTTTTTTGAGACAGAGTTTCGCTCTTGTTACCCAGGCTGGAGTGCAATGGCGCCATCTCGGCTCACCGCAGCCTCCACCTCCTGGGTTCAGGCAATTCTCCTGCCTCAGCCTCCTGAGTAGCTGGGATTGCAGGCACGCGCCACCATGCCCAGCTAATTTTTTGTATTTTTTTAGTAGAGACGGGGTTTCACCATGTTGACCAGGATGGTCTCGATCTCTTGACCTAGTGATCTACCTGCCTCGGCCTCCCAAAGTGCTGGGATTACAGGAGTGAGCCACCGCGCCCGGCCTTATTTTCAGCTCACAGCACTCAAATCTCCAGAGAGCAGATGTGAACACGTGAACTAAGGGTATTGCTCCAGTCTGCAGAACAGTCTTTTTGCTTAGAGAAAACCCCCCATCTCTGCTGTTTACTTTCCTGTCCTGTCTCTGCCATAGGTCAACCCCCTTTCGTTAACCCACACTCTGTCCTGCCAAGCCCTGGTGTCTATTAGGCTAACATCTACTCAGGAATAAACACCTGGGGTTGACCTTGGACATTTCCTACGTCTTCCTCCTCAGGGAGAGTGGCTTCTGTAGATGCTTATTTTGTTTTGAGATGGAATCTTGCCCTGTCGCTCAGGCTGGAGTGCAATGGTGCTATCTTGGCTCACTGCAACCTCCACCCTGGGGTTCAAGGGATTCCTTTCCCTCAGCCTCCCAAGTAGCCGGGATTACAGGTGCCCACCACCACACCCAGCTGATTTTTTGTATTTTTAGTAGAGACAGTGTTTTACTGTGTTGGCCAGGCTGGTCTTGAATTCCTGACCTGAAGTGATCCACCTGTCTCAGCTGCCCAAAGTGCTGGGATTACAGGTGTGAGCCACCATGTCGGCCTATAGATGCTAATTTTATCTACCATCAGTTGTGTTCACTAATTTAACTTTTTTTTTTTGAGACAGTCTCATTCTGTCACCCAGGCTGGAGTGCAGTGGCACAATCTTGGTTCACCACAACCTCCACTTCCTGGGTTCAAGTGATTCTCCTGCCTCAGCCTCTTGAGAAGCTGGGATTACAGGCATGTGCCATGACCCCCAGCTATTTTTTTTTTTTTTTTTTAGTACAGTTAGGGTTTTGCCCTGTTGACCAGGCTGGTCTCAAACCCCTGACCTCAAGTAATCTGCCTGCCTCAGCCTCCCAAAGTGCTGGGATGACAGGCACGAGCTGCTGTTACTTGTCTAGGTTCGCCAACTTAACTCTCCCAGGGATAAGTACTTCTGATTCCTGAACTGCCTCCCTGTTTCACTGGCTGTACAGATACGTAAAGTAGGCTCCACCTCCAGAGACTCTGTTTCTGCTGATCTTTGGTAGCCTCTTAGCATCAGTATCTCTTTTTCAGGTTCCGCAGCTCACTCTGCTTCAAAGCCAAGGGCTAAGGCTCTTGAAACCCTGATAGCAGGTCACCTCTTGCTGGTAGCACCCTCAGGCCAGGAAAGATAGCCTTGCGGAGTGCCTGTACTCTGCTGGTTGCTTTTCATATAGTTTGTCTTTTTTAATCCTCATCACTCTGTTGGTATTGGTTTTTGAAGCTTTATCTAGAAAATGAGGCTTAAGAGAATTCTAAGATCGAAAACTAGTAGATGGCAGAGCCTCTGTTTGAATTTGGCCCTGTCTGACTTCAAACCTTATGCGCTTTCTCTATACCTATTAGGAGTGATGCCCCTCTGGGTCTCAAATTTAACCATATTTTGATGGAGATGTGATAGCTATCATTACCATGGGAACAGGGGTCAGGACAGTTAGCCAGGTGAGTTAGCCCTGGACTCCAAAGATTGAAGTCCTCCGCTCTGTCACCTAGGCTGGAGTGCGGTTGCACAGTTTCAGCACACTGCAACCTCTGCCTTTCAGGCTCAAGCAGTCCTTCCACCTCAGCCTCCCGAGTAGCTAGGACCACAGAGGCGCTCCATCATGGCCGGCTAATTTTTTTAATTTTTTCTAGAGACGGTGTCTCCTTATGTTGTCCCGGCTGGACTCAAGTGCTTTTTAAAACCTAACCCTTTGTACAACAAAGCCATAGCTCCTAGGAAGAAATGAAGAAGAAAACCTAACCCTTTGTACATGGTTGGCTGTGATGCGTTCTGCCTACCCAGGAGGGTAGGGTAACTGACACAGAGACTGAGTTAACAAAGGACGTGACCTTACTGACACATTAGCTTTGATTTCTTACCAAGAGGTAAGGACGCATTTGTATACCAAATGGCCATACCTGGGCAGTTTCTGTGACTTACCTGACTTGTTATCCCCTGGGTACGTCTGGGTGCCAGAGCTCAGTCTTCCCCTGCTTTTCATGGTTCTCTGTGGCCTGTTTAGATATTCTAGCAGGTCTCTGAGCAGAGACATGATAGCCCGAAAGCCTGGTTCACAAAGATAACACTATTGGTAGAAAAGAGATGGGATGTTGAGGGAATGTGGAAATCTAGTGCAGCAGCGAGGGCCTGACGTGTTAGAAAGGCAAGGAGGAAGCCAGTGTGTGACTTTCAGTAAGCCTGTAAAGAAATCAAGGAATGGGCAAGTGAAGGTAGCCTCCGGGCACTGCCAACAGAAAAATGCAACAGCAGGAGCTACATTAGCATTGTTAAGAATGATGGTGAGGCAGGGCACAGTGGCTCATGCCTGTAATCCCAGCACATTGGGAGGCCAAGGTGGGCAGATCACCTGAGGATAGCAGTTCGAGACTAGCCCTGCCAACATGGCGAAACCCCATCTCTACTAAAAACATAAAAAGTAGCTGGGCGTGGTGGCAGGCACGTGTAATCCCAGCTATGCAGAAGGCTGAGGCAGGAGAATCACTTGAACCCAGGAGGCAGAGGTTGCAATGAGCCAAGATGACACCACTGCACTCCAGCCTAGATGACAGAGTGAGACTCCATCTTAAAAAAAAAAAAAAATGATGGTGAGCTCTTGAAGGCTTGGTAGGTACCTGTGAACCCAGTAAGTGAGCCACCCATATCTGCTTAGCTCATTAATCTGTTCTATAAAATCCAGAATTTGGATTTGTGCATTAGAACCACATATGTGAAATCTTCGGATGTCATACACATCTCTTCTCTGTAAGTCTGTTTAACAAAATGATCATGTGTAAAAGGAAGAACTGGAGAGTTTCGTTCATGATCTCTACCATCTCTGCCTCACCAGGCAGAATCTCGGCAGTGTGGCAAGAGGCATTTCTGAAGTCCTTGCCCTTCTCTATGGAGAATCACTGGGCCTTGGAGAACATTTATGTGACAGTTTTATTGCTGCCGTCTGAAATGAATTCCTATCACTTTTGGCCTAAATCAGCTCTTGCCACCTTAGGCTGTTTGAGACACATGATGTCAATGTGAAAGCATCCCCTTTGGTGCTGTGTCAACTTTTTGTATGTGAAATATCCCGGCACAGTTGTTTTCTGGTGAGTAGACCGTCTGTCCTGAATACATCCGGTAGCAGTGCAAAGTTTTTGTAGGTTGCAACCTGCACGGGAGCTGAATAAATAAATAAATATATTTTTTCCCTTGTTCAGTGTTAATGCCTTTTTTTAATAAATATTTTTTTTAAAGAATAAAGACATGAGAGATATTTTGAAGGTACATGAGTAATATTTGCTGATTGAGTAAGAGAATTTTTGTCGAGGAAAAGGGATAGTAGTCATCACTAGAGCTAAGATTTCTGACCTGTGTACTGCAGCATACATCTTAGAGTTGGAATATGTAACTTTTGCAGTAGTAAATATAAAAGGGAAAAATTCCGCGTGCCTCTAATGTTTGGTCATGGGTCTCCTGTGCTCTTTGCCGTGGCCCCACCAAGTGTCTCTGGATTCTCAAGCTGTCTTCCTGCCTTTGATGTATTTCAGGAACCTTTCATTGTTAGCATGGGGACCCTTTTCAGGGTTCTCCTGAGTTGCTGTGGGTCCACCCAGTTTCTTGTTATCCCAGCAGCACTGGCCTTTGTGCTCGACGTCCCCCTGGCCTGGCTTTGGGAGGCCCTGTCACCCCATGCCTGTGACTAACGGAGCTGCATGGGGCTGCCCCGGCTGTACATTTGAAGAGCAAGGGCCCAGATTTACCCTGTTCGCCAAGCTCCCTGCAAACCTTACATTCTAGACTGGTTGCCGAAATTCCCTTCTCATCAGCCAAGGAGTGCTGTTCGGGAAGGTGCGTAATTACTACACTACCCGTAATCATAACAGCAGCCCTCTTTTGAGTACTTGCTTTGTGTCCTTTTAATTACATCATTTTTCATCTTTCCATCAGCCTGGCAAACTAGGTGTTGCCATCCCCTACTTTTGCAGATGAAGAAACTGAGTCTCAGGCAAAGAAACTTGTTGAAATCTTGCATTTGAAATGTGACAGAGCTGTGCTCCCAGGCGGGGCTGCCTGCCTCTGGGACAGCAGGTGTTAGGTTAGCTGGTTAATAATCCATTACCACTTTGAGTCATGAGGTGCAGTGGAAAGATCTCTGGGGTGAGTCATAGGGTGGACTATTCTTTCTATCTAAGGCGTGTGACCTCTGCAAGCCTCAGTTACTTCATCTGTAAAATGGGAATTCTTACCTTAAAGGAATGTTAAGAAAATGTAATGAGGAAATACACATGAAGAAAAAAATTTAACTCTTGAAGAGTGTTGTTAAAGATCTGCCGGTTACGTTAGAAGGAATTTCAGAGTTGGTACGTAGCCAAGCTGGGACTCAAATCTGATCTTCATACTCAACATTGGGTTCTTCCAACTGCGTCCGTCTGGGCCAGGATGAGCATTACCATGGGGCCATCCATGTTGTTGGCAGACTAGGTGAAAAGTTTTTCTACTCGACAACACCAGTTAACTAGGTATTTGTCTGGGGTTGGGGAGAAGTACCAGCTAGCTGTTAGTCTTACTCACACTTTCCTCAATCTATTAAAGAATGAATATGGCCGGGCGCGGTGGCTCAACGCCTGTAATCCCAGCACTTTGGGAGGCCGAGGCGGGTGGATCACAAGGTCAAGAGATTGAGACCATCCTGGTCAACATGGTGAAACCCCATCTCTACTAAAAAATATACAAAAAATTAGCTGGGCGTGGTGGCGCGTGCCTGTAATCCCAGCTACTCAGGAGGCTGAGGCAGGAGAATTGCCTGAACCCAGGAGGCGGAGGTTGCGGTGAGCCGAGATGGCGCCATTGTACTCCAGCCTGGGTAACAAGCGCGAAACTCCATCTCCAAAAAAAAAAAATGAATTTGTGTTACTTACCCGCTGGTTTCAGCATGGCTGCTTGTTTTTGACTGTTATGACTGTTATGCTGTTAGCCATGGCATGTATTTGAGAATTAGTTTTTTAGTGTAATTCTGAGGTCTGACTCCCTCTCTCCATGGCCCTGAAACCTCCCAGATGTGCTTCCCCTCCATCTTGTTTCTGGCCCAGATCTAGGAGGGCTGCCAGGAAGGGAGTCTGTGAATTGACTCATTGGAAAAGGCCGTCCAGGGCCTTCTCTGATGTGGTTTCTCGTTCTCGCAGAATTATCTTGTCTTGTGATCACAGTGATGTAGGCTATGATTTGTTAGTGCCAACCGTGTGAGGTAATAAATGTTATTGGCAGAAGGCCTGCTTAAATGGGTGTGTATCAGCACAGACTTGGGAGTAGCTAGAAGTTTTCTAATGCTATCAACTATTCATAGGGTTACTTTGGGAAACATCGTTGATTTTTATTGACTCGTCAACTCATATGAGGATCTTAAAGGTTTACCTTCCTCTGAGACGGTACAGCTCTGACCCTTGACACAGTCTCCCTCACCTCCTGTTCTCGCTCTGCCACTCACTAGCTAAGTGTCCTTGAGCAAGTTGCTTACCTTTACTCACTTCAAATAATGGAGGCAATAAAAGCACCTCCCTCATGGGCTCTCACGTGGGTCAGGCGATTGTTACGTGTAAAGCACTTGTAACAGTCTGTGACATGCATGATACACACAGTGAACACATCCTACAGTTATAGCCACAGTATTTCTGTGTGTTCCTTCCAAGCGTCCTTTGGAATTGATGTTATTTCTCATCGTCTGGACGATATTTCACTAGATGAATAACTGTCTTCTTCTTTAATAACTCTGGAATTCAAAAAACAGTTTTCTAAAACTATCCCTGTATTTTTATTCCTTGGGTTACACCTTTTGAAATAAGAGTCGTGTTCCACTTTATGTCTCTGTATTTGCATAAAAGCAGGGTCTAATTTAAATAAGTCTCAGTGGGAATTTCCACTGTCTTGTTTATCTCCCCACCACTTCAACACAGTTGATTCTGACTCCGTTGGCTGCCATGAAGCCACATGCATCCTCTTGCCTCTCTGTGTGCCTCTATGAGTTTTGCATCTTCTCTGTTTTCCGTGTTTTTCGCCCTTTACAGCTCTAAAGAGTTCAGGCATTCCATTTTGTAGGATGACCTCAGGCTGAGTCTCCCCGATATTTCCTCACGACCAGGCCCAGGTCATGCTTTCCAGGCCAGAATATCTAGAAACAATGCAGTGCTCTTGATCACCTGGTTCCATAGGCATCTGCTAGGTTTCTTCTCATTCAATGCACCCTATTTTCTTTTAGGATGTGTTAGTGTTTTGTGGGGATATATTCTGAGATTATGAACATCCTGCTCCACGTCAAATCTCCACCTACCAGCCTGAGCATCCATTAATGACTCCTCGCCAGTCAGTCATCCATATGACGGCCGCCAAATGGTGATGATCTATTTCCATCATTCCTTCCACATTTGTTAGCTGGTATTCCACTGTGAGGAAGAGCTTTCCCTTCTCTCCTATTTATTTATCGATTCATTTACTTTCTTATGGCAATATAGAATTATGGCTTCCTTTGCGTTCAAAGGTTCATAATCTATTACTGTGATTACTTATTTTGATTTGGCCAGTGGGAACCCATTTCAGCTGACTCTTATATGCTTGACATGGCCACATGTCCACTCATATGCTTGACGTGACACCACTGTAAATTTCCTTACCTTTTGGCACAGTTATATATTCCACGCTCAGCTTGAATTTTCCCTGCTCCAGCCCTGGCATTGGTCATTTCCCCAAGCAGCCCTGGTTCCTTTTATTGAAAAACGGTATTTAGAGACCGACATGGGGTGCTTTGTGTGTTTAGTGACACCCGTGTGCCATTGTTTCTAGGCCCTCTTAGTGGACAATGCCAAGAAATATGTTTACTTGGGCCGGGCCCAGTGGCTCAAGCCTGTAATCCCAGCACTTTGGGAGGCCGAGGCGGGTGGATCACTAGGTCAAGAGATCGAGACCATCCTGGTCAACATGGTGAAACCCCGTCTCTACTAAAAATACAAAAATTAGCTGGGCGTGGTGGTGCGTGCCTGTAATCCCAGCTACTCGGGAGGCTGAGGCAGGAGAATTGCCTGAACCCAGGAGGCGGAGGTTGCGGTGAGCCGAGATCGCGCCATTGCACTCCAGCCTGGGTAACAAGAGCGAAACTCCGTCTCAGAAAAAAAAAAAAAGTAATATGTTTACTTAACTATTCTATGTTGATGGATATTTGCATTATTTTCACATTAAGTATTTTATTTTCATTGTATTTTTTTTAAGGTTTTAATTGTGGGCAAGTGATTCTGATTTCATATTTATAGAAGTCATATAGAGGTTCCCATTTACATTAATAAATTTATTTTGAAAAAAAGTGCAAGTAAATAATATATCAGTTGTTCTATGTAGATAAAGGCAAATTTATCGGTATGCTGCCTTGAGAAAATGGAAGTCTAGGGTCTGTATAAAATGTAGCACGAAGTGCCCCAGACCAGACCCTGCGTGCATCCCCAAACCTGCTACCCAGGATCTCTCCTGGATCTCTGCACTGCCTTCCGGCTCGACTCCCCACCCCTCCCAGCTTCCCACCTCACACTCAAGCCCTGTTATTTTTTACTTAATTTTTACCCAGGCTGCATTGCAGGAGCTCAACAATAGCTCACTGCAGCCTCAACGTCCTGCATTCAAAACCATCCTCCCACCTCAGCCTCCCAAATAACTAGGACCACAGGAGCACACTACTATACCCAGCTAATTATTTTTAATTTTAAATTTTAATTAATTAATGTATTTATTTTTGAGATAGAGTCTTGCTCTATCACCCAGGCTGGAGTGCAGTGGCAAAGTCTCACCTCACTGCAACCTCTGCCTCCCAGGTTCAAATGATTCTCCTGCCTCACCCTTCTGAGCAGCTGGGACTACAAGTACATGCCACCATGCGCAGCTAATTTTTTGTGTGTTTTTAGTAGAGATAAGGTTTCATCATGTCAGCCAGGTTGGTCTTGAACTCCTGACCTCAGGTCATCCACATGCTCTGGCCTCCCAAAGTGCTGGGTTTATAGGCATGAGCTACCATACCTGGCCAATTGTTTTTGTTTTTATTTGTCTTTTTATTATTCTTCTTGGGTTTCTTGGTTGGTTGTTCTTTTTAAAAATGAGATTGGCCGGGCATGGTGGCTCAAGCCTGTAATCCCAGCACTTTGGGAGGCCGAGGGGAGTGGATCACGAGGTCAAGAGATGGAGAGTATCCTGATCAACATGGTGAAACCCCGTCTCTACTAAAAATACAAAAAATTAGCCGGGCCTGGTGGCGCGTGCCTGTAATCCCAGCTACTCAGGAGGCTGAGGCAGGAGAATTGCCTGAACCCAGGAGGCGGAGGTTGCGGTGAGCCGAGATTGCGCCATTGCACTCAAGCCTGGGTAACAAGAGCAAAACTCCGTCTCAAAAAAAAAAAAAAAAAAAAAATATTGTTATTTGCCAAGGCTGGTCTCTAACTCCCTTGGCCTCCCATATTGTTGAGGTGACAGGTGTGAGCCACCGTACCCATCCCCTCAAGTCCTGTTTAACTACCTGTGAGTCCCTTCACACGTACCCCACAGAGTTTTTATTTTTAGCCTAGTACTTGCTTCTTTTTTAAATTGTACTTTAGGTACCCTACAGAATTTTTACCTCTCTCTTGCGGCTCAGGGTTCATCCCATCCTCTAAGATATTTACACACAAGTGCACATACATACACACAGCCCACCTGGCTAACTTGATTATCCTTGTTGAAGAATCTTTTCGTCAGGGATAGCTGCCACCCACAGATCCCTAAAACTGTACCCGCATCTCCACTGTGTGATTGACAGACTTCGCTGTGAGACAGACAGTGAGTTCTTCTGTGACAGAAGTTAAATCTCATTATGGCCTCTGGCTCAACACACTGGGGCAGAGTGGGTGTTAGATAACGCGTGTTGGGTGAACAAAAGTAGACATCATTTTTGTTTTAAGTGTTTATCCTTTTTAAAGGACAAACAGAAAGTTGGAAAAGCGACTTTTCAATTACACTGATTCAGCCAGTTACAAGGGAACACGGACGGGTTCCTGTGGTACAGAACCAGGAGAGAGACTTTGAGACCAGGAATGGGGAGATTGGAGTGCCTGGCTGAGTCTCCAGTAGTAGTAACAGCTGATCCTCCTTGTTTTATGGAATGTCTCAAAAAATAAAAATAAGGAACTGAAGTATTTTTACACTTACTGAGTCAGTTGAAGCAACTAGAAAATACTATTGATCTCTAAGTAAGGAATAACCCTTCTCAGAAAAATAATTAGGACCCTTGGATTATGTCATTGCAAATGCCTTTTTCCTCCCAGAACATTCTTTCCATTTCTTTGATATTTTACCGTATGTTTTCATTTCTATAACACACACACACACACACACACACAACAGTACTTCCTATTTGAGTTAATATTTCCTATAGAGTCTGTTACGACTTTGATTGAAAATTGCTTGTCTTGTTTCCCGCTGGCTATACAAGAACTAACTAGGGAGTCTGTTAGAAATTCCTATACCTAGTCTGTGTCCTCAGAGACTGGGATCCAGCAGGTCAGAAGAGGGGCCAGACATAGGCAATTAGAAAGTATTGTGACGATTCTGATAGACTGCCAGATTTGGGAACCACGGGGATGTTTTCCTGATTTCGAGAGAGAGTTTTCCTGATAGATAGAGAGAGAGAGAGAGAGAGAGAGTGTGTGTGTGTGTGTGTGTGTGTGTGTGTGTGTATGCGTGTGTATGTGTGTGTGTCCACTTTAGAAGTCAACTGAAGACATAATTAGGAAGGGCTGCCTGGAAGCATAAATGAAGCAAATTGCTCTGTAATAACTGATGTGAGATGCACAGTAATGATTTGGGATGCGCCGTATGATCTGTCTGATACCTTCACTTTCTTTTAGCTTGGGTTTTAGTCCTGGAGAAGAAACAATATTTTCTCATCCCAAACAGACCAGTGTAATCATGGTTGTGTATACTGTAAGCTTCAAGTCATTATGTAACATTCTATTATTAGAACAGAATGTTACATAATGATTCTCTGATCATATTTTGAGCAAATCACCACCTCTGATTAATAAAAATTCTTCTTAAGCATCTGTAAATTGAAACTAAGTAATGAAAATTCTGATCAATGTTTAGCAAGAACTGATTATTTTCAGTCTCCTGGAAAAGATCCCAATTACTGAGAATGCAGATATCCTATTTTTGGAACTGCTATGCTTATTTTAATATATGGAAAGGGTTACTTTCCATTATTATTACTTTCTTTTGTTTCCAACAAAAGAGACAAAAGGTGTCATGTCTGAATACAGTATTAATTGAAGACACAGTGGAGGGGGGATTACTAGCATTACTATGCTTTTATTTTGTAATTCTTTCAATTTAATCAATTCTCCTTCATAGATATTATTTTATAATTCCAATAGGGTTTGCACACTCTCTCTTTCTCAGTCTCTCTCTCTCTCTCTCTCTCTTGCTCTCTCTCACTCTCTCGCTCTCTGTCTCTCTTTCTCTCTTTCCCAGCTTGTTCTAACAAAGTTTAAATGTGACAGTGCAAACTTAAGGAAAATTACATACTCATGGTGATATATAGGAAGTTGAATAATAGTGACGAAGTTGATTAATGGTGATTATCATTGTGAGGTTTGCTCCCTCACTTTTTCTCTGTGACAGCTGTTTTTAAGAATCTGAAATACACAAATTTCAAAGATATCTAAAATTTTTTTTTGAGTTGGAGTTTCTCTTTTGCTGCCCAGGCTGGAATGCAGTGACACCGTCTTGGTTCACTACAGCTTCTGCCTCCTGGGTTCAAGAGATCTCCTGCCTCAGCCTCCTGAGTAGCTAGGATTACAGGCGCCCACCACCACACCCAGCTAATTTTTTAAATTTTTAGTAGAGACAGGGTTTCACTATGTTGGCCAGGCTGGTCTCTTACTCCTGACCTCAAGTGATCCATCCACCTTGGCTTCTGAAAGTGCTGGGATTACTGGTATGAGCCACTGTACCCAGCCTAAAAATCTAAAAAAAATTTAACCAACATAAGAAAGCACATCAAAAGAAAAAAGAGCCAGGCGTGGTGGCTCACACCTGTAATCCCAGCACTTTGGGAAGCCGAGGCAGGTGGATCACCTGGGCTCAGGAGCTCTAGACCAGCCTGGCAAACAGTGAAACCCCATCTCTACTAAACATAAAAAAAATTAGCTAGACATGGTGGCTCACACCTGTAATCCCAGATACTTGGGAAGCTCAGGCAGGAGAATCACTTGAACCAGGGATGTGGAGGTTGCAATGAGCTGAGATTGTGCCAGTGCCCTTCAGCCTGGGTGACAAAGCAAGACTCCATCCCCCCAGAAAAAACAAAAAACAAAAAAAATCATTCCTGTAACAGACTCCTAATAAGTCAGGAGTATTTCTTTTTCTTTTCTTTTCTTTTTTTTTTTGTGTGTGTGGTATGTTCAGAATGTTTACACATAAAAGTCAGGAGTATTTCTTTTTCCTTGTCTATTTATTTTTGTCCGTATGTTACTTTTCCATAGTTTTAAACTTGTTATCAATACAGCGTCTTCTATTCGTGTTTCCGCGTGACCTTAGCTGCAGTGTCTTTATGTTGCTATGTGGTGTTTGCAGGTATTGCAGTCTTCCCAATATTCGTGAATATTTACGCTGCTTATAAAATGCGGTTTCATTGTTGCCAAAATGTGTATTTCTAGTGATAAGATTACCTGTATTGACCTTGGGTCTAGTAAATACATCATCTGAGTATGTCGACCATTTGAAAAGATAATTTCCCCGTGGAGTTGAGTTTACCAGACCTACTTAATGCTTGTGAGTGAGCGTGTCCTCTGGAAGCAGCGTGACACCTCATCCCAGGCTTGCTGGTTTTCTACTTGCTACTGTAGCTTATGAAATTTCAGTCTGGTTTTTTCATTCATGTGACCAGGAAGCCAAGAGCATAGCACCAGGATGGCGAGTGAATCGCATGGGTGGGTTCAGACTTTTGAAGGTCCTAAGCCCTGAGTAGAGGATGGTTCCTGCCTCCCCATAATTCCTTTAAACCCATATATTAGTTCAAGGAAATTCAGCAAAGTTTTGAGTTCTGCCCTGTGGCCAGCTCAATTCTTTTGTTTGTTTTGTTTTGAAATACAAAATTATTTCAAATTTATTTCGGTTTCCTTTTGGAAATGGGAGGGTCTCCTTGCTTGATTGTCCCCTAAGCAAATGTTTTCTCTTTTCTTGGGTAACTCAGCAATTGATAACAATTAATTGGGCTGGACATTCACAGAAGAACATTTGCTCTGCACCCTGAAATGTTTTTATCGCAAAGAGCAAACAAAAATGTTGTCATAGGAGCTTGTAGCAGCCCACATTTTTCATACTAACTCTCACCATCATTTTATGTGACATGGGTTTCTTTAATTAATTAATTTTCTTCTGGTAACACAAAGAGTACCAGTATAGAAAGGTAAAAAATCTGATGTAAGCGTGTTTTGAATTGAGGTGATTATGAATTCAGGGGGATTTTGAAGGAAGAATGGGGGATTTTGAAGAGCAGACTGTGTAGTATTAACAAAGGCGCTCCCCTTGCAGGAAGGCCACCCAGAGGAAGGTGCCTTTGTTAGTCAGGGTGTGATTAATATTGCTTCGAGGTTTAATTTTAGAACTTCTAAAATAAGGCAGCTTGCATCAGTTCAGGCACATGGTTCGAAACCTCACAGTGCCCACTGTTTCTTTTCATTTTTAAATTACAAAAATAGCATATACATTATAAAACATTTGAAAAATAATGAAATAAAACAAGTTTCTCATTGTCTCTTCCTTGACCAAAGCCTTTGTCGATATTTTGTGGTAATTCCAGTCTTTTTTTTTTTTTTTGGAGACAGTGCTTCGCTCTTGTCACCCACGCTGGAGCTCAATGACGTAATCTCCAGTCACTGCAACCTCTGCCTCTTGGGTTCAAGTGATTCTCCAGCCTCAGCCTCCCGAGTAAATGGGATTACAGGCCGGCTAATTTTTGTATTTTTAGTAAGAGACGGGGTTTCACCATGTTGGCCAGACTGGTCTCAAACTCTGACTTCAGGTGATCTGCCTGCCTCAGATTCCAAAGTGCTGGGATTTCAGGTGTGAGCCACCACACCTGGTCCCAGTCTTCCTTTCTTATGTACTTAAAAACAAAAATTGTCATCGTGTTTTGTGTATAACTTGAATGACTTATTTCACTTAACATGATTTCATATGCTTGTTTTCTACATTTAATTTCCATGCCAGTTGTAATTTATGCAGAATGCCACCCTTGTGATACTCCATAATTTTCCTAATTATAGTCCCCATTATTGGGCATGTAAAATTCTTGATGGTCAGTTCTGTGCACAGTGGTAATTACCCATACTATCTTAATTCTGCTCACGTGGGTCACAAAGGCGACCTAATCCTGCCGTAACTTGCCTTTCTCTACCAGGTATTGTACTTGGAAAGAAAAAAAAGGAATTCCTTTCTACCTGTTTTCTTTTTGTTTCTGTTTGTTTTGTGGGATGTAGGGCCAAGGAAGGGAGCTGGTTACAATTCACTCCTCAGGTGAGCATTTTTGTCTGTCTGTCTTTAGTGGTGAAAGCGGTGCTGGAAAAACAGTGGCTGCCAAGTATATCATGAGCTACATCTCCAGAGTGTCTGGAGGAGGCCCCAAAGTCCAGGTGAGTGGGTGCTGGCCCATTATGGTACCTTATACTATGGGAAATGTAAGAGGCTCCAGTTGCTGTTAGAAAACAGTTTTTCTTCCACAGAAAAGACGTTGATTCTATAACTGTGAAACTTGAAATCTGCAAAGGAATGACATGTTTTAAAATAGGTGTGTGCCTAATACTCGATGAATTCCTATAAATCAGTAAAAAGGTCAGCAGCCCAAAAGGAAGATAAACAAAGGACATGAAAGATAAGTCATAGAAAAGGAAATAAAAATTACTCACAAAACACAGAAGTATGTTCACCATCATGATAACAAAAATGCAGATTAAAACTAGATTAGAAAACTAATTTTTGCCTAGATTAGCAAAAATCTTACCATATTTTAATCACTTGATCAGAAGGGAGTAGCGACAGTTTTTCTCATACATTGCTGGTAGGACGTGAACTAGTACACTTTAATGAAGGACATTTCAACAAAAGCTGTCGAACTTAAACATACATGCAGCATGAGTCGGCATTTCTGCTTGAGAATTTATTCTTTACATATGTTGAAATGAATACAAAATAATGCATATGAAGTTATTTGTAGCAATTTTGGTAATGCAAAGACTGCAAAACAGTGTTCATCACTAGGCATCTGGTGAAATAGTGGTTTGTCATATAATAGAATATTATACAGCAATAAAAATGAAGCTTCATGTACTGATAGAGAATGGTCTTCAAGATACATCATGAATGACAAAAATCAAGGTTCAGAACCTTGTGTGTAATATATGCTGCCATTTAAGGGACCAAAAGAGAGTGTGTATTTGTATTTGTTTGGATATATATCGCATATCCCTAGAAGTATACATAAGAAACCGTCGGCAGTGGGTGTCTTGGGCAGGGCGGGGCTGGGAGACGGGGAGAAGGGACTCCTGTTCCTGTATACACTTTGACGGTGATGGTGAGCTGAGGTCCATAAGGGGCGCCCCACGCTCAGGGCTCATCACCGGTACGCACCGCTGGTGACAGAATTCATTCCAAAGATTAGTTTTTAAAATCAGAATTATTTAATGTTATTCCCATGATTGGCTGTAGACTTTTAAAAGATACATAAAATTGGCCAGGCATGGTGGCTCATGCCTGTAATCCAGCGCTTTGGGGGGCTAAGGGGGACAGATCACAAGGTTAGGAGATTGAGGCCATCCTGGCCAATATGGCGAAACCCCATCTCTAGAAAATACAGAAAAGTAGCCAGGCATGGTGGCATGTGCTCGGAAGGTTGAGACAGGAGAATTGCTTGAACCCAGGAGACGGACGTTGCAGTGAACCAAGATCGTGCCACTGCACTCCAGCCTGGTGACAAAGCAAGACTCAGTCAAAAAAAAAAACCACACATAAAATTACCTTATTGTGGTTTTTTTGAGATGGGGTCTCATTCTGTCATGCAGGCCGAAATGCAATGGCGAGATCTTGGCTCACTGCAGCCTCCTCCTCCTCCTCAGCTTAGGTGATCCTCCCGCCTCAACCTCACAAATAGCTGGAACCCCAGGGGCACGCCACCATGCCTGGCTAATTTTTTGTATTTTTGGTAGAGACAGTGTTTTAACCACATTGCCCAGGCTCGTCTCAAACTCCCGAGCTCAAGCGATCCACCCTCCTAGGCTTCCCAAAGTGTTGGGATTACGACCATGAACACCGTGTCTGGCCCCTATCTATTAATTAAGTAGTGTTCTGTCCTGTACTGGGAGATGAGAAAGCTTAAGGCAGAGACAAACATTTCTCCTGTGAATTTCTGGATCTTTCTGTCTTTTGTTTGCTGGCCAGACGTACCTGTACCATTTAACTATAGCTGCTTTTTTTTTTTTTGAGACAGTTTCGCTCTAGTTACCCAGGCTGGAGTGCAATGGCGCGATCTCGGCTCACCGCAACCTCCACCTCCTGGGTTCAGGCAATTCTCCTGCCTCAGCCTCCTGAGTAGCTGGGATTACAGGCACGCGCCACCATGCCCAGCTAATTTTTTGTATTTTGAGTAGAGATGGGGTTTCACCTTGTTGACCGGGATGGTCTCGATCTCTTGACCTCGTGATCCACCCGCCTCGGCCTCCCAAAGTGCTGGGATTACAGGCTTGAGCCACCGCGCCCGGCCAACAACTATAGCTTCTTTCAGGGAGAGAACAAAAGCCAGAATCTGCTTCTATCTCTTCCCTTCTTTAATTACAGGCTTTAAAACTGAGAGTATTTATGTAGCCATCCCATCCATCCATACATCCCTATCCATGCACTATCGATTAGTGGTATCCAACAGAATTTTGTGGTATATGGTGAACATAGCAGAGGAAAAAGAGAAAGAGCAAGCCAAGGTTGCAGAGTGAAGGGTTCTTAAAGTGGCCTCTTGCTCTGAATGAAAGGAAGATGGACAGCAGCTCTGACCAGTAGAAAGGTGAAGCAAGCCATCTATGTAATTCTAAATCTTCTAGTAGCCAAGTTAAAAGAAGTAAAAAGAAGAAAAGGAAATAACTCTGTAAAATAATATTATTTAACCCAGTATATAAAAAAAAATGACCATTTTATTATGTAATCAATATAACAAAATTAATGAGATACTTTATATCTTTTTGGTACTAAGTCTTTGAGATCCAGTGTGTATCCTACACTTACGTATCATTTGGGGTAGCCACAGCCACCCGTGACTTACGGCTTTTGTACTGGACGGTCAGGGCAGCTCTGGAACATAGGTTCATGAGGTTCAGTCCATTTGCTTTTCTCCATTTCTGTGGTTCTTCCAGACCTTGAGAGGGTTGACATGGAGACAAGAATCCAGGATGCTGTTTTGCAGATGGGCTACACTTTATTTTTTAAATTCATTTATTTTTTTGAGACGGGAGTCTTGCTTTGTTGCCAAGCTGGAGTACAGTGGCGTGATCTCAGCTCACTGCAACTTTCACCTCCCTAGTTCAAGCGATTCTCCTACCTCAACCTCCCCAGTAGCTGGAACTACGGGTGCATGCCACCACACCCAGCTAATTTTTGTATTTTTGTAGAGACAGTATTTCACCATGTTGGCCAGGATGGTCTCAATCTCTTGACATTTAGGATCTGCCTGCCTCGGCCTCCCAAAGTGCTAGGATTACAGGCATGAGCCACCATGGCCGGCTGATGGGCTGCCCTTTTACCTAAGTTTGCTCTTTCTCTTTTCCCTGATATGCCTGCCACGTGGCACAAAATTCTGTTGAACATTACTGCTCATTGATGAATACATGTGGATGGATGGACGCATGGATGGATGGATGCATGAATGGATGGATGGGTGGATGGATACATAAAGATTCCCATTTTTAAAGTCCACAATTTAAAACGAGAAAAGACAGAAGATGATTCTGTCTTTTGTTCTCTTCCTGAGAGAAGCTGAGTGTGATTAAATGGGATAGGTATATCTGGCCAGCAAAAAAAAAAAGAAAGTTAATGAAGATCCACAAATTCAAAATCAATTTTACAAAGAAAAGCAAAGTTTATATCATTCCATGGGTTTCTTAAAGAAAGTAGGCAGCTTGGAAATGTTTCTAAGGTTTGAAACTGACCCACAAAAGGATTACCCAGAATTGCCCTTGGTGCCATTGCTGAGGATGATTCCCTAGTCACAAGGAAAGGCCAGTTCTCATTTCTCATGGCAGTTTCTCTTCTGAATGTTGAGAAGGTGCTGGAAGAACACGTTGGCTGCCACATCGTCAGTCGGTAGTTAGCGCCTTCATTTACTTCTCCCTGCTGCACCCCCATGACCTAGCAGCCAGACTGCAGACAGTTAATGTTGACTTTTCTCTTCCTGTTTTCCTATGAGGACAATGACACAGAGCCCTTGGCTTGAAATTAGTCAGTAGCTAAAGAGCACACGCCAGAAGACTTGTTATTTCTGGAACATGCTTGCCCATAGCATGTGAATAATTAGAAGTACAAGGAATGACTCACTTGGTGAAAGGCTTCTCCAACATCAAGTTCTGCCTGTTGAGCAGTCTCATGTCTGCGGTGTGTTTTGCACACTTCAGTAGAACGGGGATGTTTGAAAAACAAATCCTTCCTGTCTAGTAGGCCAGGACTTGTTCCACTGAATCTGCTGCTGAACCTTGCCGCTCAAAGTGTGTATCATTGCTGGCAAAACCGGCAGCACCAGGGAGCTGGCTACAAACGCAGACTCGTGGGCCCTACCCCAACCTACTGAGTCCACATCTGCATTTTGAGAGGATCCCCAGGTCATTCGTGCATTTTAAAGATTGAGAGCTGGGCGCGGTGGCTCACGCCTGTAATCCCAGCACTTTGGGAGGCCGAGGCGGGTGGATCACGAGGTCAAGAGATCGAGACCATCGTGGTCAACATGGTGAAACCCCGTCTCTACTAAAAATACAAAAATTAGCTGGGCACGGTGGCGCGTGCTTGTAGTCCCAGCTACTCAGGAGGCTGAGGCAGGAGAATTGCTTGAACCCAGGAGGCGGAGGTTGCGGTGAGCCGAGATCGCGCCATTGCACTCCAGCCTGGGTAACAAGAGTGAAACTCCGTCTCAAAAAAAAAAAGATTGAGAAACACCAGGCTGTATTTGCATAACCTTGTTTGGGGAGAAGAAGTGGATTAATTTTCCTTAAGATAACTTGCAGTGGAGCAGGTGGAGGTGGGGTGAGATGTGTTGGTAGAGCAGGTGGGAAGGGGCAGTGAGAATACAGACCCTGGCCGGGCAGCAGGGAGACAGCCGTTCGTCTGCTGCTTTCCTCTCTTTCCTGCTTTGACACCTGGCACACCCACAAGTGCAAGGTGAACTGCAGCAACCGATTTGGAAACCCAAGCTGAGAACGTTTGTATGAACTGCTCCTGGCTCTCGGGGACCCTTCGTCAAGCCACGGGAATTGGAAGACCCAAATACACAAACAGGTTGTGGTCTGCCGCGGTGGAAGAATAAATCCTCCAGAAACCCCACATGGCTGTGGGGCCCCTCACCCTAATGCATTCAGACACCAGGTCCTTAGAGAAAGTTTGGCTTACACTGCATGGCAGGCGTTCACGCCTTCCTAACCTCCACTCTGTCTGCTGGGACAGCACGTGAAGGACATCATCCTGCAGTCCAACCCGCTGCTGGAGGCCTTTGGGAACGCCAAGACCGTGCGGAACAACAACTCCAGCCGATTTGTAAGTCTCTTCCCTGCTTCCGAGAGTGTCACTTGATTGATGATGTTGCTGTCCCTGACTGAAGTCCAGTATCCCACGGGAAATGGGGGCTTTTCACAGGCCATCCGGGGCCACCCCTTTAGTCTTTCCTTCATTCTCTTGAGCAGCATGCTGCCAAGCTGCCGTTTGCCCTTTTTTTTGCGCCTCGGGGATACAAACAAGGTAATGTTGAAAATCGTTTTCCCCTTGAGTCGCCTTATTAAGGAAAATAAATGATGAAAGTGGCAGCTTTGGCCTTGGAGACAAGACCTTCTTTCCTAGACATAGAAGTAACTAGAGGAGATGGATGTCCCAGGTATCGTTTACCACTGGCAATGGTTTCACTTCTTAGAACTTGGTCCGTAGACTCTGAAGGGTGCAGAGAGGTGGACTGATCTGGCGCCTTGGAGAGAAACTTCCTCCCCTCTGTCCCTCAGAGCGACCCGCCCGCCCACTCCAGCCCTCCGGCTCTGTGCATCTGTCTCATGCCTACTCATACAACCTAACGACATCCAAAAGTGCCTGACCTAGGCCCACAGGTTGCCTTCTCACTGGCCTACCTAACTGTTGATGAAAATGTCAACCAAATGCATTGCTGTGAATGCTCATTTAGTCGTATTTCTGTCTGGCTGTCTCCAGAGGGGGTAGATATATAGGAAAGCTGGCAAGGATCAGTATGAATATGTTGCCCCTGACAAAAGCCACATTCACAAAAACAAATGTTTACCCAGTAACCTTGATTCATGTAGATTTCGCATCTTTTTCAACCAGAGACCGTGTCTGGCACTAAAGCCATCACGGAGCCATCTGTGAGGCTGATTCTGGAACATTTTTAAATAAATAAGTAGGAATTTTGGAGAAAAACAATTTTCTTTTCCACTGTCTGTTTTGGAAGGAAGGTTCTATTTCCAAGAGAATTTTTACTATGTGCTCACATGATCATTGTCAAGTTCCCTGGTGGGTTCTGTCTGTCAGACTTGCCCTTACTTTCCTTGCTTTCTAATTCTATTCAAACTACTCATTTGTTTTGTCTCTCATATTGTTGGGCCCAATGCCTGAGTTGTGTCATCTTGAAGAAATTTTCCAGATAATAAAATAGGAAAGAAGATTTAAACGGATTTTCCACTTGAACCTTTTTCTTAATTTTTCAATCTAAATCTGCCTTGTAAAAATAGGCTTGACCAAATTCCACTCTTTATTTACCTTCCCCCTTTCTTGGAGTCCTCGGAGACCAGAAAAAAATAATTAAGTTGACAATTTCATTGATTTATACAATATAAATTGTTCATTGCATTTGAAGGATTCATCAGTCAATTTCTGTAAATAACAAAAACGAACACTCAACATTTTCTTATTTTTCTAATTGCAAAATTTTATACAACCCTGATGGAAAGATGGGAAGAGACATTTCAGACACATATACGCACATGTGCGTGCGCACACACATACACACTCACTATTCACCATCATGGATGAGAGAAATGTAAATTAAAACCACATATCATTTTCTCTCTCTCAGATGGGCAAACATTAAGGTGATTCATAACAATGGAGAAAACACACTATTGGTTGAAAACTGACGCATTCTCCCAGGAGAGTGACTGGGCAATTGTTATTAAAATTTTAATCATTCATTATCTTTGCCCAGCAATTAGTTTAGAATAAATTACGTAAGTTTCCTACCAAATAACTACTTATTTTAAAAGATACTCATAATGTTAAATTAAGAAAAACAGATTACAGAACAGTATCTTCAATATTTTCCTGTTTTCATTTTTAAAATATGCACATTTTATAAAATGTAACTAAGGGGTATGTAAATCAAATTTTGATATCTGTGACAGGAATTATTTAGCAAGAGAAAGAAGAAATGGCTTCAGGGTAGAATTATGGGTAATTTCACTTTTAAAAATGGACAGGTGTTATGAAGCATAAGAATATATATATTTAACACATAAATCTATTCAAATTAAAGAATGTATTAAGTATTTCAAACATGATTTAAAAATAATACAATGAGCATCTATGTGTCCAGTACCCAGCTTAAGAAATACATCAATACCAAGAGTTGACTTGAAACTTCTTTTCCTTTTATTATCAAAATGCAAAAGCAACATTTTATTTCCTTTATAAAATTTCCTCTTTGCCCCCAGGCTGCTATACAGCAGTCCTAAATATGTTGAACTTTGGTTAGAAATTTTAACTTTTATATGATAATTTTGAGCCATGCATATGCATTTTATTATATTAGAGCAGTGGTTTCAAGCTTCATCACACACAAAGATCAGCTGGACACTTTGTGAAGACATACAGCTCTGGGCCCTGGTCCTGGAGAGTCTGATGTGTGTGGTCTGGGCTAACAGCAGGCACCAGCATGTTGGAAAGGCTCCGCAGGTGTTTCTAAGGGGCAGCCAAGGCTGAGCACCGCTGCTAGGAGGACTTGGGAGCGTGCTCTGTCCACCGCTGACCTAGGAAGGTCAGGTGTTCTGCCTGGTTTCATTTTCCCTCAGCTGAGGAGTGGGGACAGGCAGTGAAATGTTGCCTCTCTTACATGCCGAAAGCAAAGGGTGGTGAAGGTGATGAAGCTCTTGTTGAGTGAGCTTTTCTCCGGTGTCAGTGACATTCCGCAGAGCGATGACTGGTGGTCCTCTGTGCCTGGCGCTGCTGGGTGTTTTTGTTTTTCCCCGGGAGGAAGAGGGTCATCAGATTAAGACACACAGACAGAGGCTGGCCTTCTTTGGTGGTCTTTCTTGACACTAAGTAGTTAAGAACAGGAACACAGCATGTATTCATTTGCATAGTGTACACAGTACTTTTCTTGCCCTTACCAAGTTTACAGCTCCAGTCGTAGACCAACCCAGGTGAATTTATCCCTGAGGTGGGTGGACTTAGTCAGCATACGCATTTCTATGATATTAAGTGTGAATGCGGGGAGGCTGGGCATCCTTTCCAGTATGGTTGTAGAGCTAACTGCTCCCTCTTTACCTTTATTTGTATTTACCCTTCTGGACTCTGAGGGTGCCTAAATTTCTGAGGATGGGAGAGAAATTAAGTTCTAGTGAGAAAAAAAAAATAATACACACACACACACACACACACATTTGATCATTGTTATGATAATTATATATATATATAATATTTTTTATTTATTTTGTTTTTTGGCCAGAGTCTCGCTCCATGGCCCAGGCTGGAGTGCAGTGGTATGATCTCAGCTCACTGCACCCTCCACCTCCTGGGTTCAAGCGATTCTCCTGCCTCAGCCTCCTGGGAGTAGCTGGGACTACAAGCACTTGCTACCAGGCCCAGCTAATTTTTTGTATTATTAGCAGAGATTGGGTTTCACCATGTTGGCCAGGCTGGTCTCAAACTCCTGACCTCCAGTGATCTACCCGCCTCGGCTTCCCAAAGTGCTGGGATTACAGGCATGAACCACCGCTCCTGGCTGTAAATAATTAATATAACAACCTGGATACCTTTTCAACGAAAGTCTAGGTTTTTCTTCTCTTTTGTTCCCTATCAGCAGCCATTTAAAGAGGAGTTTTTGTAAGAAGGACAGTGACAAAACTCCCTAGGCCCATGAGTGGCTGGAAAGAGCTTTACTTTTAATAAAGTGTTTTCATTTTAGATAAGCATTTTAGATGCTCCTTAGGTAAGAGGGATTGAGTATTTTTGCTCAGAGCCGTGAGATGAAGTCTGACGGAAAGAGTGCTCTTCTTCTGAAAGGGTGCCATGCTGTTTTTCTGCCTTATTTTTTCCAGTTGAGCAGGCAGTCAACTAGTGGGGGAAATGAGCAGAGAATAGAGCAGATCCTTATTTAGTCATGCTGCAGCGGCAGGTGCTGTCATAACAGAATCGTGTGGCTGGACAACAGCACGGTTATTGTCTGATTGAAAATGGTGAGGAAGTCTAGACTCGAATCAGGTGTCACTCAGAATGTGTCTTCTATTAATGAGTTTCCTTGAATTATATGCTGGATTCAAAGGGTGTTTGGGATATCGTGTTTTGTTCAACAACCATTCAAGGAAATCTCTAACTTTCTTGCAGGGAAAATACTTTGAAATCCAGTTCAGTCCAGGTGGGGAACCAGATGGTGGAAAGATCTCCAACTTCCTTCTGGAAAAATCTAGGGTGGTGATGAGGAACCCAGGAGAGCGGAGTTTTCACATATTTTACCAGGTTTTTATTTCTACTTTCCTACCCACTTCCTCTATATCTACATGAAAATATTCCTCGGACTTCAGGCAGAGACCGTAGTCTGGCAAGCCAGGAAGGACTGATGGCACAAGTCAGTGTGCAGAATGAGTTCTAACTGGAGTGACAAGATGGAAATTCCCCAAGAGCTAAATCATCGAGAAAGTGCTGATGTAACTTCAAAACAAAATGAGCAGTGTTTGAGTCTTACCAAAGGAATTCACGTGGGTGGCTGTGGGTGGGTTTGGCTGGGTGGTAGGAGAGGTGTGGAGGAGGGGCGTTTTCAGGGAAGACAGGTAACCTGCACCAAAGCGGTGGAGGTGGGAGAGGCCAGTCAGGGAGCCGGGCCTCAGCCTGTGTCCCAGGCAGGGATCTCCAGAACGTGAGCTATTGGAGGAAAGTTTGTTTGTTTGTTTGTTTTTTGAGACAGAGTTTCGCTCTTGTTACCCAGGCTGGAGTGCAATGGCGCAATCTCGGCTCACCGCAACCTCTGCCTCCTGGGTTCAGGCAATTCTCCTGCCTCAGCCTCCTGAGTAGTTGGGATTACAGACATGTGCCACCATGCGCCGCTAATTTTTTGATTTTTAGTAGAGACGGGGTTTCACCATGTTGACCAGGATGGTCTCGATCTCTTGACCTCGTGATCCACCTGCCTCGGCCTCCCAAAGTGCTGGGATTACAGGCTTGAGCCACCGCACCCGGCTGGAGGAAAGATTTGAGATAGGTTTGGGATCTTTAATGCCAAGTTCAAAAGTTTTCACGTAGACCCTCAGAAGTCATGGAGAGCCTGGGACCAGAGCAGGTGCAGGGTGCTTTTCAGTTGTGTTCAAGGCTTCAGCAGTCATCTGAGTCAGCTACTTTTATTTTATTTTTATTTGAGACAGGGTCTTACTCTGTCACCCAGGCTGGAGTGCAGTGGCACAATCTTGCCTCACTGCAGCCTCTGCATCCTGGGCTCAAATGATCCTCCTGCCTCAGCATCCCAAGTAGCTGGGACTGTAAGCACACCTGGCTAAGTTTTATATTTTTCGTAGAGGCAGAATTTCACCGTGTTTCCCAGGCTGTTCTTGAACTCTTAAAGTCAAGTGACCCACCCACCTCAGCCTCCCAAAGTACTGGGATTTCAGGCATGAGCTACCATGCCTGACCCTGATTCAGCTGCTTTTGTACGAGGTCTTTAAGTACTTAAAAAATGTATTGATGTTGATAACCACATTTTTTGTGTTCTGTGTAGTGTTTTAGGTATTGAGGATCCACTTTAGACGTTCTTTGAAGAAAGGCCTGGTCACCGATTTCTGTTCTGCTTTGTTTCATGTTTAGCTTCAGGATCACTGGATTAGAAGGACATTAAACTGTGGGGTAGCTCCCATTCAGTCTTTCCAGTTACACACACATCTGAGGTGATGCCAAATACTTCTTTTAGTTGGTATCTGTTGATTGAAAACATATGTAAATGACCAAAACTTCTGTGAATTCAGTGATTTTAAAAACTGTATTAATGAAAGCAACATGTATAGATAAGTGAAAAGTAATTATTTATTTCACATACATAATATTGAGTGCTAGATGGAAGTGGATGACGGATGCCAGGACTCCTTTAAATAAATGCGAACACCAGCCCTCCTCCAGGGAGTCCTCTGCCCTTAGATCAGAAAGCACCAGACCAGAGGCTAGAAATTGAGGGGCTCCGGGGTTCAAGATTCTGACGTGAAAGTAATTCTTGAAGCTACAAAATACATGAGATTCCCGTGGGAGTGAATGTGGGGAGAAAATCATGCCACACGGGACTAGGGGACTTTGTGGATGTGTAGGATGGGGAGGCCCTGAAGAGCCAGCAAAGCCACCAGGGAAGTAATGAGGAAAGCCAGGGTCCTGCAGTGTCCCCAAACCCAGGGAGCCTCAGGGGAACAGCAGCAAGATCACATGCTCAGGGCTCTTGGGGGAAAAGGGGTGAGCTGGAGTGTGGGGTCCAAGAAAAAGGCTGTTGGATTTAGGCACGCGAAAGTAGCCACACAGAAGGGTTCCATCAGAGTGGTGAGGGAGGAGCCGGGATGCAGGTGGTTATGTCCTGACGAGGGAGTAGATTCTACAGCTGGGGGAAGTGCAGAGTCAAGGAAAAGCTTCCAAACAGGCAAAGAAGAGCGTGTTTGTAGATGAAGGGAGATTTGAAGATGCAAGTTAGAGGCAGTATATAGTATGTGGGTGGGGAGAGGACCAAAAAGAAGAGAGGCACAAAAGGAAGGGATGGTACTAAAAGATGTTCGGGAGATAGGCCGGGAAACGAAGGGAACCTGGTATCGTGGGGGGACCTAGAGCTGCTCAGTGATGGAGATGAGGCCCCCGTGGGGGAGGGGAGCCAGCTCCGTGATGGAGATGAGGCCCCCGTGGGGGAGGGGAGCCAGTTCAGTGATGGAGATGAGGCCCCCATGGGGGGGGGAGCCAGGGCGGCCTTGTGCAACTTGATGAAGGCGGGGAAGCATGGAGGGGAACTGTCTCTATTTTCCTGAAGGTTGCTGGGTTAGAGCCAGGGTGTGCTGGAGCCGGCTCGTGTGGGCAAGGCACATCCCTTCCCTCTTCCTTCTGTGAGATATCTTTGGTGGTTTGAAATCAGTCATGGTGGGTGTGTTTATACCACGAATATTGGCCAGCACTACAAATCAGTTTTTTTCCTCAGGGGTTGATTGGTTAAACATTTTCTAGCTCACACTGCTTAAAGCCCAGTAAGAGGGTCTTGCCCCGCCTAAGGCAGACATCAGAGCTCGAACAAAAAGCCAAGGAGTTGGGCGTGGTGACTCATGCCTGTGTAATCTCAGCACTTTGGGAGACTGAGGTGGGAGAATTGCTTCAGCCCAGGAATTTGAAAGCAACCTGGGCAACGTAGTGAGACCCTGTCTGTACAGAAAGTTGAAAAGTTAACGGGACGTGGTGATGCATACCAGTGACTCCAGCTCCTGAAGGCACTGAAGTGAAGGAATTGCTAGAGCCTGGGAGATCAAGGCTGCAGTGAGCCAAGATTGGGTCACTACCTTCCACCTTGCATGACAGAGCAAGACCCTGTCTGTAAAAAATAACAAGGGACAGTCATTGATCAAGAGGTTTCAGAATACTCCCGAGAGTGAGCAGCCACACCCCTCTTTTCTAATCTGCACCCTGTAGTGAGAAGCATGGAAAAGCAGCTCGACTTTAAAAAGCTATAGCAAGTTGGGCAGGAACTAGGTAATTATAATCTGCTTTGCTTTCCACTCTTCCAAGGGTGGCAGTCCAGTTCCTTTCAGTGGACAAAGGAAAAGTCCTCAGCTCGTGCAAGTCTTTGCAGAGTTAGGAGCCAAAATTTGCAGAGGTGACTTGGGGCTACAGCAAGTACATATTTGGGAGCCAAGACTGCCTGTAATTTTAGAAAGCATACATGGAAAGACCTCATCACTGGACTTGGGGGTGGCGTCTGCAGGATGCATGAGGTGACCTTGGGTGTCCTGTGGTCCATACCACGGCTCAACCCATGTTCTTTTACTCCAGCTCATCGAGGGCGCCTCTGCAGAGCAGAAGCACAGCCTTGGCATCACCAGCATGGACTATTATTACTACCTGAGCCTCTCGGGCTCATACAAGGTTGATGACATTGACGACAGGCGGGAGTTTCAGGAAACTCTGGTAAGTGCCGGCCCAGAGCCAGGCAGGACCTCTCTCCCAACTGGGCATTTCCTGTGGTGGAAAGGGCGGTGAACGTTCATAAGGCAAGGAGCTGCATGCAGTGTCCCCCTTGTTCTCTGTGAGCACTTTGTATGCTCATACATGTTTCAGTGCCCTTAAATAACCATGTGCCAGTTGCCTGAGGACGACTTAAAAAGAAATGAATTCGGCCGGGCGCGGTGGCTCACGCCTGTAATCCCAGCACTTTGGGAGGCCAAGGCGGGTGGATCACGAGGTCAAGAGATCGAGACCATCCTGGTCAACATGGTGAAACCCCGTCTCTACTAAAGATACAAAAAATTAGCTGGGCATGGTGGCGCGTGCCTGTAATCCCAGCTACTCGGGAGGCTGAGGCAGGAGAATTGCTTGAACCCAGGAGGAGGAGGTTGCGGTGAGCCGAGATCGCGCCATTGCACTCCAGCCTGGGTAACAAGAGCAAAACTCCGTCTCAAAAAAAAGAAAAGAAAAGAAATGAATTCATCATTATTCCCTTGCAGGAGCTCTGATAAACAGGCAGAAATGATTCCTATGTTGAGCATACTCTGTCTGCTGATGGTCTACTCAGTTCGTGAGCTGCTTCCTCAGAGAGGCAAAGCAAACGGCGCGTTTATGGACTTATTTAGCTTTAGAAATTTGCGACCATCTTTAGTCTTTTCTCTGATCATTTCTTTTCTGCTTTCGAAGACTTTCTCTTCCTCTCTGTATTGCACCAAGCAGAGGACTCTTTCTGTGCCATGCCCCTCCCATTGCCTGTCTGTTATGTCCCTAACTGTGAAACTAGGTAGATTACGGAGGGGTTCTATCCTGAGGGCAGGAACTAAAATGAGTCAGTCTAGAAGGTTTCGGAGACCGGCTGAACACCCACTTAGCCTCATAGGGCTTCATTACCACTACGCTTTGAGTTGGTTCCAAGCTGGGAACGAGTCCTCAGCCCAGATCTAGAACTGAGCGGTAGACCCTGAATGAGCAGTGTGGGTTCAGTACATTTGTGCTTGAAACAGATATAAAGTTCAGACAGACTGTGTCCTGGGCGCCAGGAAACAAAATGATGTCAACAGGTCATATGGCCACAAAGCAGCTGGGAGAAAAAGTGCCGATAAGGAGTCTGCTCACTGGTCCTAGGGTATAGTTCTCCCAGGAGATGGTTCTCTAAGATTTAGACATTTTAGTGGTATTTATTGCATTTAAGGGACCTCAGAAACTAGACTTCTACATGATGCTTTTATTGGATTTCCTGGAGATTTTTCATTAAGATCTTTTTGCAATTACAATATATTCTTAGCCCTCCTGGTGAAGGGAAAGATCTCTGGAGTCCATTGTGAGTAAGTGGAAAGGTCAGCAGTGACCTGCAAGGGGAAGCTGGCAACAAGAACACGTCAAATGACAAAGACAGGACTTGGAGACTCAGTGCACAACCACCGCTCCTCCGAGCGTCTTTCCTCCTGAGTGTTCCCTTACTTCTGGGGGATGGCATGCTGTGCTTAGAGACAAAACTGCCCTTCCAGCATGACTTTACAACTTGAGGAGAACGTGTGCACCGGGCAGGGGTCACGGAGAAGAACGTCCCACTGTCGCCATCAGCTAAGCCACGTGTGACTGCACGACCCAGCCTATGCTTTCGCTTTGTCTTTCTCTTGCTAACTTGTCTGTACTTGCTACACCCTTATTTAGGGCAGCTGCTCTGCTCTGGCTTCTTCCTTATGTGCTTGTAAAGCTGGTGACCAGCTTCTCTGGATCGTCTCTCTTTTCTCTTGCAGCACGCCATGAATGTGATTGGGATCTTTGCAGAAGAGCAGATGCTGGTGTTGCAGATAGTGGCAGGAATTCTCCACCTGGGAAATATCAGCTTCAAAGAAGTCGGCAACTACGCGGCTGTGGAGAGTGAAGAGTGTGCGTAGCCCTGGCACGTGGCCATCAAACGAGGGGGGCGGCTAGCTGCGATTAGAAGTAACCCAGCTCTTTCCTCTCCTTATCTCATTGGGAATATTGGGAAGAAGTGAGAAATCTCCATGCTCTCTGTGGCAGAACAGAATGGCTTCACAAGAGACCAGACCTCTTCAATGCACCTGCCCCTCTCTTTATCTGTCCCCAGCCTTTCCAAGTCCCACACCATCCACGATTAATTGTTTCAGTTGATGGTTAACCCAGGGAGAGCTGGGAGGATTTCACATCTAGGTTTAAAGATAAAGTAATCTCTTTAATGAGGATTAGAGTAATGCTTAATAATGCAAAAGATTTAGTCTCTTTATGAAAAGCTTTTCAGTAACTGGTCTTAAAGATCTAAATTCGCCTCAAGGTTTTAAAGAGCAAGTAAGCAATATAAAACCTGTAAATATGGGAAGCTCACAACTTCACAGTTTGTTTCCCAGGTCGGATTAGATTGGATTTCTGAACACAGGAAAGACGGACATTGACTATTGTGTTTACATTTCTCACGATCACCTTGAATGATCACATCTGTATCGTTGGAGCCTCTACACCTAAATGATCATTCTTCCTCTTTGAGAGAAAAATCAGGTTCTTCCTATAGAGAGATGCTGTTGGTTACATGTGCCCGAAATGTACCGTAAATACTGTGGCACATGACCAGCCTCTGAGACATCAGCCGCTTGCAGACTGCTCTCAACCCACACATCCTTTAGCCACCCGGGGAGACATTCTTCCCTTCTCAGCATTCTTTACGAATGATAAATTTAGATGCTTAGTAATAAATAGTATCCCACTCATTGCTGACAATGCAATGGGGATGTTTCCATTCCAAATAAGGTTCTTTTTTTATTGTTTTTGTTTTCTTTTCTGATCAAAGAGGGAAGTTCTGCTAACTTCTGATGTCTGTCTCATAAAGAAAAAGATGAATTATGTTTACCAGGGAAGGGGGCAGAAAACTATAAATATTCAGGGTGTCCATCAAGTCTAAAAATGTGACCTGACCATCATGATACTGATAACTTTGTTTCTAAACTTTGCTACATTGTCCTTGAAGTTTCACGCATGCGCCTGTGTTTCCAGTAAGATGAGGAACGCTTGGCCTCTCAGTGTAACAGTGTTGCTCTGGTTGTAGTTTCTGTTGAAGTAGACTGGATTTCTTTTGCCTTCTTGGGATACTAAAATAATTTACTGCCTCTTTATGCTTGAAAACAAAATCATGACACTGAAACAGCAAACAGTTCCCTAGATGTTTGAACCAAATGTCGTGTTGCACATCGACGTCCAGAGTCCGTAGTCTTGTCAGCCAGATGGGTAAGGCCCAGCACTGGCGACTGCCCATGAAATTCCTTGCCTAGAGATGCTGGAGGCATGGAGATCGGAAAAGGCTGAGACAGAAGCCGGAGAGGTCTAGGAAATGGGCCTCCCTCCCAAGAATCTCCTTTGATTGGGGGTTTCGTTTATTTGGTAATACATTAACATGGCTCCGGGGGTATGCAGTGAAAGTTCTCCCTTCTCTACCTTTTCTAGTTCACTTGTTACCCTTGTCAGAGGTAACCAAGGTTCCCAGTCTCTTGTGTTGCCTTTAAGGGATGTGTGTGCTAGAACGACTACACACAGCCACTCTTTTTTCCCACTGTTGTGCAATAATAGGGCTTATAACGCAATGTTCTACGGTTGCTTTTTCAGTTAATATGTGTCTTAGGCCAGGCATGGTGGCTCATGCCTGTAATCCCAGCTCTTTGGGAGGCCGAAGTGAGTGGATCACCTGAGGTCAGGAGTTTGAAACCAGCCTGGCCAACATGGTGAAATCCCATCTCTGCTAAAAATACAAAACTTAGCCGGGTTTGGTGGTGGTGCGTGCCTGGAGGCTGAGGCTGAAGAATCGCTTGAACCTAGGATGCAGAGATTTCAGTGAGCTGAAATTGCACCACTGCACTCCAGCCTGGGCAACAGAGCTAGTCTTCATCTCAAAAAGAAAAGAAAAAAAATATATATATATATATGACAGATAATTGTTATGATAATTATATATATAATATTTTTATTGGCCGGGCGCAGTGGCTCACACCTGTAATCCCAGCACTTTGGGAGGCCGAGTTGGGTGGATCACAAGGTCAAGAGATCAAGACCATCCTGGTCAACATGGTGAAACACCTGTCTCTACTAAAAATACAAAAAATTAGCTGGGTATGGTGGCGCGTGCCTGTAATCCCAGCTACTCGGGAGGCTGAGGCAGGAGAATTGCCTGAACAACCCAGGAGGCAGAGGTTGCGGTGAGCCGAGATCGCACCATTGCACTCCAGCCTGGGTAACAAGAGCGAAACTCCGTCTCAAAAAAAAAAAAAAGCAGGCACAGAAACTCACTACCAAAGACAGATGAACATTTTTTACCATGCTGTTTCTTTTAAATTTGTTAAAATTCAATTTTTTTTCCTACACATTTTTGGTTTTTCTCTCTTCCCTTTATTTCAAATTTAGGTGGAAAAATTAAACCTAACTTTGCTTTACACTTTAATGCAGTAATAGTAATGTGTCTTCATTATGTAAATGTGTGGAAATACTACTTTTTAGCAGGTTCTTCTATGTTTTCCATGACTCCGATTAGCTATATCTGAGTTACACACCCACATTTTAAAGTAAATCATTGCTTTCTGCCTCCTGTCTCTCCCCAGTTCTCCAGGCTTCTGTACTGACAGTCCCATCCAGACACACGCACAGCTGCCTAATGGAAACTCACAGCCTGAAGAAAGTCAGTATTAGCAGCCCTGTAATTTTGGCATCAGGGCAGGCACCAGCCATAAAAGTCTGAAAAACGTGGCACGGATTATTTTTCAATCCAAGCGCTGTATTTCCTCTCTAGTCTCCTTAGCTATTTCCCAAGCTTATGGCTCTGATTCCTTTCCTCGTGTTGTGAGTGCTTGTAGGCCTCCATGCCTTCTTCTGCAGAAAAGGACCACAAGATGGAAGTAGAGCCCGTGTCTTTGTCAGTCCCTTCTCTTTCTTTCGTCTCAAGGACTCTCATCTTCACCCTTACTGTTTTATGTCTTTAGCGAAAGTCATAAAGATAATGAGTATTTGGCATGTGTAAGGTTACTAAAGAAAGAGGCATAAACATTTTAACCAAATACATTAACCATGTGGGAACATGGTTAGGGCTTGGGTGAAAGGCATATTTACAAAACAGAGATTGAGGCTAATTATTCATTTTATAAACCTACTCAGTGTATAGTTCCTAATAGTAATGAGAGGGGCCTTTATGACTGTCCTATAAACCATGGATGACAATCTCCACTGCATCTGGTGGGATAAGCTTCTGACGATAAAACCAACATGATAGTCTTCCCTTAGTGAAGACTTCTTACATGTTGGATATCTTGGTAAATATCTCTTGATTCTCACAACAGCCGCACATGTGTCCAGTCTGATTTATGAATGTCATCTGTCCTCACTCTGCACAGGAACTTTTAGTTGAGTGGAAGACACATCCAGATTCCTAGACATGTGTTAACACTAAGACCAAACTAGGTCCAATGGCCATTTTCAGATCAGTGCGTTTGATTGTGTTCACATGTCCTTTCTAAAAGGAAGCCCTTCATTGCTCAAAGTGTTTTTGTGAAACGCTCATACAGATGATAAATGTCTTGTTCTGGCATTACACTTTTTCAGAATGCATTCACCGAATTAATCTCATTGGAAGGTGTATACTGAGAAATGTCAGCCCGTTATATTCTAACACCATCTGTGAAATTGGAGCAGATTATCCCTCATTGGGAGGCTTGCATTTTTCAGCATTATCATAACGCCTTTAACAAAATACTTTTATCAGATAATTTTGGTAAAACATTATGCAGAAAAAGAAAACTCATAGCCAAGCTCAAAATTTTCATTTGCATCTATAAAGATCTTTCATTCATATTGGAAAAATCTGAGCATTCTTTCATGTCAAAGAATGGTGTCATTTATTTATATTAGTAATATTTATATTGTAGTTTTTCCCAGAAATCCAGAAAACCCCATTTATATCAGTAGCCCTTCTTGGTAAGTTTCATGGTCTGAAATAAGATGTTGAGCTATGGAAGTCTCAGTTTTTCTATCTGAAGACCACGAATGACCGTGCTCTGTGACATTAGGGCAGGATGGGTGTGCTGTCATATGGACGGCACCATCCCCTTCATTTTACTCCATATGCTACCCTCAGAGGGCTCTTCTCATAACGCCCTTCTTAATTAGACATTCAGGCCCCCTTTTGCCTCCAGCCCAAATGTATCATATCATTTAAGGACCCCCGGAATTGGGATCTGTCTTCACCTTTTGAATCTGACCTGAACTTTGAGCTGTAGCCAGTGCTAGTCCACACACTGTAGACCATGTGCCATCCATCTCCTCATGTCTCCCACACTTCTGCTTCCTCCCCTTGGCGCATGCCTTTCTCCTCTCTGCATCCGCACATATCCTACTCATCCTTTACGCCCAGCCACAATCTCTTGACTGCCCCAGCAAGTAGTAATATCTTCCTGTTCTAATTTCTCCAGATCTTGTCTGTCTGTGTTACTTTTTCAGCTTTTCCGAGGGTTCTGTATTTGGCACGCTGTCTTTGCCTCGTCTGGATTGCTTTCAAGATTTCTCACATATTTTCTATCCTTCCCTCTCTCTTCAGTAACCCTACACGTGCTAAATACTTCATAAACATGGGATTGGTTGTAATTATTAGTTCAGGAATACCAGGTGCTTCAAAAACGATGCTATGAAAACATTGCCCTGAAAAGCAAGAAAACAACATTTGGAGCCAAAGAAACGTTTCTTGATTGAGTTCCTTCCGGGCTGTGTTGCTGGAAGCTTTGAGAGATGTCCATCTTAGCCACTTTAACTGTGATCTTAGTAGGAGGAACGGGTTTGCCATCCTTCTTGGATCCCTGACTTGTATTATGGGAAGTCTCAGTCATCATAGGAATTGACTCATGTAATGGAACAATAGGGAACAGCAAGGAAGATGGAAGTGTGTGGGATGACTGACAAGCAGCCTTCACCGGAACAGAAGCTCTTGGGGCCCGTAATTGCGCCTCCTGTGTACACACACACGCATGTGCACATAAGTGCCTCCGTATGTTTGTGAGATGAACTGGCATTGTCACAATTCTGAAAGACTGTTTTGTTTTGTGTTCTACAGTTTTAGCTTTTCCTGCGTATCTGCTAGGGATAAACCAGGACCGGTTAAAAGAAAAGCTAACGAGCCGGCAGATGGATAGCAAGTGGGGAGGCAAATCCGAATCCATCCACGTGACCCTCAACGTGGAGCAGGCCTGTTACACCCGGGATGCGCTGGCAAAGGCCCTGCATGCCCGAGTGTTTGGTTTCCTCGTAGATGTAAGTAACACGAGTTGTTGTTGGTGATGCTTCATATCTTAGCTATAAAGAGTAGAACTAGCAGGCCGAGAGTGGTGGGGCATTCCTGTAATCCCAGCACTTTGAGAGTTAATTCCCGTAATCCCAGTACTTCGAGAGCTAAGGTGGGAGGATCTCTGCAGCCCAGGAGTTTGAGACCAGCGTTGGCAACATGGTGAGATCCCATCTTTACAAAACACCCACACACACACACACACACACACACACACACACACACACTATCCAGCTGTGGTGGCATATGCCTGTGGTCCCAGCTACTCAGGAGGCTGAGGTAGGAGGATCACTTGAGCCTGGGAGGCCAAGGCTGCAGTGAGACAAGACTGTGCCACTGCACTCCAGCCTGGGGGACAGAGTGAGACGCTGCCTCCAACAACAGCAGCAGAAAGAGTAAAGTGACTAAGGGCTTTGTGTTCCTGTTCTGGCTCCTTCCTTTCACCCATTACCTTACTTCACTTTCTGTCTTCTCACTCTGTGATCACTGAATCCTGATCTTCCTTTTACAACTGCCCACCAAGGCACCTTAGCTACATCTAATGTGGTAACAAGTTTTTTCCAGACAAAATACTTAGTAAAGCTAGGATTAGAGACCAGAAAAAGAGGAGACCCACGTTCATGGGCCTTTCTTAACATTTGGGCCTAAAGCTTTAGGAATGTGTTTTTAACATATTGCTGTGTTACAAATTAACGCAAAACCTAGCGGCTAGAAACGAGAAGCACTTGTTTTCTTAGATTCTGAGGGTCAGGTATTAGGGATGGACTGAACTTGCTGGTTCTGACTCAAAGATGAGGCTGCAGGCAAGATGCTGATTGGAACTGTGGTCCTCTGAAGTCTGGCTGAAAGATGGATTGCCCATGTGGCTGTTGACAGGAGGTCTCAGTCCCTTGCTGCACGGACCACCCCTTGAATGTCCTCATAACATGATGGTTTTCCCCAGCATGAGTGATCTGAAAGGGGGAATGAGCAGGAAGCCAGTTCTTTATATCCTAATCTTGGACTCAGGTATAGTCTCTCTGTCACATTCTGTTTGTTAGAAGCAAGTCACTAAGCAAAGTCCACAGTTAAGGGGAAGGGAATAAAGCTCCATCTTTTGAAGGGAGGAATATAAAAAAACTTTCGGCGTGTATTTTGAAACTGTTAGGTATTTTTGGTTATGGCATAATTACATATGTGTGTGTACATATACATACTTACATATGCATATATATTTATATATGTGTATCACATATATATTCTGAAAATTGGTCTTTCCGCAGTGCAGAGCTGCCGGTAACAATCTGTGTTCATCACTGTGCCCTCTAACTGGTAGAATAATAATTGCAGGCAGTTATATAGCACTAGTTGTATAAGTGCCCAGATACTTTTCTAAGTATTTTAAAGGGAAAAAACCCTCACTTAATTCTTACAACAACCCTGTGAGTTAGGTATTATTATCTTTGCTTTACAGATAAATTAAGGGAGGCATAGACTGATTAGGGCATTTTCCCAAGGGCACACTGTTACTATGTGATTGACGTAAGAGGCCCTGCATCCCTAGCTATTTGGCTCCTTTGAAGTTTATATATTCAAGCTAGAAGGACCCTCGTCGAGGGACAACATTGGGGCTATTTGAGCCAAAAGATCTGTATTTTAGTCACTAACATCTATGTGGCTTACAGTATGGTTAGTGTGGTTAGAGTAGGGTTAGGTACGACAGCGTGGGAGAACTATTCTGGGTACTTGTAGTGGCTTTTTGAAGGATAACATTGCTTGGGGAGGTCAGGGTCATACTAAACAGAAGTCACGCCGTTAGGTTGTGCAAACCCCTCATTTTACTGAGAAGGGAATGTCAGGCCTGAGTAATGGTGGTTTTACCCAAGGCCAGTCAGTAAGAGGGTGGCGCAGCCTGGGACTAGAATCCGTATCTCTTGTCTGTCTGTTCATTCAGAGCACCTTACAGCGCTGGACTTCCTACCCTCCTTCCTTCCTGTCATCTGTCCTTTTTTTTTGTAAATAGTAAAAGTAGATGAATGCTCATGTAAGTGATCCTAATTTGACGTGGCATATACTGGGCACTGACTGTGTATTATATATGATTACTGATTCTCTCACAAAAGAGATATATCATTTTATTTGCCTGGAAACACCTCTGGTACTTCAGAATTCATCCAGATGTTCAATACCTCAAAGAATTTTCCTCTTACACTCCTCCCCTCCTGCATCACCCACCAACCCCCTCTATCCTTTACCTCACATGCAATCGTTAAGTCTGTTCCCACGAATTGCTTGGCCTCTTCTCACAGTGATTAAAAAAAAAAAAAGGGACAGGAGGAAAAAAAAAAGAACACCGGTTTAGGCATGACACTGCTAAAATTTATTCCCAGACCCTGCTTCTTACTAGAACAATGGAAAATTGGGAAAATAATGGTATCACTGCTGTTGTGAGAATTGAAATGAGAATTCAGTGAAACATACAGTGAGAGCGCTTAGCAAACCCTGGCGAGAGGGAACATTCAGTAGATGTAAGCTGCTTTTAGTCTCAATTCAAACATGATGACTGTGGTTACTATCCATAGGTAGCTCTCTACAAGCTCCTGGGAACAAGGATTGTCTTGTTCTTAGCATCGCTGGCATACTGTGCTGGGTCATCACTAAATGACTGGCGGATGGAAGACAGCGGAGATGGCAGTTACAGAGCCTTTGGTGTGGGTTCTTCACGTGAAATAGGTTCCGCTTTGATCATCCAAGATGACCTTTTCTTCCAAGTCTTAAGACTTCCTGAAAAAGCTGAGTCAGCCAGAAACTAATGTTATCATGATTAAGCAAACATTTTTTGGTTCTACTGTCCCTGCTTTTCTGAATCCTGGTGGTTTTTCAAAGTCCTCCACTTTGCACCGAGACTTGGTGAATGCAGCGAGTCTCCTGCCTTCACGTTGTCCTCTGTCCTGCAGGCAGTAGCGTTTGCTGTGTGGAGTCCAGCTTCCCTCCCCAGCATGGGCCCATTTTTAGTGTACATGGAAAGGAATTCACTGCCATGCTGTTTTCTTTCTCTAGTCCATCAACAAAGCCATGGAGAAGGACCATGAAGAGTACAACATTGGCGTCCTGGACATCTATGGCTTTGAAATATTCCAGGTGAGGCCAGTTTGAATAACTGCAGGTTTAGGAGGGTGACGTATTTCATCTCGCCTGCAAGAAATAATTCTAGGCAATGCAAAAACAAACAAAACAGGGAAAACAACAACAACAAAAACCACTCAGGTTCATTTTTGCCTTTCTGAGTTTTTCATGTACCTCTACCAAATTAATTTCTCCTAAATATAAACTTCTTTCTATTGATGCTTCCAACATTTCTATTAAAGCCTTGTGCATCGAGAAGTTTCAATAAATCACTCAAGAAATGACTTTTAAATGAGTTTATGGAACAATTACATGTGAATAACTTCTTTTTTCCCCCAGAAAAATGGCTTTGAACAGTTTTGTATCAATTTTGTTAATGAGAAACTGCAGCAGATTTTTATTGAACTCACATTGAAGGCGGAGCAGGTAAGCAGCCCCCTCCTTAATCCTGTTCTACTTACAACTCATTTTGTTTAAAAGGGTATAGATCTCTGTCTTTGGATAACAGATTTGGGTTCCAGTCTTATATTAGGAAATGTACCTGACAAAGTCAGGTAGAAAACCATATGCCGTTGTGGCATTTTAGTCCCTGAAACATAAATACCGTCTGCAGCATTTGCCTTCTTTAAGCAGATGGTGCTATGACGTTGGACGTAAGATTGACTGCTTTTACTATACTGACTCATTGAGCACGTGGGAAATGGGAGCCTAGTTCCAGCCCTCACTGACTGTGGCATATTTTATGTTCCAAATAAAAGACTTGATTTTCGGCTGGGCACAGTGGCTCACGCCTGTAATCCTAGCACTTTGGGAGGCTGAGGCGGGTGGATCTCTTGAGGTCAGGAGTTCAAGACCAGCCTGGCCAACATGATGAAACCCCGTCTCTACTAAAAATGCAAAAATTAGGCAGGCATGGTGGTGAGTGCCTATAGTCCCAGCTACTTGGGAGGCTGAGGCAGGAGAATCACTTGAACCCAGGAGGCAGAGATTGCAGTAAGCTGAGATCACACCACTGTGCTCCAGCTGGGGTGATAGAGCAAGACTTAGTCTCAAAATAATAATAATAATAATAAATAGATCGTTCAGTGCAGGGTCCGTTGTTTGCTGCTGTCATATTGTTTAGGATTCCTGGGGCCACCATAACAAAGCACCACAAACTGAGTGACTTTAAACAGTAGCAGTTTCTTCTCCACCAGTTCTGGAGCCCAGAGCTGAAATCTGGCCACACTCCTTGCCAGGATGGAGGGGAGGATCCTTCCCCTTCTAGTTTCTGGTGGCCCCTGGTATTTCTTGGCTTATGGCAGTTTGACTCCAGTCTCTGCCTGTGTCTTCACATAGCCTTTTTCAGTGTCCCTCTATGTCTGTATTCAAATCTCCATCTCTTTTCTTTTATGAAGACACCATTTTAGCTTCGCACAGTGGCAATATTGTGGCCAGTGAGGTTTGTCGGAGGCATGATTATTGCTAATTGAAAACTTTTTGCAATACCCCGCCATGACGACTTGAAATATAGTTGGCATTGACAGTTTTTGACAGTCTCAATGGAGAGTAAACGGTAAAGAAAGAAAAAGAAAAACACTATGCTTTGGATTTCGAGTTCACTCAAAACCCAGGATGACTTATTGTGAGATCCTTAGTGGATTACATTTATAAAGACCTTATTTCCAAACCTGGCGGTCTGAGGTTCCAGGTGGACATGGAATATTGGGGATAGTATTCAAGCCACTGCACAGGTCAAAGGCTGTTTTGGGGTCATTCAGTTATGGAAGTGTTCATGCCTCTGCTTAGAAAATACCATACCACTTTGGGAGGCCGAGGCGGGTGGATCATGAGGTCGAGAGATCGAGACCAACCTGGTCAACATGGTAAAACCCCGTCTCTACTAAAAATACAAAAAATTAGCTGGGCGTGGTGGCGCGTGCCTGTAATCCCAGCTACTCGGGAGGCTGAGGCAGGAGAATTGCCTAAACCCAGGAGGTGGAGGTTGCAGTGAGCCGAGATCGCACCATTGCACTCCAGCCTGGGTAAGGAGAGCGAAACTCTGTCTCAAAAAAAAAAGAAAATACCATACCAGGGGAAATACCAGGCCCAGGAACCTGCCTATGGCTGTTTTGCTCTAGCTACTGTAGGAGTGGGAGAAGGCTTGAGGTTCGCATGAAACCCTTTCTACCATTGCTGCCTCAGTCCTTACCACATCCAGCCCGGTCTACTCCAGCAGCCTCCTCACTGGCTTGGTAGTCTCCCTATGGGTTTCACGTGGTCTTCTAGCCTTACTCAACCCTTAGAGTACCTAGAGCAAAACAACTGAGGAAGAGTGCAATAGCAAATGAGATGGGATGGGGAGGTAGGGGCCAGATCTTGTGGGAACTTTGCAGGGCATGGCTGAGACTTTGGGCGTTACAGTAAGTGGAATGAGGACCCGTTGAAGAATTCCGAACGAGGAGTGACGGGATCTGATTTGTCATTTGTGTTTTTGCATAGGTCTCTGGCTGTTATAGACTTGGGGAGTAGGGTGAGGCAGGGGAAACCAAACTAAAATGGAAGTTTAAAAAACAGCGAGGGGCTACTGTAGGAGACTGTGCTGGACATGGCAGAGGCTTAGACGGCCATGGTGGCAGTGCAGGTGGTGGGAGGGAGCATCTGGAGAGTGAGCCAATGGAACTTGCTCAAAATAATTAGCAGTAACCAAGAAAGAGGAAGCACTCACGGGCGATTCTTAGCTTTGTACCCTGGATAACAGGCCGATGGTGACACTGTTTACTGGAGAATGAGATTAAAAGAGGGGTTGTTTGGAGGCCGTGGGAAATGTGGAATCAGAGTTCCTCTAGACAGGTTAGGTTTTAGAGGCCTATCATACTTCCAAGTGAAGATTCCAATCTATAGAATGGATTTAAGCCTGGAACCCTGTGGCGAGGTCTAGACTAGAGAAATGAATTCAGGAGCCATTAGCCTGTAGGTGGCATTTAAAGCCTTGGGACTGATGGAAACCACCTAGAGAGGGAGGGCTGAGAACATGGGAAGGCTGGAAGATTGAACCCTGAGATTTCAACACATAGAAAGTTCTGGAAAGAAGAAAGAGCTAGCACAGGAAGCCGACAAGGCGAGACCAGGGAGGAAGGAGGAAAAACTGGGACAGTGTCACAGTGTTCGAGTTAAATGAGTGACTAATAGACTGAAGGAGCTTCCCGTTGAGTACCTTGATGCTAACCTGTACTCCTGTCCTACGTCGAATTTTAAGAGTTTCGTGATTTATCAGTTTGGTGCTATACTAAATTGTAGTTTTTGTCTGTCAAAAACAATTGTTTGGTAACAATTTCATACGGTTCAAACTAAACGTAAAAATTACCAAGTAATAAAATGTCCCTTCCTATGGCCTCTTACAAAATAAGAAATTCAAGTTCCTACTCTTGGTTGGAGGACTTTCAAGTCTTTCTCTTTCATGAGAATTTTTGTCCATCCAGGGTCTCTCCATGCAGGGCTCTTGCTGTTTGGGTAATAACGTGAGGTCCTGGTTTCTGTCTTATAGGAAGAATATGTTCAAGAGGGAATAAGATGGACACCCATTGAGTACTTTAATAACAAAATCGTGTGTGACCTCATAGAGAACAAAGTGGTGAGTGTTGGTTTAGTATGTCTTGTCACTGCTCACAGGTTTACACTGAATTCTTGTTCTCCCTGTCATTGTTTTACAACAGGCAAAGTGACAACTCTGATTTGCAGGGAATTGGAGCACTTGTGCTACTTTTCTGTATGTGTGAAAAGAGAACAGTAGGGCTTTATTCTGGTAGTAAATATGAACACGTGGATATGAGTAAAATGTCAGTTTGCAAATGGAAGTTGTCACTGATTCTAAGAGAAGACGACTGTCACGTGATGCCACGCCATGTGCAGAGCCGTTAACACTGGCCCCAGGTTCTAGTCCAACTTCTGGACTTTAGCCCCAGTGACTGTTTCAGGCCAGGTGTGGTGGCCCATGCCTACAATCCCAGTACTTTGGGACGCTGAGGCAGGTGGACCGCTTGAGCACAGGAGTTGAAGACCAGCCCAAGCAACATGGTGAGACCCTGTTTCTAAAGACAAAATTTAGCTAATATGAAAACTGTATTAGCTAAATACAAAAATTAGCCAGGCATGACGGTGTGCACCTGCGGTCCCAGCCATTCTCGAGGCTGAGGTGGGAGGATCGCTTGAGACTGGGAGGTTGACGCTGTGGTGAGCTGAGATGACACCACTGCACTCCAGCCTGGGTGACAAAGCAAGACAAGACCCTGTCTCAAAAAAAAAAAAAAAAAAAAAGATTCAAAATAAAACAAAAGTGATATACAACAGATACCACAGGACTTTTTATAAAACTGAAAACAGTAAAAATATCCATAGACAACTTAGTTATTAAACAAACTATAGTGTATCAGAAGAGAGAAATACAGCCATTAAACTAGTAAGTACGAAGAATGTGTAAAGCATGAGGAATGCTCATAAAATAGCTGGGCGCAGTGGCTCACACCCGTAATCGTAGCACTTTGGGAAGCTGAGGCGGGCAGATCATGTTAGGAGATCGAGACCGTCCTGGCTAAGATGGTGAAAACCCACCTCTAATAAAAATATGAAAGAATTTGCTGGGGGTGGTGGCACGTGCCTGTAGTTCCAGCTACACAGGAGGCTGAGGCAGGAGAATTGCTTGTACCCGGGAGACGGAGGTTGCAGTGAGCCAAGATCATGCCACTGCACTCCAGTCTGGGTAACAGAGCAAGACTCTGTGTCAATTAAAAAATAGATAAAATTAGTGCTATGTGAAAAGAGAAATGCATTATAGAATGTGTGCACTAAATAATTATATAAATGATACCTATATGGGTCACAGGCCGAAAAAGAACATTAAGAAAGAGATTCGGTCAAAAGAAAATGTTTTTATTTTACTTTTGGATTCTTAAAGTCAATTTGGCATGAATATGAGTGAGCAGATACTGATCTGTGCATGACTCTTGGATAAGACTTCAGGGAGTTAAACAGTTTTTTGGAAAATAAGAGTTTCCTCCCTCTTTATATCTAAGTGGTGACTCCCCATTTGGGACTATTAATTACATTCTTGCCTGAAGGGAAAGACTGACTTTCAAGATGGTATCTTTGCCTAAAAAAGGACTTGTCTGTTTTGGAGAGGTCAGTGACTAGGGCCTTGCCTTCTTGTTTCCGTCAGAACCCTCCTGGCATCATGAGCATCCTGGATGACGTGTGCGCCACGATGCATGCGGTGGGTGAGGGGGCAGATCAGACCCTGCTCCAGAAACTTCAAATGCAGATTGGGAGTCATGAGCACTTCAACAGCTGGAACCAAGGCTTCATCATTCACCATTACGCTGGGAAGGTATGGCCAATGTCCATTTTAATGTCTGTCTGTTTTAAGCCTTTGGGTCTGTGATCTGTTTTCTCATGAAGCAAATGATATGCCTTGCTGTATTAGTCATTCAACAAACAGGACTTACCAACTATCAAGGGAGGCAAAACAAAAGACTGTATGTACTAATACGTGTTTTTTCATGTACATACTTTTTACGTTGTAGAGGAGGGTACTACTTTTTTTTACAGCATATAAATGAACGTAGGTATAAGCCAGCAAGAATGAAAGAACTAACATACATCTAATGAAAAGAAGCAGAATTTCTAAAACACAAACACCTATGTCCTACTTTTGGGAACCAAATGCCAACTACATATATATAAAACAAGCCAAGTGCTGCTACATCAGGGGTACCAGAAACACTTTCTTTAGGAATTGTAAATAAGGATTGTCCAGCACCTGGATGCTAAATAAAAGAGCTGGAGGACGGAATAAATAGGAAAGTCACTCTACCCACTTTCCTCTTTCCATCTTTTAAGAATTCAAGTTTTTTTCAAAATTTTGATAAAAATAGCCTGTATCTATGATCTCTTCAACAATATCGGAATGGTAGTTTTATGCCTTTTTTCTTTTTTTTTTTTTTTGTCTTTTTGTTTTCTTCCTTTTTGTGGAGAACGGGGTCTTGCTATATTGACCAGGCAGGTCTTGAACTCCTGGGCTCAAGCTGTACTCCCGCCTCTGCCTCCCTAAGAGCTGGGATTACAGGCGTGAGCCACAGCGCCCAGTCAGAATGGTAGTTTTAGACAACTTTAAAGCTTAAGCTCCTTCTGAATTTCCCAAAGTGTTTTTGCGCTCTTCTTCAGGTGGGCCTCCTCTTCAGGGGTCAGCTTTATCTTTATTCGGTTGGTAATACCGTTCTCTCCCAGGATACAAGGAATACTGAGGAACACTTCTTCATCTATTCCATAGAGGCCCTTAATTATGGTGGAAACTGGATGTGTTCTCCTGAGATTCTTCAAAATACTTTCCGTTAAATCAGCTACAGATAGGCCAATAGCCCAAGAAGTATAACCTTTCATTTTAATAATCTCATAGGCACTAGCAATCACTTCTTTGTGGACATTTTTCCATTGCTCAGGATCTTTATCAGTTCCTATGTCAGGGTTCAGATCCTTCAGAGGGACGCCAGCAATGTTCACTCCACTCCACACAGGAACACTTGAGTCCCCATGCTCTCCGAGGATCCATCCGTGGCAGCTCTCAGAGTGGATACCAAGCTTCTGTCCGATCAAGAAACGAAAACGAGCGGTATCCAGATTACAGCCGCTTCCAATAACACGATTTTTGGGAAATGCGCTCAGTCTCCAGGCTACGTAAGTCAGGATATCCACTGGATTGGAAACAACAATCAGTTTGCAGAGGGGGCTGTACTGGGCAATGCTGGAAATCATTGACTTGAAGATGGCCACGTTTCGCTGGACTAAATTAAGGCGCGTCTCTCCCTTTACCTGGCGTGCACCTGCTGTGATAATCACTAGGCTGGAGTTTGCTGTGACACGGTAATCTCTGCTACAGACAATATTTGGCATTTTCAGGAAAGGGCTGCCGTGTTGAAGGTCCATGGTCTCCCCCTTCAGTTTCCCTTCATTGAGATCCACAAGGGCAAGTTCATCAGTCAAGCCTTTTAGTAAGATGCTGATGGCGCAGGCCATGCCCACCGACCCGGCACCTATGATGGAGACCTTACTGTGAGGAACGAGCTTCCCGGAAGTGAAGCTCTCCATCAGCTCACTCTTCACAGTCGCCATCTTGCTCGTGGGGGTGAAGAGCCGGGTGCCCTGACGGGGAAACGGGGCCATCCCCAGGCACAGGAAATCCATCCCCGCCGAGCTCACTCTCCGGGTGGCCCGCACCACAGGCAAGGTCCAACTCATGGCTGTTCACTCGAGAAGTGGAGGGAGTGAATGGGGAAAAAGCTGCGGACTGAAACGTTGAGACGCCAGGAGAGCCGTTGGCAGCACCGTCAGCCCTCAACGGCCAGTGCGCATGAGCCGCTCCCGACCCTCCACTACGACTGCGCATGAGCCGCTCCCGACCCTCCACTGCGACTGCGCATGAGCCGCTCCCGACCCTCCACTGCGACTGCGCGGGCCTTGCCGGCGCTTCCCACACGTGCTTTCCGTGGGTGCTCAGACTAAGGCGGTGAAAGGCTGCTTCACTAGCACGTGATTTCTGGAGTTTGTTTTACCAAGAATATCCTCATCAAGAGTTGGCATGCTTAAGAGGCTAACCCAGATCCCTGGAATTACTCGTTTTCTATTTTTAGTATGAATGCCAAGAAAAATGCTTCTGCTAACTACAGCTGGAAATAAGGTTTCATCTGAAGCGTGACCCTGCCAGGAAGGATAGGGCACTGTGCTTTGTGTGCCGGTAGCTGCTTGCACCATCTCCCAGTGTCCCAGAGTGGGCTCCTGCTTTCTGCTGTATGGTCTGGAGGCCTATTTATTTATAAATTCATTTATTTATTTTTTGAGATGGAGTCTTGCTGTGTCACCCAGGCTGGAGTGCAATGGCACGATCTGAGCTCATTGCAACCTCTCCCTCCCAGGTTCAGGCAATTCTCTTACCTCAGCCTCCCAAGTAGTGGTATTAACAGGCATCTACCACCATGCCCACCTAATTTCTTCTATTTTTTTAAAGTAGAGACAGGGTTTTGCCACGTTGGCCAGGCTAGTCTCGAACTCCTGACCTCAGGTGATCAACCTGCCTCAGCCTCCCAAAGTGCTGAGATTATAGGCATGAGCCACTGTGCCCAGCCTAGAGGCCTATTTATAAAGGATCCCACCACCTTGGTGCCAGTCCTGGCCAGGACCCACACTGCAACAGTCAGTAGGAGCTTGAGCCGGGTAGGGACCGGCTTGGAGTCATCCAGCACTAAAAACTCATCATGCTACTGCATATTTTTAGAACGTGAATTATTACTCTGCTACATATATTAGCTGTTGAGGAAACGGATTTTCATCTTGCCTCTTGCTGCAATCACAGACTTGCATTCCTTGTCTGACCATGCTGACTGGCTGTAAAAATGAAGGTCCGGAGTTCACTTTTGGTGTCGTCCTCATAAAATGCGTGAATATTGGGTGCCTACTGGGTGCCAGGCTGTGTGGGGCTGCTGATGATCAAAAAGTAAGTTGAGGTCATGGTCTTGGGGACTTCCTCGTCCTGTGGAAATCCCCTGGTCTCATCCATCATCCCTGCTGATCTCTTGTTAAACAGAGTATCAGCATGAGTTTCTGGCCAGATTGGTGCACATTTGATACCACTTTTGGGAGAAATTGCAAAGCCTCAGATGACATGGCTCACTTCAATGAACTACTGAGCATGAGGGGTTTCACTTTTGCTCTGTCTTAGCTAGAATTTAGGAAAGAATTGAGTTTATCACTTACACACCCTATGGCTCCACTGAAGAAGGGGCATGGGGCCTTTAGAATTGGAGTTCTGATTATTGATGATTTGAGCTATCCTGGCAGCTAGACCCTCATCAGCATCTGCAGGCCATCCCCGCTAAGCCAGCTGACAAGTAAGACATGTACGTAGCCTTCCTGTGACAGTGCACGACGAAATTCCAAATGCAGCATCTGGAATTCCACACGTTGTGGTGAGGGTAGCCTTGCCAGCTTGGGTTTTGTGTTTAGTGAAGTTACATTTTTTTGTTCAATGAATGATTTTGCTGAATGAATTGCATTTTTGTTCAATGAAATTAGATTTTTTTTTTCCTTTCTTGGCCAGGTATCCTATGACATGGATGGCTTTTGTGAAAGGAACCGGGATGTGCTTTTTATGGATCTCATCGAGCTTATGCAGAGCAGTGAGCTGTAAGTATGTTTTGTCATAGCTGACAGGGGATATAGGTTTGATGACATTTTCATTATGAAAACAAACTTGCGAGCTGGGTATAGTGGTGTGCGCCTACAGTCCCAGCTACTTGGCAGGCTGAGGCAAGAGGATCACTTGATCCTAGCAGTTTGAGGCTGCTGTGAGCTGAAATCACTCCTATGAATAGTCACTGATCTCTAGCCAGGCAACGTAGAAAGACCCTATTTCTAATACAGAAAGAATAAAGGCGGGGTACGATGGCTCGTGCCTGTAATCCCAGCACTTTGGGAGGCCAAAGTGGGCAGATCACAAGGGCAGGAGATCGATGCCATCCTGGCCAACATGGTGAAACCCCATTTCTACTAAAAATACAAAAATTAGGTAGGTGTGGTGGTGTGTGTCTGTAATCCCAGCTCCTCATGAGGCTGAGGCAGGAGTCACTTGAACCAGGGAGTCAGGAAGTTGCAGTGAGCTAAGGTTGTGCCACTGCACTCTAGCCGGGCAACAGAGCGAGACCCCATTTCAAAAACAACAAAAAAGGAAAACGAAACAGAGCACCTGTGATGTTTACTGGTTAGCATTTTGTCGTTTGTGCTATTGGGTCTGGATTATCATTCATCTATTTGGTTTCTCAAAGTAGCTTTCTTTTTTCCTGTATCAGTCTCTCCCTTATGTCCCTAACACTTACGCTCCCAAATCCCAAGTGCCATGTACATGTCCTTCAGGACCTCAGGCTTTCTACCTTTCAATACTATGGTCAGGAAGAAGTGAGCACACTGGGTTTGGATTGAGATGGCCATTTCTGACCATTTAAGAGGGTGCCGTCTATGATACTTTTCCCTTGAAGTCTTCTTCATTGTCATTGAATTTTTAAATATGGTTAATGACTTAGCAAGACCCACAGTAACCAGGGTCGCTGAAGTACTTAAGAAATGGCTTGAGGTGGTGCGGTGGCTCACGCCTATAATGCCAGCACTTTGGGAGGTGGGCGGGATCACGAGGTCAGGAGATCCAGACCATCCTGGCTAACTCAGTGAAACCCCATCTCTGCTAAAAACACAAAAAATTATCCAGGCATGGTGGCACGCACCTGTAGTCCCAACTACTTGGGAGGATGAAGCAGGAGAATTGCTTGAATCCATGTGGCAGAGGTTGCAGTGAGCCAGGATTGTGCCACTTCATTCCAGTCTGGGCAACAGAGTGAAACTCCATCTCAAAAAAAAAAAAAAAAGAAAAAGAAATGGCTTGAGAACTCTGGGAGGGATAAGTAAAGGAGTGACTCCGAGATCCATTTGAATTCCCAGGAGCCTGTTTAAGCTGTAGGGGTAGCACAGGGCGGGTATCCCTCTTGCATGTTGCTGGAACTCTCCAGAACACCTCTGTCTTCCTCTCCTCTTCCTCTCCGAGAACCCTCAAGGGTTCTAAAGACCCTGGATAAACACATAGGAGATGAAATGTACACCAGCAGACCCATGCATACCAGATCTTACAATTTCTAGCGCTTCCTCCAAGTAAGAGCTGCCCTTTTGGTCTCTATTTCTAAAGCAGTCACAATAGCAAGGCCAGCTTCTCTAATCAACGGCGGCAAACCTGCTACCTTTCTAATAAAGGCCTGACTGCAATGAAACTAAAGCCAGTGTTTCCTTTTCAGGCCCTGGTCAGTTGTTCTGCTCCATTTACTTCTCCCTCCACAGCTCCCTGCTGCTTCTCTCCCTCTGCTCTCCATCTCTGCCCTCCTTGCAGTCATGCCACCATTTCTGAGATTTTGCATTTCTTTTCATTCCAAACATACAGTATCTGTCTGTTCTCGGAAATGGTTAGGTAAGCCACAAGTCCTGGCTTGTGGGTTTTATGGCAGTCAGGTGCAAACTTGTTTCCAGATATTGTTTGTTAAAAACTAGTAAAATTCCTGCCAAATTTAAGAGCTGTTATTGCTTCCACATAAACTGCTGTCATAGAGGCATGGCCTATTGTTTTGTAAACACATTTGATGTCAAAATCTGTAGTTGTGTCTGGTCAAGTTAAAAGTAGATTGCTGGGGAGACTTTCTGGAAAATTCAAGGTACCCAGTAAGTCACTGAGGAGGAAGTGAGTATTAGTGTCAGATTGCTCATTTACATGGATCCCCTCATTTACCCAGTCAGCGAGCATATGTTATGGACCAACTGAGCACCGTGCTGTGCTTCAGACACCAGGGGCACAAGGTGAGTAGGCATTGCCCTTGCCCTTTTGCTAGGGAGACATAGAAACACAGGCAGCTCAGTTAGTACCACTAGTGAAAGTGTCTTCAGCAGGCAGAGCATTCGTGATCTCTTACGGCCCCGTTTAAAATTGCTCATACTGGCCCGGCGCGGTGGTTCAAGCCTGTAATCCCAGCACTTTGGGAGGCCAAGGCGGGTGGACCGTGAGGTCAAGAGATCGAGACCATCCTGGTCAACATGGTGAAACCCTGTCTCTACTAAAAATACAAAAATTAGCTGGGCGTGGTGGCACACGCCTGTAATCCCAGCTACTCAGGAGGCTGAGGTTGCGGTGAGCCGAGATCGCGCCAAGCACTCCAGCCTGGGTAACAAGAGCGAAACTCTGTCTCAAAAAAAAAAAAATTGCTCATACTCAGAAGCAGTTTGTGAGGGTTTTCTGTGTGGACCTGGGAACAGTGTGCTGCTGGCATCTGGTGGGCAGAGGCCGTGGATGCTGCTACATACCCACAATGTGTAGAAGAGGCCCCTCCTCAGAATTATCCAGAATAATTAAAGAATTGTTCAGCTGCAGATGCTGATGGTGCCCAGGCGCAGAAATTCTGCCCTCGAGCCAAGCAGCATCAGCACTGAGTCCAGACATTTCGTATAGTTCCCTGAGCTCTGGTCTGTCTTACTTGTCTTAACAAAGCCATGCTGACTGGGCGCAGTGGCTCACACTTGTAGACCCAGCACCTTAGGAGACTGAGGCAGGAACGCCACTTGAGCCCAGTTGTTTGAGACCAGTCTTGGAAACATGGCAAAACCCCTTTCTTTTAAAAAAATATGAGAATTAGCCGGGCATGGTAGTGCCTGCCTGTAGTCCCAGCTATTCAGGAGGTTGAGGTGGGAAGATGACTTGAGCCTGGGAGGTCGAGGCTGCAATGAGCTGTAACTGAACCCTGGCATACTAGCCTGGGCAACAGAGCAAGAACCTGTCTCAAAAAGAAAACAGAAAACCTGAAATCCCATACTGACTTCCCCGTTAGGTTCTCCTGTCAAGCTATACCTCAATTCCTGTCTAGGGACATTGGAAAGGCAGAGTTTTAAAATGTATTTTGCAGTCTTTGATTCCAAGTTGCTTATATCTTAGAATTCTTTCCCTTCGTGTCTTTTGTGGGTTGGTCATTTCCCCACGTCACATCTTGATGGCCTGTGCTGTGAGTCAGCTGGCCTTTCTGTAGCCAAGGTTTTGTGCCTGGGGACAGCCCGCCATTCCATCCTTCAGAAAGGCAGGCTTTCGGCTCCCAAGGTGCTTACAGATTGCTAATTCATTCTCTTTCTCCTTTTCCAGACCTTTTATAAAGTCTTTGTTTCCAGAAAATCTGCAAGCTGACAAGAAAGGGCGCCCGACTACTGCCGGAAGCAAAATAAAGGTTAGTTCTATTCTCGGAAATGTATAGATTCTTACAAGGCTGGGGTTTTCTAGGACTCGGGAACTACACCCCTGGGCCAGGATGAAGTCAGTGAGATGTGAAGGGGTGGTCACAGAAGATGCCCAGAACTACCATCACTGCTTGTTGGAAGGTTCCAGGGTGCAAGCTGAGTTTGACTTGGCTGTACCCAACACCTTCGGTGGATATTAAGTACCTCATAGCTTAATAGTCGGCAGATGATAATCAGCTACTTTCTAAGAGGAAATGGCTTTAAACAGAATCTGGAAGAATTTCTGTTAAACTAGCAGAGAAATGTGGTTCGGAGCCGTGTTTTAGACACTGATGACAGTTGGCCCGGCCAGTTATGGAACGTTGCTGGACAGAAAGTCTATTTGGTCTTTTGGGGGCAATTTATGTATCCCTCCTCACTGGATCTTGCAGGCTTCTCCTTGCTGTGAATCACAGACACATCTGGCCACATGGTGTGTCAAGTCTGAAGGAAATCTTAAAGTGTTTCCCAGGAAGTAGGCAGGTCTCTGTGGTACCCGAGCCGTCGTGTGGCGAAATTCATCGTCCCTGGCTACACTCTGAATTAAGAATTTGAGTCAGCCGGATGTGGTGGCTCACACCTGTGATCCCAACACTTTGGGAGGCCAAGGAGGGAGCATTTCTTGACCCCAGGAGTTCAAGACCAACCTGCGCAACATAGTGAGCCCCCCATCTCTACCAAAAATAAAAACTAGACAGGTGTGCTGGCTCACACCTATGCTCTCAGTTACTTGGGAGGCTGAGGCAGGAGGATCGCTCAAGTCCAGGAAGTCAAAGCTGCAGTGAGCTGTGAAGCTCCAACCTGGGGGACAGAATGAGACTCTGTCTCAAAAAAAAAAGTTTTGTCATTGTGTCACACACACGTAATCATGTAACTGGGAAGTACTCACTAAACCATTTTATAAAGTCATACTGGTTAGGAATAATTTTTGTAAAAATTATACCAGCTAGATATCTCCTCAGTTTTACAATGAAAGGAATGGTGGGTGACAGCAGGGCTTCGAGGTTCGCTTGCCCGTGTTTGAATCTCAGCTGTGGCTTTTCCTAGCGGTGTGCTTGCCAAGCTGTTACTCTCTCAGTGCCCTCACCACTTCCTTGTAATACGGAGATCTTAGTGCCTATCTTAAGAGGTTACTGTCGTGGTTCAGTTTCATAATTCATCAGAAGCATTTAACACAGTCAGTGCCTGAGACATGGTGAACACAAGATGTACACGTGCTCTGACTACATTCTTCCCTGATAGCCCCTTCCTATACCACCGATGTTTGCCTCTTCTTAATTCTTTTTTCTTTTTGTAAAGTTGGGGCCTCCCAACCCAGGCTGGTCTTGAACTCCTGGGCTCAAGCGATCCTCCCACCTCAGCCTCCAAAGTGCTGAGATTACAGGTGAGAGCCACTGAGTCCAGCCTGGGCTTTTAGCTGTAGGGTAGAGCCCTCTGGGTTTCAAGAACATGATGTCGAAAGAACTAGAGAAATTGAGTAGCCGCAGGACAGTCACTGGGTTAGGTTCACTGGAGCAGAGAGCTGAAGGCAGAAACAGATGAAATTCTCATGAGGCCGTGATATCAATGTCTGCGTGAAGTTTCTGACTCATGTCTTTACTGCAAGGTCCTGGATAAGGATTAACTCTGGGCTGGAAAATCGAGTCATGAGACTGTGACATTCAGATCCAAAGGGCCCAGATCATCCAGGTTGTGATGACTCATTTCCAAGTGGTCTGGATTATTCTCTATAAAAAGGAGAGCAAGGGTGGGGACACTTCTTTCCTCCATGTAGACTTGTCCCTTTTCTTTCCTTCATCTGCTTGTCTAGTTGAAGGCTCAGAGTGTCATCATTCTGGGGCGTTTCCAACATGTTCAGGGTTAGAAGTCTCAGGCTCTTGTTGCTAGGGAGGTCAAGCTGACGTCAGCTAGTTGACCTAAAGGGATTGCAGTGTGTTTTCCCACCCAGGTACACTCTCCTCGGTGGACGGCATGACCTCTGCCTGGCTGTCTGCCTCCACGTCGGAATAAAAGTTTCTCCAAGTACTTCATACAGATCCGTAGCCGTGGCCCAGTCGCTGCGACATTCCATACCCACGGTGTTTTGCAGACATCATTGTCATCTGAATGATGTCCCTGGGGCATAAGCATTTAAAAGGATTCTGATTTCCTTGAAGGAAAAATTAAACTTGTGTTCAAGGTCGTCTTAGTGTTACGTATTTCCGTACATTCTAATTATTTAAAAATTTAAACTGATTCGTAGGATTTAACTCAAAGAATATTCATTTGATGGGAACTCTCATTATCTTGATTATAAATAAAACTATAAATATAGTAATACTTAATAGCACCTGATTTTGAGGTTTCGTTAAATTCACTGTTGTTATGGCTGGAAGGGACCAGGACAGGTTGAGCATCCCAAATCCTGAAATGCTCCAGTGAACATATCACGTTGATACTCAAAAAGTTCCAATCTGGGAGCATCTTGGATTTCAGTTCTTCAGATTCAGGATACTCAACTATAGAGTATAATGCAGGCCAGCACTGGTGACTCATGCCTGTAATCCCAGCACTTTGGGAGGTCAAGGTGAGTGGATCACGAGGTCAGGAGTTCAAGACTAGCCTGGCCAACATAGTGAAACTCTGTCTCTGCTAAAACTACAAAAATTAGCCAGGTGTAATGGTGGACACCTGTAATCCCACTTATTTGGGAGGCCGAGGCAGGAGAATCACTTGAACCTGGGAGACAGAGGTAGCAGTGTGGTGAGATCATGCCACTGCACTCCAGCCTGGGCAACAGAGTGAGACTCTGTCTCAAAAAAAAAAAGGTTGTAATTAAATACGAAACTAAAATCTAAAAGTAAAGTTTAAAAAATTGAGGATTTGGGGACTTAAAGATAAAAAGTTGTGTTGTATGCAGCTCTGCAGATCCTCTCCAGCTCCACCTGGCGTGTTGTAAAAATCATCAGAGTTGTTCTCAAGTGCAGTCTACGTCATCAAAGAACATAAAAGGCCATTTCCTCTTCCATCAGAGGACTTTGCTTTGATCACACGACCTCTGCAGTCCTGTCTGTCCTCAGTTTCAAGCATCGCGAAGGGTGCTGTTTCCTGCACATCTAAACAGAGAACTTAATTCACCAATGAATATCTTGCTTTGAATATACTCAATAGTTTTTCCCAAGGGTTTCAGATTTCTCAAACCCATGAAAACAGAAAAGCCCTAATTGAGAGAGGTCATCTCTTGCAAGCAAATCCCTTCTGCTGACTTTGTAATGGTTTTCTGGCTTTGGAGGCCCCTTTGGGCTTTTTCCTTTTGGAGGTCTTCTCCCTTCATGCTGCTTTGCTTGGAAGTAGAGTTCACATGTGTGCCACATCCTTGGACTCACAGGATGTGCTCAGCTGTGGGGTGGGAATGCTGAGGTGAACTCTATTCCTGTTTATTCAAACAAAGTTTGAGATTCTCAGGGTTTAAAAGACTTCCTAAGCAATTTCGGCTTTATTTATGTGGCTTTCTCTGCTTGAACCCAGTTCTCCTTTGGGTACCCAGTGCACAGGCATTAATAGATGGTTTTATGTAGAATATTCTCTACTTGCGAAGAAGTAAGTGATCAGCCACACACAAAGTGTTCGGACTCTGCAGGTTTTTAAATGGACATGTTCAGGGAGAAATGGAATGAAATGGCATATCAAAAGTTTATAAATTCTCAGATTTTTATGAATCTCCCATTCTTTAACCGTGAATTTTCATCATTTTCATAAAGTGATTCTTCATTAGTTGCATTGCCAAGAAAGAGAGTGGAGGGGATTTGATGATTCATCCTTATAAATGATTTTGGAGGGAAAAAGTTAATGAGAACGAAATAGATGCAGAGGCCCTCTAATCAGTATAAAGTGAACTGACGGGCTTCACCGTTCGTGAACATCATTGTATGTGAAGATTTATTGGGAGTTTTGTTTTTTGTAGTTGTTTTATTTTATTAACTATACTAAAAATGCCTGGTTGCTTTCGAGGATTAAATTTCACACCCATTTAGGAGAGAGAAAATCATCATAAAAGTCAGCAAAGCTTTACAAAAGTTTAGTAGACCTGACTTAGGCTTAATGAGCAAATTGTCACAAAGATTAATTCCTAGTTATATAATTCTACAATAGCGTTTTTACAAGTCTCCTTTGAAATTTGGTCTTCTTTAGAGAAAGTTCCATGACTATGATACTGTTCTTCCTTTCTAGAAACAAGCCAATGACCTTGTGAGCACCCTGATGAAATGTACACCCCACTACATTCGCTGCATAAAACCAAATGAAACTAAGAAGCCGAGAGACTGGGAGGAAAGCAGGTATGGGGGGAACCAGCTTGGGTGGGGCCGGCACATTTTTCCCTGTGCTCAAGGTGAGCCATTCTCCATCGCAGGCAGGAGCAGTGTCAATTGCTGGCACATGTCTTTGTCATGTCCTTGTGGCTTAACTTCTTCAGGACAAAGGCTATATACTGCTTCCCCTGTGTCACTTCCTAAAATGTTAGCGGTGCCATTCTTTTCAGAATTAGCAGTTTATAATGTTGATCTTGGCTAGTCTGGGGGCAGATAGAAAAAAAAACAAAACCAAAATATAACCACATACTGCCGAGTCATGATGGTCTTAAAATCAGTTTGAGGCTCTGCGTAGACATTCTGAGTACACGCAGCTCCTGACCGGGACCCACAGGATGCAGCCTAGAATGCTTAGCCTGGGGTGGAAAGTGAAGGGCTCAAGAGCTGGCAGAAGCACAGTCCAGTATTTGTTGTGCCTCATGAAGACACTGGGGACTCGCCGGCTCTAGCATTCCCCCTAAGTACCCTGTTGATGAGCAGAATGGCTCTGGGAGGAATGATGTCCAGCGGAAATTCCACAAGAATTCAGCGAGCCCTTTCTGCCCCGACTTCCAAGGAAAACTGTGTCACTGTTCCTTCCACAGCTAGCATTTAGGGAAGTGGTCTGGGCAGAAGGAAATGGTGGCACTGAGTAGGAGCCGGTTAAGGTGGTGCCTAGAAGGTGGGAATTTTGTGTTTCACCGGGGGACCCAGACACACATTGTTCAGAGGCCTGATCCCACTGTCCACAGAAGCCTGGGAAGGAGGCTGCAGAGACGCTTCAACTACAGAGAGGACCCCAGCCATCACCACCTAACATCAGTCCCCAGATGGGAGCCCGCCAGAATTGCTACCTCTTGTCTTCTCTCTTGGAGAAGAGAAGATAGGTTCTTTTAGGTGTCAAGTGACGAGCTCCAGGTTTAGCTTCCACAGCATCACCAGGACTAAAATTCCTAGCTGCCGATTACCTCCTGGGAGAGACGGGACTCCTGCTTTAGACTCAGAGGGTAGCAGCAGGGTCATCTCTTCCCATCTAAAGATGTAAGATGCTTACACCCAGGAGTTTGAAGCTGCAGTGAGCCGTGATTGAGCCACTGCACTCCAGCCTGGGTGACAGAGTGAGACCCCAAGGCAGGCAGTCAATCAAATAGAAAATACTTTGTTTTGCCCTCTTACGTTGGTTCTCAAACTTGAGCATTCCTCAGAATCCACAGGAGGCCTTGTTAACGCTCAGATTGCTGGGCTCCACCCCGGGTTTCTGATGCAGTAGGCCTCAAGTGGGGCCCATGAATGTGCATCTGAAAAGTCTTGCAGGTGGTGCTGGTGCTGACGGCTCAGGTACTGCACTTTGAGAGTCGCTGATCCAGAGCAAAGAACTAGACTGGGATTTGAAGACCTGTGTCCTGGTGATGACCTGTCACGAAGTCGTTAGAGTGAGACGCTTGGTCTCCTTAGCCCTCAGTTTTTTCCTCTTCAGAGGCTCCATCTAGAATAGGATCTCCTTCAGTCTGACAGAATGAAGGCTGTCAGTCTGCCTCTGTCTCTGTCACTTTTACACTCACCCCTCACACATACCCACACGTACACAGTGCACCCACACATGCATCTACAGGTACACACACATGATAGAACAGTGGTGTCACAGGTAACCTTAGAAATAAATCATGACAGTTTTGGAAACAGAGGTATTGCCAAAGGGTCCCTTAGCCCATCTTTCCCCATTTCAAACTCTATCCATCTTCCCTTCCCAGCAAATACTCTCAAATAAAACATCTCACTTAACCTACAAATGCAGTACCTCCCCTAGCATCCCCTCCTCTACCCCACATAGCTAGTTCTGCTGAATGCCCCTTGAAAATAGAAATTTTGCAATAGCCGCTTGGAAGTTTACCAACCCTGATGCTACCTTCTTGTAAAAATCCAGCTTGAAAATTAGCTGGGCACAGTGGCGCGCACCTGTAGTCCCAGCTACTCAGGAGGCTGAGGCAGGAGAATTGCCTGAACCCAGGAGGCGGAGGTTGCGGTGAGCCGAGATCACGCCATTGCACTCCAGCCTGGGTAACAAGAGCGAAACTCTGTCTCAAAAAAAAAAATCCAGCTTGATTCATTGGAGTATCAGAAAAGGGACAAGTTAACAGTGGTACATTTTATTCAGTAAGTCCTCATAGGGTGAGGAGGGCATTTTCTCTTTTCTTTTTCTTAATGATTCCCCTTCTTTGAATTGCAGCCAAGAATTTTATGACATGCATTCAAGTAAACTGGGTTTAAGAAGCGGAAGGTATTAGTTGGTCAAGCGTTGATCTATAATCCCAGTAGGATCGCTTTCCGGGATTCCACCCTTAATCCTGCTTTGGGTTTATTGTGTGACAGATGGTTTCACTCCGTCCATGAGTCAGGGGCGTTGGGGTCCGTGAAAGGGCATGTGCTTCCCTGGCCGGGATTACACACCCAGTTGAAGCTCCTGGTGGAGAGGGTTACTCATTCCACAAGTTTTTGGGGTGTGAGGATTGTCCTTTCCTGTTGCAAATGTGTTTCTGTTTGGCTTCTGGCAAGGTTGCTTGCCCTGGATTCTGAATTGCTGGCTTGCAGGGTTCTCCAGCCCTGATCAATTTGAGTAAATGGCCAGGGAGAGTCTTGGAAAAAGACTCCTCTGCAAGACGAAGTTGGCATAACCTAGGGAACAACTGGGTGTTGTTTGACCAGTGACTACTGAGGAGGTGACAGTGCCCCAGAAATATGTAAAAATCAACTTGGGTCCCTCTGATGACCCAGAATTTTAAACATTACAGGACTTGCTAGACTGGTGAGCCTGCTGAAGGGAATTTCTACAAGAAAATTTCATGATGGTGAGAGTTATGGTGAATGAAATAATGTTTTAACATGAGGAATATTCCTTCTTATGTGATTCATGGGAAAGGAACGTTTCTGCTTGAATTAGTGGGTGAAGCATTCCCTGCCTCAAAAGCTTGGCGTAAAGCCAGTATTTATGAAAAGTACTTCAAAATGAGTAGAACCCTGAAATGAACAGCCTCGTGCATTTTTCTCACTAGAGAAAAGGCTAGTGGTGAGTTTTAGATTTGGAGGATGAGAAAAAGGAAAATTAATTATTTTTAAATGTAAATTTAATTACCTTTTTAGCTGACATGATATTTCTCTCTCGCTCTCTCTCCCCCTCTCTGCCTGACTTATATGGGCAAATTAGATATTGAATATTAACTCTTTTTATATAGAGGCTTTTTAAAAGTTAATAGTCTTAGAGGAGGCTAGGCGCAGTAGCTCACACCTGTTATCTCAGTACTTTGGGAGACCGAGGCGGGTGGATCACAAAGTCAGGAATTCGACATCAGCCTGACCAATGTGGTGAAACCCTGTCTCTACTAAAAATACAAAAATTAGTCAGGTGTGGTGGTGCACGCCTATAATCCCCATGCCACTACAGTCTACTCTGGACAACAGAGATTCTATCTCAAAAAATGAAATAAAATAATAACAATAATCTTAGAGGAATCAACATTTCTGGCTGTTGCCTCCGTAAGACCCATCAAATGGGAAACTCTTAAACACCGCTCCCATTGTGACCTCATCCTTCCCATCAGCCAAGGCTGTGCCCCTGACTTCGAGCTTCATCTGTCCCCCTCCTACTGTCCCACAGCCCCCATCACTGGCCTTTCCTGTCCTCGTGCCTTCTGCCTTGTCCTCTGCACCTCATGGATTCAGCTCCTCCCTCCAGGCCCAGGCGTATCACAGTGTTCCTGAGAATTCCCTGCAGTACAAGATTCATTTCCTTCTGTATTCCCCTATCCTGGTGTACCTACTGAAGCTGGGAATGGGTGAGAATAATAGCAGCTTTACATCACTCATGCTAGGAACTAAGTGCTTTCCCTAGAAAGTACCCATCTGGAAATAAAGAATCTATGCCACCATTGTCATTTTTACAGAAGAGGAGACTGAGAGGCACAGAGAAGTTGCAGCATGGCAGGGCCCGAGGCACAGCAGGAACAACGTGCCAGAGCCTGGCTCCTCACCACTGTGCTGCCTGCCTGGGCCCCAGCGGGAAATCAGAGCATTGTCTTTTTTTGGTGACCCTAGCATGTTGCGGTAGGGACGTCAGGAAGCATGAGGCTTAACTGGAAATGGTGTTTTCTGTGAGAGCCTCACTAAGGAGACAGGTGTCGGGAACCTGTGTGACATCAGAATGCACGATGCTTTCTGCTCCAGAAAGGCCCGTTTTGCTGAGTGCATTAGCCCAGTTAGCACGATCAGCACAGATAACCCCAAAGGTACCGAACGGGGAGCATGAGGAGTCACCTCCGTACTGCAGCACAGTGATGACATTCCACCTTCAAAAGAGAGAGTCTTGACTTTTTATGTCTAATTTTCCTCAAATGCCATGTTTCCAGGTGTCTGTATTGAGCTCAGGCCCCGTTTGTCTTCCCAGAGTGGATGATCTGAAGCAGGTGTTGAGGCTCTGTCTCTCGGAAGCTAGAACACTGTGCTTCCCAGCAAGTGGTGGGTTTTCACAGGGTACATGTCCGGGCTTCAGCCTAGACCCAGCAGGCCTAGTAAAACAGCATCCCCGAGGCGTGAGGCATGGGGCATTTTCTGATATGAAAACCTTCGTGTGTGAGAATATTAACCTAATAGTTCTTTACATCCATTTTTCAAAAAACATTGCTAGATTTTTACTATTAAGAAACCAGGATAGTCCAGGCATGGTGGATCACCTGAGGCCAGGAGTTCGAGACCAGCCTGGCCAACATAGCAAAACCTCATTGCCACTAAAAAATACGAAAAACTAGCCGGGCGTGGTACACGCCTGTAGTCCCAGCTACTTGAGAGACTGAGGCAGGAGAATCACTTGAACCCACGAGGCAGAGGTTGAGATGAGCCGAGATTGTGCCGCTGCACTCCGGCCTGGGTGACAAAGCAAGACTGTGTCTCCAAAAAAAAACAAAAAAAAGAAAAGAAAAGAAACCAGGCCAGGTGCAGTGGCTCATGCCTGTAATTCCAGCACTTGGGAGGCCAAAAGAAGCTAATCAGTTGAGTTCAGGAGTTTGAGACTAGCTTGAACCAAGTTGCAAAACCCTGTCTCCAAAAAGTACATAAATTAGCCAGGTGTGGTGGTGCACTGCTACAGTCCCAGTTAGTCAGAAGCCTCTAGTAGTAGGGTCACCTGAGTCTGGGGAGGTCGAGGCTGCAGTGAGCCATCATGTCACCATCCTCTAGCCTGGATGACAAAGTGAGACCTTGTCTCAAAAAAAAAAATTTAAGAAAGAAGAAAACAATTAAAACGATAATTTAGATATATTTTGGACTATTTTTAATGCACACACTGAAAATCAATAGTTTTATATGCTCTTTTGTAACTTGTATTAGAAAAACCTGGAAGTGTAGTTTCATTAAATAAGAATCAATATTTAAAAAAAAAAAATCAATATTAAATTTAAGTTCAATAACAAATTTATTTGATTTGTTTGATTCATAAGTTAAAAGTTCTTTCCCTTAGCCTTTTGATAAACCATATTTTTGTTCATACTCTAGGTGATAGGTAGATGGGTCTTTGTGTTACTATTGTTTTTTGTAACAGATATGTAATGCTGAATTGCTGGGGGGTTTTCTTGGAGATGGAGTCTCACTCTGTTGCTCAGGCTGGGGTGCCGTGGCACGTTCTTGGCTCACTGCAACCTCTGCCTCCTGGGTTCAAGCATTTTCCTGCCTCAGCCTCTCAAGTTGCTGGGACTACAGACATGCACCACCACGCCTGGCTAATTTTTTGTATTTTTAGCAGAGACAAGGTTTCACCATGTTGACCAGGCTGATATTGAACTCCTGACCTCAGCTGATCCGCCTGCCTCGGCCTTCCAAAGTGCTGGGATTACAGGCATGAGCCACCACCCCTGGTGTAATTGCTGTATTTTGATATTTTAAAATTAGCATTGTGTCATCTGAGAGGTCAGCCAGTGTCTGAATCCTACAAATTGTAGTCTCTTGAATAAATTTCCCTACAGCGTGGACCTGGGGGCTTGGGGAGTGGCGGGTAAGAACACAGGTGAAAGCATCGCCCAGTGACTTCCAGGCCCCATTTTCTCCTCTGCGCAGGGTAAAGCATCAAGTCGAGTATCTGGGTCTGAAAGAGAACATCCGAGTGAGAAGAGCTGGTTACGCCTATCGGCGCATCTTCCAGAAATTCCTACAGAGGTAATGAACTGGCGACTCTTACCTTTTTAAAAACAGGTGTATTGCGCTATAATTCAAACTCTGTGCCGTTCACCTACTTCACGTGTTTTTACACCTACTGTCAATGGCTTTTAACATATTCACGGAGTCGTACCACTATCGCCACGTTTTCTTACCTGGAAAGGAAGTCCCGTTTCCTTTCGTTGTCAACCCCCGGTTCTCCCCTCGCCTCCGGCCCCAGTGGGTCATTCTTCTACTTTCTGTCTCTATAGATTTGCCTATCTGGGTTGGTTTTTTTTTTTTTGAGACAGAGTCTTGCTCTTTTGCCCAGGCTGGAGTGCCCTGGCGCAGTCTCAGCTTCCTGCAACCTCCACCTATCAGGCTCAAGCGATTCTGCTGCCTCAGCCTCCCAAGCGGCTGGGATTACAGACATGTGCCACCATACCCGGCTAATTTTTGTGTTTTTAGTAGAGATGGGATTTCACCACGTTGGTCACGCTGGTCTCACACTCCTCACCTCGTGATCCGCTGACCTCGGCCTCCCAAAGTGCTGGGATTCCAGGTATGAGCCACCGTACCCGGTCTGTGCTGGGCTTTTCTTTTCTTTTCTTTTTTCTTTTTTTTTTTTTTTTGAGATGGAGTTTCGCTCTCGTTACCCAGGCTGCAGTGCAATGGCGCGATCTCGGCTCACCGCAACCTCCGCCTCCTGGGTTCAGGCAATTCTCCTGCCTCAGCCTCCTGAGTAGCTGGGATTACAGGCACGTAGCACTATGCCCAGCTAATTTTTTGTATTTTTAGTAGAGACGGGGTTTCACCATGTTGACCAGGATGGTCTCGATGTCTTGACCTCGTGATCCACCCGCCTCGGCCTCCCAAAGTGCTGGGATTCCAGGCGTGAGCCACCGTGCCCCGCCCTGTGCTGGGCTTTTCATAGCAGTGGAATCGTATGTGTCCTCTGTGACTGGTGTCTGTCACTGAACATAAGATTCATCCATGTTGTTGCACTTCCGCACTTGCTTCCTTAGCTGTGGAATAATATTCCATCGCGTGGACACACTACAGTTTACTTATTCGTGCATGAGCTGAAAAACTCAGTCGTTTCCACTTCTTGGCATTTCCCTTTTAGGAGAAACTGCCTGATGGTTTTCTGCAGCTGCATAATTTTACGTGTTATACCCTCAGCCGTATTTGAGGCCTCCAATTCACGTAAATCCTTGCCCACGTAGGTTATTTTCTGTCCCTCCCAGTGAGTGTGCTGTGGTATCGAATGGTGCTTTTGATTTGCATTTCCCAGATGGCAAATGATAGTGGGCATTTTTTCATGTGCTTATTAGCCATTTGTATTTCCTCTTTGGAAAAATGTCTGTTAGGCCCTTTGCCCATTTTTTAATTGGGTGTTTTGTCTTTTTATTATTGCATTGTAATAACAGTTCCTTTTTTACCATTATTTATTGTAGAATAAATCAGTAGCCGTAAGTGTTCATTAGGCTGTCTGTTTAGTGTAACACATAAGTTAAAGAATTCATGATTAATCGTGCCACAGGAGTGGCGAAGGTTTAACCTGGCTGAACAAATTAACAGTATGAAGACAATTTCGGGAAAATATTTAACCCACTTAAGACCTTAAGTTTAAAATATTTAACCTCAGAAATTCTGTTGTTTTTGCATATCCCTCAACATGTGTTTGGCAGGACCTATACTTAAATGGTTGTTGTTTTTTTTTTTTTGTTTTGAGACGGAGTTTTGCTCTTGTTACCCAGGCTGGAGTGCAATGGCGCGATCTCGGCTCACCGCAACCTCCGCCTCCTGGGTTCAGGCAATTCTCCTGCCTCAGCCTCCCGAGTAGCTGGGATTACAGGCACACGCCACCACGCCCAGCTAATTTTTTGTGTTTTTAGTAGAGACGGGGTTTCACCATGTTGACCAGGATGGTGTCGATCTCTTGACCTCGTGATCCACCCGCCTCGGCCTCCCAAAGTGCTGGGATTACAGGCATGAGCCACCGCACCCGGCCGAATGGTTCTTATTTTGTGTCGTTTGTAAAAGGGTAAAATTTACTGCCCCTAAAATGTTACATCACTGTAACTTCCCTAATGATTCTGTGGCATTCCGCTGTGCTTTCTACATCCATTTAATTTCCGTTAAGGAACAGGGAAACAAAAAAGAAGCCAAATGTAGTGTTGTATTTATTTGTTTAGAGACAAGGTCTTGCTCTGTTACTCAGACAGGAGTGCAGTGGTACAATCACAACCCACTGTGTCCTTGAACCCCTGAGCTCAAGCCCTCATCTCCCATCTCAGTCAATGCGTAGCTAGTACTATCGGCATGCGTCACCATGCCCAGGTCATTTTTCACTTTTGGTAGAGACATGGTCTCACTATGTTGCCCAGGCTGTTCTCAAGTGGTCCTCCCACCTCAGCCTCCCAAAGTGCTGGGATTATCAGCATGAGCCACCATGCCTCATCAAATTTAGTATTTGAATCAGAAACAATTACATCTTCCTGATTTATTTTGCAGGGCTGGATATAATGATTTTTAAAAAATTAGGTGGTATATAACAGAGAACCAGTAGACTGAAGGACAGGTTAATTACTGTCTTTGGAATCTAGTATTTCTAATAACACGGTTCTTCTTTAGGGCTGTTGTTTCTTGTGCTACGAGATTAGGACAGCTGACTCACCATGTAGAGGTTTTTTTACAAAGGGCTAATTGGCTGGACACCACCGCTCTTGCCTGTAATCCCAGCACTTTGGGAGGCCGAGTTGGGCAGATCACCGGAGGTCAGGAGTCCAAGACCAGCCTGAACAACATGGAGAAATCCCATCTCTACTAAAAATACAAAATTAGCTGGGCATGGTGGTGCATGCCTGTAATCCCAGCTACTCAGGAGGCTGAGGCAGGAGAACTGCTTGAAGCTGGGAGGTGGAGGTTGTGGTGAGCTGTGATCGCGCCATTGCACTCCAGCCTGGGCAACAAGAGCGAAACTCTGCCTCAGAAAACAAAACGGGGGGGGGCTGATCATTTCGTATAATAAACCCTCATAAACTCAGTCTCCAACATTTGAGTTTCCTAATAATTTTGGAGGTAAATTAGACTAGGAACAAGGTTCACCCTCTCTGTTCTCTGAATTAAAGAGGTCAGTACATCTATAGTGTAAGCAGAACTATGCGAAAGAAGTAATTTAAGAAGTTGAGAAAATACAGAGCTTTTGCGTCAGCATAGTACCATCCATTTACTGACAGACAACTGGGATGTTCGTTAGGAGACGTCCTTAAAGAGATTAGTAGCACAGGCTTAGAGCCTCAGACGCTGGCATTTTAGGCTGGAAGACTCTGCTGCGGGATCTGTCCTGTGTACTGCAGGGATGCTTAGCAGCTTCCGTGGCTTCCACCCAGTAGATGCTGGTGGTGTACCTTTCTCTGAGCTGTGGCATCCAAAAGTATATCCAGACATTGACTGATGTTCCCCCTATAGGGCACAGTCAGTTGAGGAACTTCGGCTTAGATCATCATTTTAGAATTTATATTTATTTTTTTAGAGATAAGGTCTCTCTTGTGGTCTTAAACTCCTGGGCTTGAGAAGTCCTCCTGCCTTAGCCTCCCAAACTGCTGGGATTACAGGTGTGAGCTACCATGCCCAGCACAAAAATACCCTTTTTTAATTAAGAGTTGCCAGGCGCAGTGGCTCACACTTATAATCCCAGCACTTTGGGAAGCTGAGGCAGGCAGATCTCCTGAGGTCAGGAGTTTGAGACCAGCCTGGCGAACTTGGTAAAATCCTATCTCTACTAAAAATACAAATATTAGCCAGGTGCGGTGGCATACACCCGTAGTCCCAGCTGCTTGGGAGGCTGAGGCATGAGAATCACTTGAACCAGGGAGGCGGAGGTTACAGTGAGCTGAGATGGTGCTGTTGCACTCCAGCCTGGGTGACAGAGTGAAACTCCATCTCAAAACAAATTCCACATGCAAAAGAAACAGTCAACAAAATGAAGAGACAACCCACAGATTGGGAGAAAATGTTTGCAAACTTTCCATCTGACAAGGGATTAATAACCGGAATATAGAAGGAGCTCAAACATCTTTGTGGGGGAAAAAATAGAATAATCCAATCACAACAGTGAGCAAAAGTTCTCAATAGGCATTTCCCAAAAGGAGTCATGCAAATGGCAAACAGGCATATGAAAAAGTGTTCAGTATCATTGATCGTCAGGGAAATGCAAAATAAAACTACAATGAGGTGTTATCTCACCCAGTTAAAATGGCTTTGACCCAAAGACAGGCAGTAACACATGTTGGCAAGGATGTGGTAAAAGGGAACCATCATACGCTATTGGTGGGAATGTAAAATAGTGTGACTATGGCTGGGCAGATGGCTCATGCCTGCAATCCCAGCACTTTGGGAGGCCAAGGCAGGCGGATCACGAGGTCAAGAGATTGAGACCATCCTAGCCAACATGGTGAAACCCTGTCTCTACTAAAAATACAAAAATTAGTTGGTTGTGGTGGTGTGCACCTAAAGTCCCAGCTACTTCGGAGGCTGAGGCAGAGGAATCGCTTAAACCCAGAAGACAGAGGTTGCAGGGAGCCGAGATTGTGCCGCTGTGCTCCAGCCTGGCAACAGAGCAAGACTCGGTCTCAAAAAAATAAAAATAAAAATTAGTTCTTTGGGAGGCCGAGGCAGGTGGATCGTGAGGTCAAGAGATCGAGACCATCTTGGTCAACATGGTGAAACCCCGTCTCTACTAAAGATACAAAAAATTAGCTGGGCATGGTGGCACGTGCCTGTAATCCCAGCGACTTGGGGCGCTGAGGCAGGAGAATTGCCTGAACCCAGGAGGCGGAGGTTGCGGTGAGCCGAGATCGTGCCATTGCACTCCAGCCTGGGTCACAAGAGCGAAACTCGGTCTCAAAAAAAAAAATAAATAAATAAACATAAATTAGTTTAATGACTATGGGAAACAGTTCGGACATTCCTCAAAAAACTAGACATAGAGCTCCCGTATGATCCAGCAATCCCACTCCTAGGTATAGACCCAAAAGAAAGGAAATCAGGATATCAAATAGGTATCTTCACTCCCATGTTTATGGCAGCACAATTCATTTGGAAGCATCTATCAACAGGCAGGTGAATAAATAAAATGTGATACAGGCTGGGTGCAATGGCACACACCTGTAATCCCAGCCCTTTTGGAGGCCAAGGCAGGTGGATCACTTGAGATCAGGAGTTCAAGATCAGCCTGGCCAACATGTTGAAACCCTATCTTTACTAAAAATACAAAAATCAGCCTGGTATGGTGGCCCATGCCTGTAATCCCAGTTATCCAGGAGCTGAGGTGGGAGGAATGCTTGAACCTGGGAGGCAGAGGCTGCAGTGAGCCAAGATTGTGCCACTATACTACAGCCTGGGTGACGGAACAAGACCCTGTTTCAGACCAAAAAAGAATAAAAGAAAATGTGATACACATACATAGTGGATGCTCTGAAGGTAATTGAACCATCTCGTAACTTTATTTTCTCCAAAGGTGAGAGGAAAGTCTTCATAAAGTTTCTTTCTAGGTGTCCACAGAAAGGCTGCCAAATGAGAAATAGAAAGTAAAAGCCTGAAGGGAAAGGATCTATTAATACCCAGCACAACTATCCACATATGCCTGTATTATTCACCCTTTCTAGAAAGGAGGATCACAGGCCTAAACAGAGGCATGGCTCAGAGACTACTCAGAGCATAGTGTTGTCGTAGGAAATATTCTGTGTGTTCAGTGTGTGTTCATTTCCTCTCTGGCAAATCCTTTATATTTATCAAAACTGTTCCTCTTGACTGAATATTGGAGAGCAAAATTCAAAAGATACCTTAATACCCTCACAGGTGGGCCCCATGCTCTTGTAAGTCCTGTGCCATTTGAAGCAGTAATAGGAAGAACCCTCGTACACTATCTTTGCACTACAATTTTTATACCTTTAGAAAGTGTCAAAAAACTGTTAGAAATAGCAGCCATGTTACATCTTGGAAAATATCTTTAAGTTCTCTAGAAAACACCTCTCTGAGCTAGGCAATGTGTGTTTCTTTCTGTGGCTGTCAGAAATAAACCCAAATGTGGATTCTGATGCTTACGAAGAAGAATGTGGTAGGAACATAACAGATTTGCAAAGTTTATCTTGTAGCATGATTTATACTTCCCCCCCAGCATGCTTGCTCTCACCTTGACCTAGCCTCTCGGAATGTGGGGATGATAAAGGAATGCCTTGTCAGCAAAGGCTTTCTACGTCAATGGCAAGAGAAAAGGAAGAACAGGAAGCCCAGGAAAGCACAGAGTGGTAGAGCGCTTCCTCCAGGCTGCCAGGATTGTGTCCTTGGAGGTCAGAAACATCCTTAATCTCAAGTACCAACAGCTGAGAGTCCCTGGGGCCTGAGCTGCATTTCCTCTGAGAAGGAAACATTGGATCAGTGGTCCAAGAGATAACAAGAGCAGGGAAGAGAATTCCAGGCAGAAAGAGCAGCCAGCACAAAGGCCTTGAGAGGACATATTTGAGCCTTAAACTGTGAAGAAAGGAATGTTAGTTATTATCACCATCTGTCCAAAATTATCACAGGTGTCAATCAGGCAGGGCACCATTGCCCTGTGCAACCTGCTCCCACAAGTATCCTAGGGAAAGATATTGGCCTGGGTGCACTTTGGTAGGAGAACATTGTGCTAGGTCTGTCCCCAGTGGGAGACCAAAGGATGGGCTGAGGATGTATCAGGCTTCATGAAAGCAAAGGAAGTCCCAGGCAATTCCCATGTATTGCCAAGACCCTCATTACTGGAGGCGTTGTCAGGATGAGAGAGAGAAAGTCTCTGCAAGGTTCATTACAGTAAAAAAGAGAGAGAGAGAAACGCAGCATTAATTTTGTAGGAAAAAATGTGAATTGCCATAAAGACTGATTTCCAGTTGCATGATAAAAATAGTTTATAATTGTAGGTTAGATCAAGCCAGGCAAAATTGTACTCTTAGAAGCTTGTCACCGTGGAAGTCTAGTCTTTTCCTTCTCACTGCTACCCTCCATGAACTTTCTGCCTCACCCAGTTAGATTCCCAGCACCTTCCTCATTTCCACGAACTCCCCCAATCGCATCTAGAAAGATTCTGCTCTTGGTCATTTATTGGTGGCTTAATTTGTTTTAATTAACATCATTATACCGTATACAAAACTTATTCGTGCTAATGTGTGAGTTCCACTAAGCATTTTCATTTTTAAGCTTTTGATCTGTAATTAGGGAAGAGGAGGACTTTCCTCTTCAGGAAGTTTCTGATATCGTCAGGCAAGATGATGCACACATTTGAGAGGAGCAGAGAAGGCTCCTGAAATCACCTTAGTCCCAACCAGCCGGCTCTGTGGGACCTCTGGGTCCTGAAGGAGGGCCACTGAAGGTTCCCTTCTCCCTCTGCTGTCATAAATCAGTCTAATCCTGATAGTAGTTTCTGGGGACAAAGGGGGGCCCTGGCTTCACTCAAGGCCTGGGGGCCTGTTTCCTGGGCCCTGGATGTGCGGGCACATGGGCCATGCCCTCCAACTTCACACCCACATTCCCACAATTATTCTGTCCGTACTTGGCATCCTATGATGTGCTTGTCTCTGCTTTATTCTGTCAGCCTCTGACATAATAATCATGGTTCTAACATAGGCATGTGTGTTAGACTGGATCCTCTTTAAAGGAGATATCTAAAGATGAACCACTCCATGGCTTTTCTGCAGTGCCATAGTGAAAGAGACACAGATGCAGACCCATCTCTGACACCAGCTAAGTAGCTTTGGGCAAGTCATAATTTGCCTGTGTCTCCTACTCTGCAAAATGAAAAACCAACCTAGTCAGGTTGCTATAGGAATAAGGAATCCTACATCAAAAGCTGCAATCACAGCACCAGATGCAGAGAGAGCACCCCTCCACGTTAGCCCGGAGTGTTCGTTATGATTGTTGTGTGCCAGGTATGGTTTAAGGCTCTGGGTATGCATGAGGGAACCACACAGATGTGGCATGCGGTCTCCTGGAGCCCTCACCTTCATGCGGGAGGCATATATTAACCAAATAAACACCAATATGAATATAACTACAATGAGAGTACATGCTCTGAGGGAAAAATGTTACTTGCTATGAGAGAAACTAACAAGGGAGCAGTTTTTGATCTTTGGTCCAAGAAGGGCTGTCTGGGAGTGCCACTGAAGGTGAGACAGCCAAGTGGGAGGCAGCAAGCGATGAGTTTGGGGAACAGCACCCCAATTGAGAGAAGAGCAGGGGCAGAGGCTCCGAGGAAGGAAAGAGCATGGTGGGCATGAAGAATAGGCCATTCTCCAAGAAATGCAGCAAGCCGCAGTGAGAGTGAAGAGGCGAGGCTGGAGAATAGTCAAGGACCAGATCCCAAGGGCCTCGTCACCCAGATGCACAAAATTTCAAAGGTGAAAGTTGATACACAGTTGTCTTAATAGCTGGTTAGCAGGAGCTTTATAAAACTCTTTGCATTAATTGTTAAATGCCCTGAAGAAATCAGGGGAGATTTATTATTGAGACAAGACCATTTGATTTTGCCTGAAGAGCATTCCTGGTGACCTTCCACGATGCTATTTTTAGACAGTGGTAGAAACAGTACGCAGCTTTTCCCAGGGTGTTAACGTGGGAATGCTGGAAGAGGGAAGGAGTGGGAGGCAGCTCCAGAGCAGGCATCCCAGACTCGGGATTTCTGCAGTCGTCACGGTCCATCCCTTTCAATAGCTGGTGGATGGATGATCAGTGTCTGCAGCACTGGGCACCTTCGGAGCAGAGCTCTTGCTGCCTCACCTGTGTAGAAAAGAGGCGTAGTCCCTCCCGAGTCTGATCCTCTTCTCCCCGTTGTGCCCACAGGTATGCCATTCTGACCAAAGCCACCTGGCCCTCTTGGCAAGGAGACGAGAAGCAAGGCGTCCTGCATCTGCTGCAGTCAGTCAACATGGACAGCGACCAGTTCCAGCTGGGGAGGAGTAAAGTGTTCATCAAAGCCCCCGAGTCTGTGAGTGCCTGGCTGCCTCTCCACCCTCTTCCCTCCCGCAGGGCGCCCCCCAGCCCTGCCGCACCCCGCAGCTGGCTTCTTTTTCTCATTCATGCCAATCAGTGTTGTCTCCTCAAAGAAGCCTTCCCTTCCTCCCCAGTCTAAGTGGGTCCTTCGCTAGACACCAGCTCTCTATAGCCCATCAGTGCCCCATTCATCTCCTGCAGAGCAGTGAGCGGGCAGGAAAAGGGGCAGCGGGGAGTGGCTGCTTCCTCACTCACTGTCTCGCTGCTCTCTAGCTGCTACACTCCTTCAGGGCAGGGACTCTTTGTTCCATGTGTCTTTATATGCCCCTAAGTGTCACATAGAAAATGCTCAAAAGAGCCAGGCATCGTGGCTCACACCTTAATTCCAGCACTTTGGGAGGCCAAGGCAGGCAGACCCCCTGAGGTTGGGAGTTCAAGACCAACCTGACCAACATGGTGAAACCTTGTCTGTATTAAAAGTAGAAAAGAAAATACTCAGTGGTTACTCAGTCTCTAAGAGTATCTAAGCTAAAGAGGGACTTCTGTGTCCCACCCAAAGTTTGTTGACACCAAGTCAGTTACACACAGGCTCAGGATTCCTCCTGGAAGGCGCAGCAGAGTGCCACGTGGGAATTCCCAGGATTGTTCTAGAAGGCCATTGGGGGGCTAGAAAGGACTGTGAGGGGGAAAATAGGTGGAGGAGAAATCTCTGGTTTACAGCACACAATACTTAACAGTAAGGCATTCATAATACACGTTTACAGGTCACAAACTGATCAGACCTCTGCAGCTTCATTTAGAGACACTTCTTTCTTTCCTGATGAGGGTGTGGTCAGTGAGCCCCATGAATGTCCACAGGAAGTTCTGTCCAGTTCTTCTGCCCAGTTCACTCCAGGGCTGTGGAATAAAGACCTTTATTGCTTTTTAAGCTGGAGAAACTGCTGGGCCCGAGGTTGGGCAGCATCGTTTCTCGAGGCTCCCGTAACCATCACAAGACCCCATTTCAAGAGTCAGTGATGAACCTGGCAGAAATCAGTCATCAGACCAAGGGGAAATCATACGGGAACTCACAGTAAAAAGGGAAGCATTTGACTCCAGGCAGATCCCAGTCCTGCAGTTAGTTTTCTTCTCTAAGGTGGGCCCCACAGCCACTGTTCTCCCTGCCTTAGAGGATCAGCCCGAGGTTCAGGAATAATAGGGGCCGTAACTGAATGGCTTTGCGAGACATCAAGATTATTAAATAGATAAGTGACACACAGAGATGGAACCTATTTATGAAGCATTTGTGGTAGCATTTTTCCACTTTGAGTTATTTGTAGCATCACAAGAATTTCATTTCCAAATATAAAGTGAAAATGTTGTGTCATTCGCCATTAAGCAACCCACAGAACAGTTCCTGTTCTTTCTAAAATGGGATGGGGTGATTTATCGGCTCGATGCAGAACCCCTTGTCTCATACCCACTCTTACTTTTCAACTTGCGAGATTTTCATACATAATTAAATCAGCCTCACTATTTGGAAAACGTTTTTCTTTTCTGATTCAGTTGTGTTGGAGGGGTTTATATTTCAAGATCGAGATTTATTTTTGGCTGTCCTTTTCCTTGCCTTACAGTCAGCTGTGTATTTGACTTTTTTTTGCCTTACCGTTATTTGACTCTCCTTCCCCCCATCTTTGACCCATGCGCTCACACATGCACGCCCTCCCCTCTGCATTCTCCCCTGCCCCAAACGCATCCATCCACATCTAGCCCTGATGTGCAAATACTTTCATAAAAGTTGGTTTTTAAAATCTGGCTGGGCACAGTGGCTCATGCCTGTAATCTCAACACTTTGGGACGCTGAGATGGGAGGATGATGACTTAAGGCCAGGAGTTCAAGACTGGGCAACTCAGCAAGACCCCATCTCTAAAAAAAAAAAAAAAAAAAATTAGCTGGGTGTGGAGGCTGAGGTGGGAGGATCACTTGAGCCCAGGAGTTGAAGGTTACAGTGAGCCATGATTGTACCACTGCAGTCCAGCCTGGGCAACAGATCAAGAAAGACCCTTTCTCTTAAAAAAGAAGAAAAACGGGCTGGGCGCGGTGGCTCACGCCTGTAATCCCAGCACTTTGGGAGGCCGAGGCAGGTGGATCACGAGGTCAAGAGATCGAGACCATCCTGGTCAACATGGTGAAACCCCGTCTCTACTCAAAATACAAAAAATTAGCTGGGCATGGTGGCGCGTGCCTGTAATCCCAGCTACTCAGGAGGCTGAGGCAGGAGAATTGCCTGAACCCAGGAGGCGGAGGTTGCGGTGAGCTGAGATCGCGCCATTGCACTCCAGCCTGGGTAACAAGAGCAAAACTCTGTCTCAAAAAGAAAAGAAATACTACTGTGTGGTTTTACCTTAATAGTAAATGTGCTGAATACACAAAATTACCCTTTTGCTTTCAGGACCCACATCGGGCACCACAGGGTCTGTTTTTGTTTTGTGTTCCATGTATTTGTGTTGGTGGCTTTTCTGTGTCAAGGTTGTTTGGTGGCGGTGGCGGTGGTGGTGGTGGTGGTGGTGGTGGTGGTTTGGTATGCTTCTTACCCTCCTCATCTGTGTTATCAAGGTTTTTCCCAAACCTCCCTAATTTCTAACCCCCTGGGATTTTCAAAAGAAATCTAAAACCCAGCGAATTTGGGAGATAGTCCCTAAGAGGTTGGGAATTGTTTGCCTCCTCTCCCTTTCTCTGAGTCACAAGTGTGTTCTCTGTGATACTCCCAAAATAGTTCTGGGAAAGAAGAAGGAAACAAGACGTACTCAGAAACCCAACACAGCAGATAAGAAGCATCAATAGATATTCTTACAACAGGCGGCTGCGGGGCTCAGATTTTAAGCATTCTCTCCAGTTGCTAATCCATGTATTCTGTTTTGGGGCTTAGAAATGTGTCCTTATGCCTGTTACATATGGCACTGCAGCCTGGGGAATGACGTGGCCACTCACCTGGGGTTTGGAGTTTGGGATGTTGTTTCTACAGAGGTGGAACTGTGAGAAGGAAAGAAGCTGAGTTGCAGGAGGGCATAGGTCTGGCTCCCAAGCACACACCCAGAGAAACAGAGACAACAAATCAACCCCAGCTGCCTTCACACTGCTTTGGCTTGTATACTCCTGGAACATTTCTGCAATGACTATTCATCATCTTTACTTTGGTTTTTTATTGTTTGATTTCATTTTTTTCCTGGAGAGTCATGTAAGCCACTCTTAAGGTAGATGAGAGAGTTTCCTACCATTTTACAAGTTGATCAAATGCAGATTTACAGACAAAGATTTGCATGTCAAAATGAGGAGGAGCCTGGCAGAGCCTGAAAGACCTAGGTTTACTTTCTAGCCCACCCAGTCTTTGTTCCAAAGTTCTCATCTATGAAATGGAGATGATGGAGGATGCGGCTCACGTAGCTTGGAGGTGTTGAGTGAAACTACATGGAGACCATCCAGGGTGACTCCTGCCCCATCGCGGGCACTCTGCTCACTACAGCTTGTTGCTGTCACCTTCATTATTCCAAAGCCTGGTTGTGGTGCAGTCATCAGCATTCATTGTTCAAATGGCCGGACTCTGATGACCTGCCAGAGGCTGATGTGGCCCCTGAACAGCCCCAGCCCTTTTGAGCAAATATAAGCCCTACCCAGCACACTTCAAGTCCAGCACCAGTCTTTGCGGTTATTATCCTCTGCTCCGCTACTCCTTAGTGAGCCCTGAGACAAGACGTCTATACTTCCTTGGAACTGAAAGTAGGGCAGCCCTCCCTCCACAGCAGCACAAGCGCTGCTCTTGCAGAAACTGGAAAATTCTGTTTAAAGGCTGCACGCTGAATTGCCACACCAAACAGCAGCAGCAGCCTCCACCCCACTCGCTTGATCTGGCTTCCTAATAATATCCTTCGGATCAAGGTGGGGAATAAGTGGACAGGCACTGAATCATCTGACTCTCAGACTATAGCAGGCAGGGCAAGGTCCAACTGAATACACTCAGATTCTGCTGTTTCCCATTGCTTTCCATTAAAAGAAAACAGGTATAGGTCATTCCATAGTGAGAATAAACAACATGCCACAGTAAGATCCCACATACTAGTTCGAGTCAGAGAAGCTGCTTCCCATGCGTGTCATTGTCTAACCTGAGTGTCCCTGGAATAACAAGAAAAGTGTTGTTCAGGTGTTGGGGTTTCGGGCTTGGCTCACATTTATCTTCTCTCCATTCACAGCTATTTCTTTTAGAAGAGATGAGAGAGAGAAAGTATGATGGATATGCTCGAGTGATACAGAAATCATGGAGGAAGTTCATCGCCCGCAAGAAATACGTTCAAATGAGAGAAGAAGGTAACTTAGCAGTGTTGTCTCATTCATTTTAACAGATCTGAAGAGTAAGTTTGAACTGGAGGTCTGAGTTCCATTTCATTCTGCTTATAATGTCACTCTAAAAATCTCGTATCATTTAGAGTTTCTTTGTATATTTCCACACTGTTTCCCTCCTTTGTCTTACTGACACGTCTCTCCTCCCTCTTCACCCTCGTGGGAATTGCAGCCTCAGACCTCTTACTGAACAAGAAGGAGAGAAGGAGAAACAGCATTAACAGGAACTTTATAGGGGATTATATTGGGATGGAGGAGCACCCAGAACTCCAGCAGTTTGTGGGCAAGAGGGAGAAGATCGATTTCGCAGACACAGTCACCAAGTACGACAGGAGGTTCAAGGTACGTGCTGACTGCCTGCCCTGAGATCACCACATTCCTTGTTTTTTTAAATAAGTTGTTATTTGGCTTTTGTTGTTACCAAAGCAGAACATGTTCATTGTAGAAAAATTTAGAAAAAAATACAGATAAAGCAAAAGAAAAACAGGCACCTGTGCCCAGAAACAGTCATTGTTAACATTCTGTGCTTATCCATATCTTTCACAACGTTTTTATGAAAACATACATTTGCATTTAGTTTTACAAAAAAACGAGATATATGTTGCGTGCTGTTTTATGTCCTGAGGCATTTTTTTGTTTGTTTTTTAAATAATGCCAGGGAGAATTTTCCATAGTAGCACATTTAGCAATGTAAATTATTTTACATGGCTGCATAGTATTCCATTTGACAGATGTTTTACTATTTTTAACCAGTTTCTCATGAATCAATTTTTAGTGAGTTTCTTTCTCTGTTACTATCATAACTTCAGTATCTTTTCACATATCTTTGTGTATTTGTCTCCTAATATTTTTAGAAGAAATTGAGAGGAGTGAAGTCGTTGAATGAAAAGATTCAGAATATCGAGTAATATTGCAGAGTACCCTCACCCATTTCCCGGAATGACTGATGAGTAAGGCTTTTCTAGCCGCAGGAGGAATGACTGATTTTTCACCTCCTCCCTTAGATAACTTTTAATGGAGTCTTGGCCCTAATAGAGAAATCCGAAGCTTCAGAAGCTGATGGACCCACTAAGAGCTTTCTGGTTTTTGGCGGGGGCTGGGAGATGAGGAGAAAAACGGAATGAAGTCAGCAGTGTGGAAGCATGCTGATTTGCTAAAACGAAACCATTCCTTTCAACCTGTGCATGGCACCAGCTGCTGTGATGGCAGCTCCAGACGCACACATGAGTGCTTAGCTCTCACAGCGGCACGCCTGATAAAGTGGTTACCCACATGTTCCCCAGGAGATTTATATGACGTTATCGAGAATTATCCAAATGAAAATTTAGCAGTATCTTAAAAAGAAAATTTTATAGACTCCCAGGCTGGGTGTGGTGGCTCACGCCTGTAATCCTAGCACTGTGAGGCCGAGGCAGGCAGATCACGAGGTCAGGAGTTTGAGACCAGTCTGACCAACATGGAGAAACCCTGTCTCTACTAAAAATACAAAATTAGCCAGGCATGGTGGCACGTGCCTATAATCCCAGCTACTTGGGAGGCTGAGGCAGTAGAATTGCTTGAACCCAGGAGGTGGAGGTTGCAGTGAGCTAAGATTGCATCACTATACTCCAGCCTGGGCAACAGGGCGAGACTCTATCTCAAACATGGAGTCCCAAAAAAATATATGCAGACCCTGCCCCCTGTTTAGACACATGCTGTAGCACATGATGGGTAAGCTCACCACAGGTGTCGGTGACTTTCCCTTTATACCTGCTGTCCTGATACTTCAGGTGACTCCATATGAGTTTGCCAATTTTTAAGTCAAAACGAGCCCGATGTCAGCATTTTTGTATACGTGGTAGTGAAGATGGACTGTCCAAAGCAGCTTCCACATGTGAATGGTTATCATCACATTGACCACCATGTCTGTCCACCTTTTTTTTTTTTTTTTTTTGAGATGGAGTCTTAGTCTGTTGCCCAGCGGCATGACCTTGGCTCACCGCAACCTCCACCTCCCAGGTTCAAGTGATTCTCCTGCCTCAGCCTCCCAAATAGCTAGGATTACAGGCGCCCACCACCATGCCCAGCTAATCTTTGCATTTTCAGTAGAGATGGGATTTCACCATGTTAGTCAGGCTGATCTCGAACTCCTGACCTCAGGTGATCCACCTGCCTCGGCCTCCCAAAGTGCTGGGATTACAGGTGTGAGCCACCGCGCCCGGCCTGTCCACCTTCTTAAAGCTCCCCTCCTTACAGGGTGTAAAGAGAGACCTGCTTCTTACCCCAAAGTGCTTGTACTTAATTGGACGAGAAAAAGTCAAACAGGGCCCGGACAAGGGCCTGGTGAAGGAAGTCCTGAAGCGGAAGATGGAGCTGGAGCGGATCTTGTCTGTGTCCCTCAGGTGAGCGACCGACGTACAGAGGCAGGACTGCCCCTCCCGCCTCAGCATCACCGTCTGCTATTCCAGACAGCCAGGAGGAAGGCCGGCCTGGGCTCCCCTGCTGTCAAACTCATGATGAAGAGAATGGAACGTCCCTTCTTTCCAAAGGGAAGACTTCCTAGTCTCAGGGAGTGTTGATGTGACAGGAGCCTGTGGACAGCTCCTCTAATCGAGGGAGACCCAGATCTGTAACCATAACATGTTAGAAATGAACTTGGTATATGGAGCACCTCAGAGAATAATTTCTCTTGTTATAGTGGAGCCAGGAGTTCAGAGCCGTCTCCCGCAGCCCACCTCACGCATTTCCCCATGCAGAGGGTCCTAGAAGGGAAGTTTCTTTGGAACTTCCTTAGAGAGTGCAAATTGGTCTCCATTCTCTATAGCTCTGGAGTCGTCATGAGATGCTCTCTTCGCTCCAAGTTCTCAGGCAGTGGGAAGTGGTGTTTGCTTCTGCAAGGCCCCACGCAGCACCCTGGCTTCCTTTTGGCAGAGGGGCTACTGTGTCAGTTGTCAGAGTATTTCCTCTGTCAGTGGAACCTAGCCTAGGCTCTAGTCTAGTCCCATGCTAAGAAGTCCTCCCATGCTCAGAACTCCTAGACTAGGCGTCCCCCCAGAGTCCTCCCATGCTAAGAACTTCTAGACTAGGCATCCCCCCAGAGTCCTCCCATGCTCAGAACTCCTAGACTAGGCGTCCCCCCAGAGTCCTCCCATGCTAAGAACTTCTAGACTGAGTCCCCCCAAAGTCCTCCCATGCTAAGAACTTCTGGACTAGGTTCTGCTGATAGAGGAAGTCTTCACAATCCATGAACACTACGAATGGAAGAAGGACCTCCTTGAGCCCCGTAGCTTCCTCCAGGATTGTGTCCCTGGGCCTCTGAGGCTAACACTGTTTAGTCAGGAAAAGCTTTGGGCCTTTGCATTAAAGTAGCGATGTTCAGCTCGCACGTGAACATGGAACGGGGACACCTCTCAAGCTCTTACTCCACGCAGAAGACTTAACCGCTGCACTCAGGGGAAAGCAGGGGTTTGATGCGCTCAGGCCTCTGACCTACCAAGCTGGAAATCCTAGCTCGAGTCTGATAATCCAAAGCAGATGTCCGGCTGAGTCCATTCTTGCCTGTGTCTCTGTGGTTTCTGATTCTGTCTGTTCCTGATTTCCCTGGATAAAGGGCCAGGCGGTGCGGTGAAGTGTTTAAAACATGCCAACCCAGGATGTGGTAAGGCTGCTCATCAGGTGAGTCCACAGTGTCTCCTTTTGCAGCCTCACCTCAGGAAGGTCTCAAGGCCACTGGTTTTTTGGGTTTGGTTTGGTTTGGTTTTGGTTATTTTGAAATAGTGTTTCACTCTTGTTGCCCAAGCTGGAGTGCAGTGGTACAGTCTCTCTGCTCCTTCACCTCCTGGGTTCAAGCAATTCTCCTGCCTCAGCCTCCTGAGGAGCTGGGATTACAGACATGCGCCATCATGCCGGGCTAATTTTTTGTATTTTTAGTAGAAATGGGGTTTCACTATGTTAACCAGGCTGGTCTCAAGCTCCTGACCTTAGGTGATCCTCCCGCCTTGGCCTCCCAAAGTGCTGGGATTACTGGCGTGAGCCACTACACTCCGCCCATTGGTTATTTTCTTTTATTGAGAGACAGGGTTTCACCATCTTGGCCAGGCAGGTCCTAAACTTCTGACCTAGTGATCCACCCACCTCGGCCTCCCAAAGTGTTGGGATTACAGGCGTGAGCCGCCGCGCCCGACTCCCATTGGGTTTGTTTTTGTTTTTGTTTTTTAAAAAAAGCTCTAGGTGTTGACTGGTTTTCGGATGGGCTTCCTGAACATTTTGCTCACCGGCAGGGTCCCAACCTGAGCGGGGAAGCGCCTGCTGGCCACTCTCTTCCTGGCTAGCTGGGCCCTGAGGCTGCCCTGGGAACCCAACAGGAAGCTCCTTCTTTGTCCCTGCATGGGGAACTGCCATGGCTGGACTAAGCCAGGTTGGCCAAAACGTGCTTGGCAGGCACCGTAGGTGAAAGTCAGGAATTCACAGCTCTAGGGCACGTGTAGTCGCCGTGCTGAGAGTGACTCTCGTTCTTTCTGTTATCGCCGAGGTCTGTTACAGTCCCTCAGACCCGTGGTGGAGTGCTCATGACTGGGACCATAAGTCATCGTAATTGAGCTACATTTGTGTGGGATTTTTGTTTTGTTTTTTGAGACAGAGTCTTGCTCTGTTGCCCAGGCTGGAGTGCAGTGGTGCAGTCTCCGCTCACTGCAACCTCCGCCTCCTGGGTTCAAGTGATTCTCCTGCCTCAGGCTCCTAAGTAGCTGGGATTACAGGTGTGTGCCACCATACCTGCCTAATTTTTATATTTTTAGTAGAGATGGGGTTTCGCCATGTTGGCCAGACTGGTCTCGAACTCCTGAGCTCAAGCATTCCACCTGGTTCAGCCTCCCCAAGTGCTGTGATTACGGCGTGAGCCACTGCACCCAGCCTTGAGTTACACTTGTATCAAGCACTTTGCCACTTACTGTCTCACTCATAATTCCCTGAGGGGGTTCCAAACAGGGACTTAGGGAGCTGTTCACACTCAGGTTTCTTCCTTTTATTGTTTTTCATTGGAGATAGAATGTCTCCTGGTAACACCAGCTTCTTTTTCTTCCTTTTTGGTGTTCGTCACCTGGATGGTTGCTTTCTTGTGGCTTTCCCTTTTTAGAGGATATAGTAAAATGAGGTCCTTAGCCTAAAAGTTTCTCTGAGTCTAAGGGAAAAAGAAGTGTGAGTCATTTGAGCTTGTGATGTGTGCGTATTGCAGTCCCCGCACCTCCCACTTGCCAACACGAACAATAGTGTCCCTCATTCCTTTATACTTGAGTGAGGCCAGTAATCAGAACCAAGTTAGGAAGCAGCCAGAGGGCAATATGTGCGCAGAGTCGAACCCAGAGTGGAAATCAGTTCTGGTCCCAGACTTGTGAAGGTGCGTGTGTGTTCTCAGCATACCTCAGCACTGGCGCACAGAAAGGTCCTAACGGTTGTCTCGTACTTCGGGAAAAAAGCCACAACATCTGTATGTGTTTTTAAGATGTAGTAAATGAGCTTCTTAGCCTAAAAGTTTCTGAGATTGACCAGCTGACTTGGCTGGAACAATAGCACAATATGGCCTCCTAGTTAATGACTTGTCAAGTATCCCATAAGCTTGATCTTAGCCCATCTCTAACTCTTATAACTGAGGGCAGTGCACAGTGGGCCTCAGCTCCCGCTTCAAACCATCCATTTACTAACAATTTTGAGACAAGAAGGGAAATGTGAGCACGACTAAATATTTGGTGTGAAGAATTTATTGTTTATTTCTGTAGGTGAGATAATGGTTTTGTGATTAATTTTTTTTTTTTTTGAGGCGGAGTTTCGCTCTTGTTACCCAGGCTGGAGTGCAATGGCGCGATCTCGGCTCACCGCAACCTCCGCCTCCTGGGTTCAGGCAATTCTCCTGCCTCAGCCTCCTGAGTAGCTGGGATTACAGGCACGCGCCACCATGCCCAGCTAATTTTTGTATTTTTAGTAGAGACAGGGTTTCACCTGGTTGACCAGGATGGTCTCGATCTCGACCTCGTGATCCACCCGCCTCGGCCTCCCAAAGTGCTGGGATTACAGGCGTGAGCCACCGCGCCCGGTATGATTAATTTTATATAGAGACTTTGTCTTATAATGATACACACTAAGACATCTGAGGATAAGATAAAGGCTCAGCACAGTAGCCCATGCCTGTAATCCCAGCACTTCAGGAGACCAAGGCAGGAGGATCACTTGATCCCAGGATGTTTGGGACCCGCCTGGGCAACATAATAAGACTCCGTCTCTACAAAAATGTAAAAATTACATTTTTACACCAGGAGTGTGTGGTGTGTGCCCGTGCTCCTGGCTACTCAGGGAGCTGAGGTGGGAGGATTGCTTTAGCCCAAGAGGTCCAGGCTGCAGTGAGTTATGATCACACCACTGCACACCAGCCTGGGCCACAGAGTGAAACCCTGTCTCAAGTTAAAAAACAGCCTATTTGTTTACTTTGGTTTAAAATAACCTGGAAGTTACTTTAAAGTGGAAGCAAGAAGAGTGAGATTGTAGATCACTGTGATTATCCGTGGATTGATGATTGAAATCTGCCGACGTGGTGGTTCCTTCCACACTGTGAGACAGGTCTCACTTTGCCACCCTGGCCAGAGTGCAGTAGCACAGTCTCGGCTCGCTGCCGCCGTGACTTCCAGGTTCAAGTGACCCTCCCGTTTCAGCCTTCCGGGTAGCTACAGGCATGCGCCACCTCTCCCGGCTACATTTTGTATTTTTTGTAAAGACAGGGTTTTGCCATATTATCCAGGCCGGTCTGCAACACCTGGGCTCGTGGGATCCGCCTGCCTCAGCCTCCCAGTGTGCTAGAATTATAGGCATGAGCCACCACACCCGGGACTCCTATCCTGCTTTTTTACAATTTAGAATTTTCCATAACAAAATGTTTTTTAATTCTCTGGTAGACATTAAATTTTTAGAAGTTTTTATCTTTTCTAAGCATACTGATACATGTCTTGTTGAATTATGGTTAAAACATTTTTTGCAGTTTTCATTTATAAGAAAAAATAGGATCACAATAGGTAGTAATAGGGCCAACAGGTCAGAGAGATACTTAGAGATTGTCAAAGAGACTCTGGGATAATTTGATCAGGAAAAATCCTTATTTAAATAAAAATTAGGCTGGATGTGGTGGCTCACACCTGTAATGCCAGCACTTTGGGGAGCCAAGGGACGCAGATCACTTGAGGTCATGAGTTCATGACCAGCTTGGCTAACATGGGGAAACCCCCTCTCTACTAAAAACACAAAAAAATTAGCCGGGCACAGTGGTGCCTCCAATCCCAGCTACTTAGGAGGCTGAGGCAGGAGGATCTCTTAAGACAGGAGGCGGAGGTTGCAGTGAGCCGAGATCACACCGCTGCACTCCAGCCTCGGCAACAGAGCGAGACTCTGTCTGTCTCAAACAAACATACATTAACGTGAAACACGGATGCCCACATTTCTGCCTTCAGTGGAGACTTGGGAAGAATGTCAGGAGACCACACACCAGTACAGAGTTGAGACAGGATTGCTGAGGCTTGTGGTGGCTGCTGGCAGAAGGCCATGCATGGGTTTTTGAAGAATCCTCCCAGAGCTGCTGCTTGTTCAAGTCCTGACCTGGCCCCCCTCTTATTTGAAAAACTCAGTTCAGGAAGGGTGACCACAGGTGTAAGGCCCACGTTTTTGGCTTTGCTGTTGCAGGTACTGAGTTCTGCCCAGGTTCTTGGCTTTGCTGTTGCAGGTACTGAGTTCTGCACACGTTCTTGGCTTTGCTGTTGCAGGTACTCAGTTCTGCCCACGTTCTTGGCTTTGCTGTTGCAGGTACTCAGTTCTGCCCACGTTCTTGGCTTTGCTGTTGCAGGTACTGAGTTCTGCCCACGTTCTTGGCTTTGCTGTTGCAGGTACTCAGTTCTGCCCACGTTCTTGGCTTTGCTGTTGCAGGTACTCAGTTCTGCCCACGTTCTTGGCTTTGCTGTTGTAGGAACTGAATTCTGTGCAAGGGAAGCCCTTACTCGGGGCTCTCCGATGAAGCTTCTCATGTTTCTTCTCATCTGGTAGCCGACCACCAGAAGGATGAGACCACAGTTGTGTGGCTGCCTGTCTGGGTCAGTAGATTTTCCAGTACTTACCTCCAATTGGAAAAACAGCCCATAAGAGAGTGCTTCAGACAGAGGCCCAGCTCTCTGGCCACAACATTCTTGCCTAAATCCCTGAATCTTTCAGGCAGTAAAAACAGCCCACTTCACTCACTGCCTGTTCCGCTGACCTGAAGCGTTACTGACACCTTGACCTGCTGTGGCCTGTGGGCATCAACATCATGAGATTGAGCACCTACCTGGTGCTGAGCCCTGGTGTTAGAGGTGGGTGAGGCACAGTCACTGCCTCAGGAAGCTCCTGTCGTTCTGGAAGAGGGGACGGACAGACAGCTGAGTAAACATGTGCCTTACTACGAGTGTTCCCAGTGTGACTGAAAGGCTACTCCTAAGATAGGAGGAGAGGGGGTCTTTGCACCTGCGGGTCAGGGGAAGCTTCTCTGAGTTGGACACATCAGGGCTGAGGCCCGCACCTGCGTCCTGGCTTTCTCAGAGAAGACTCGGAAGCTGGTGCCACTGGTTTCTCTGAGCGGTAGAATTCTGGGCGAGGTTTCTTTTCTCCTTGATTCGCCTCCGTATCTTCTAGTTTACTAAAAGCAGCAACTATTTCATAATCAGGAAAGACTTATAAAAGCTTAAATAGAGGCAGGGCTATCCTTGGAAATTGCCTTTTCAGCTTTTTTTTTTTTTTAAACTCCTTTAGGACTTTCCTTGGTGTTTTGCGACTAACATTTCTGTGAAGAAGATATATCGGTTGAGAGTAAAACAAGATTTTCTGGTGTTGTCAGCAGTACTACAGTAAGCCGCACAGACGGAGAAAGGAAACTCAGGGCAGATCCAAACCACAGACTAGGAGGAGCTCTTTGAACGCGGGGGGCAGCGTCAGACATCTGTAAGGAATTGCAGCCTGAGCATAGGAGCGAGTCAGGGGTGAAGTCCAAAGATAAGTCTGACTTTCTAGAATAAATAAACCAAAGCTTTGTTTTCAGGTCCAGGAGCACGGGCTGAGGGAGAGCAGAGTGAGCTGAAACCCTGGCCTGGATGAAGTGTGGGCCTGCCTGCTTTTTCTGTTGATGATAATGAAACTGCTAACAAATCTAAGCACATCAAACCACTCAGGGTGACTTGGGTTGAGCTCATTTAGCCCTGTTGAATAATGACCATCCTGCCAAAGTTCAGCCAGGCAACCAGGCCTGGCCAGACATGCCAAAGAGAGCTTTGAGCAAGCAACCAAAACAGGAAGGAGTTTCATTCCTCACCCCAAAGGCCAAAAAGTGGAGCCTCTTGTTCTCCTCTGGTCTGTCGCGTGCTCTCTACCTAATTCAGCCGTGTTCTTACACCTGGGCTAGGGTGCTAGGAGGCTTCGACTTTATCAATTCAAAATGACATGGAGGAGCTCTTTGAGCAGCTTTTCAGGAGTGCTTTTTGGAGTTTTGGATTGCTGCCTGTGCCTTTAAAGGAAGGAGGAGCTGTCTGTCCTCCGGACTGTAGAACCGGCATGCTGGCCCTGAGTCGCCTTCGCGTGTGCCGTGGAGTGAAGGAGATGAGAACTGTGTGTGGTTTAAACCGCCGGGTGTCAGGGTTTGTCCTTGATCCCGTCTGTCACAGGAGCGGGCAAGCATGGCTGTCAGGGGGGTGTCTGAAAACAAAGGACAATGACCGAGTGCTCCACCCAAGTGGCCGTTATTTGTCCAAAAAACGCTGTGAAGTATTCTGACTTCACATCCAGCAGAAACTCTTTGGCTGCTCTTCAGTGAGCTGGCCGTGAAAGGGCCGAGCTCCTCTCCCCGGACGCTGGCCTCTCGCTTCCAGCGAACTCCACTCACCCCCACCGCCCCACCGTGGTTCGTGCACGCTGCCATTCTCTGCCTTTCGATCTAGTTATGCTGTGGTCCTTCCTTCAACCTCTTTTTCTCCTGTGGGTTACCAAGCTCCTTTCCTGTAGGAGGACTGAAAGTGGGTAACTTGTAAACTGTAAGAATTTAACTTTTACAGTTCTAGAGAGTAGGAATTCCAAGATGAAGGTGCGGGCAGATCTGGTGTCTGGTGAGGGCCCACTCTCTTTGTCACAGATGGTGCACATGGGAGAGAGACAGAAAGGTCAAACGACCCCTCATGACTCTTCTGTAAGGTCACTAATCCCATTCATGAGGACCTCTTCCTTATAACTTAATCACCTCCTTAAGGCCACACTTAAGGTTAGCACGTTGGTGAGTAAGTTTTGGTGTCAGACCAGGGTAGAGGCTATGGCTACAGCTACTGGCTCCATCAGCTCCAGGTCACTAGTTCCCTCTCTCAGCCCAGAGAGAAGGTTCCTGACAAGCCCGGGATAGTCCACCAAGATTCTCTGCCCAAGGGAGCCCTGTGATCCCAAGAAGGGCCCACCCCCTACCTTGACCTATGAATGGGGCTGAAACAGGGGTACCACAGGAGTTTCCCTTTAAATGGGTCAGATTTTACATGGAACGAGGATCCTGGGTCAGTCCTCCATGTGGTCCCCTTGCCTCCTCATCTGACTTTGTCACAGCCCCAGTAATCCCACTGATGCGGTGACACCGGGAGCTCTGAGAGCAGAGCGGAGCTCCTGAGCTGTGCTGCAGGGCTCTGGGTACTGAAAGAACCATGCCTGTGGCACTTGGAAGGACTGCAGTGTTACCATGGTCGGTCCATTGAAGCAGGTTTGCCTACTTTGTGTCCAGTGTCAGGGAAGATGCTTGCAATCCCTAATGAAATGTCATTCTTCAAAGGTTTGTCTTTGGAATTTGGCAGTGGTACTGGAGATACTGAACTTACATATTACAGCCTTTCATCTGAGTGATCAGTCTAACAGCTAGAGAATACAAATTCTCAGTTACATACATGTTGTCACTTTCCACCAAGCCTCGCCAGGCCTGAAGATGGAACTGTCTCGTCAGCCTCCCCTGACCACCAAGCATTTCCTTGGAGCTGGGTCTGCCTCAGCGTCTCTGTGCCATCCCCCTGTAGTTCCTAACACCTGCTCCCTCCAGGCATAAATTCCTCCACGATCGAACCCTATTCAAACATGTGGTTCCCACAAAGGTGCGTTCTTTCCTTGTCCGACAGAATTCATTAGCTTGAAGGTGATGATTTTTGCTTGTTAGCTGCTTGTCCATCTGGCCTTTGCATCTCTGAACTTGGATGTGTCTGTACGTTCTAGCAGCACCTGGCTTCCAGGGTCTGCAGAGCACTGTTTGCCAGAAGGTTCTTAACACGTACCTTGAAGTGCAGGACGTTGACTCCCCCTAGGTAACAGACCTTGTAATTCTTCGACTTCAGTCTATTGCAGTAGCTACAGCCACGTCATAAATTACACTAAGCTGGAACTTAAATGTAGAGCTACTGCTTTTCAGCCACATTATATTCATAACTTTCTGGATTTGTATAATCTTAAAAAGACAAGTTGGATTTTAAAATGGATTTTTTTAAAAAATACAGACTAAATTGTCCTTAAGATCCTGATTTTTAAAATCATGCAGAAGAAATACTTTGATTATGCTTTTGTCGGGCTATAAACGTCCTTTGCAAGCAGATTTCAGCAATCTCATTATGTAATTCGTTGTTGGTTTTTGTTTTAAAGATTCTTACTTACAGAAAGAAAGGCTGTGGAAACTTAGCGCTGTCTTGAAGGACTTTTTAAATGGAAGGAAAAAAGCAATAGAGGAAACAGAAGCACAGCTTTCACCAAGTGTTTGTCCAATCTCTTTACAGTACTATGCAGGATGACATTTTTATTCTCCATGAGCAAGAATACGACAGTTTGCTTGAATCTGTCTTCAAAACTGAATTCTTAAGCCTCTTAGCAAAGCGTTACGAGGAAAAAACCCAGAAGCAACTACCTCTGAAATTCAGCAACACGTAAGTCCAGATCTGGAGCCCAGACTTCTGCGTGTAACTAAAAAGGGGCCTTGATCACACCTCTGGGATTCAGGATGGGGCTGGGGGAGGCCTTCGAGGAAGAGAGTAGGGTCTGGCTGGCCCCAGTGGAATCTCAGAACCTGCAGAAGACAGTCTGGATGGCAGTCATAGACTGTGAAAAGGTTGCTTTTGCATTTCTGTGAATTAATGACTTCATAGACTAGTGTATTTTATCATTTAGATGAAAACACCTACATGAGGCAGAGGTAGGCAGATTTTTATGTATCACCAGAAAAGGGGGGGGCGGTTTATTTAGCAGAGCAGCAGGAGTAGAATCAGGCTGGAAGCAGATGAAAGTGACAGGTGTGGGGGCTTGAATTCCCCAAAGCAATGCGTAATAAAACCTATTGGTAGGGCCTCTAGGGGCTTGAGGACTGTGGGTGGCCAATGTATTGTGTAGTGGCTCACTTTCTTTTTCTTTTCTTTTCTTTTTTTTTAAGATTTTTCTGTTGCCCAGGGTGGAGTGCAGGGGCGCGATCTCAGCTCACTGCAACTTCTGCCTCCCAGGTTCAAGCAGTTCTCCCGTCTTAGCCTCCCGAGTAGCTGGGATTACAGGTGCCTGCCACCATGCCCAGCTAATTTTTTTTGTACTTTTAGTAGAGACGGGGTTTCACCACATTGGCCAGGCTGGTCTTGAACTCCCACCAAAAGTAATCCACCCGCCTCGGCCTCCCAAAGTGCTGGGATCACAGGTGTCAGCCACCACACCTAGCCTCATTTTCATTTCTTTTGGCAACATGGTCTAATGGACCAGGTAATGGCATGCTGTTGCCCTTCTAATCTCATATTTGCTAAGTAAGAGTTGCTTACCTAGTCTGGGACATAACAGTAAGACCCCATCTCTACAAAAAATTTTTAAGAATTAACTGGGTACGGTGGCACACACCTATAGTCCCAGCTACTCAGAAGACTGAGATGGGAGGATACTTGAACCCAGGAGGCAGAGGTTGCAGTGAGCCAAGACCACCCACTGCACTCCATCCTGTGTGACAGAGCAAGACCCTGTCTGAAAAACAGAAACAAAGTTATTTAACTTTGCTTTTTAAATTTCCCCATCTGTAAAGTGCAAATGTCCTCCATCTCTTCCCAGCTACAAGAATGAGGCCAAGACAAAAGCCTTAATATCATTAATAGGCAACAACTTAACATTAGGCTTTTTCCTTCTTATGAGCTGAGAAAATATGAGTTTAAGAAAGCAAAATAAAGACCGCATGATGCAGGCATTTAGGCAATACGGAAGCAGGGGAACTGGCTGGGGAGTCGGAACTGTGGGTAAATCCTCCCTTCTGTTTGGATTTTGGTTGCTAGTATGTGTCTTTTTCCATCCCCGGGTGGGATGTGATGGTGGAAGAACAGCACTGGACTAAATGAAGCCAGGTTCTGTGCTAAGGAGTCTTTAAGCTGGCTTGTGCCTGGCATCTCTCAGTCCTTCCAGCTGTCGCTGCGTGACACAAGCACAGAACCAGGGCCAACAGCTGGAAGCACAATGACAGCACTGCAGTGTGACCTAGAAATTGTCCTTTTCCTCTGTCGCCTCAGCAGACGCCCTGGAGACCACCTGACAGAGTGGCATTGGCACATTAGCGAGGTACCTCCCTCACCACCTGGTGTCTCGTGGTACCGGGCCCCAGATCCACCTGCTTCTAGCTCAGCATCACGCAGCGACAGCGCCACCCCATGGATGCGGTGCGCATCCTCAGGGTCCTGCCCCTGGTGGAGACGGTCTGGTCTTGCCTCACGTTCACACTTGTCCAGCAGCCCTCGCTGGTGAGATCTCTGAGCAGCATTCTCACGGCTTCATTCGACCTGTTAACTCCAGTGTGCTTTTTGCAGGCTTGAACTGAAGTTGAAAAAGGAGAACTGGGGTCCCTGGAGTGCGGGGGGCTCCCGGCAAGTGCAGTTCCACCAAGGCTTTGGGGAACTGGCTGTCCTCAAACCCAGTAACAAAGTGCTTCAGGTCAGCATCGGACCCGGACTGCCCAAGAACTCCCGTAAGTGCCCCCAGGCGCCGGGTGGGGAATGGCTGCCACTCTCGGAGCTTCGTGAGCAAATGCTAAAAACATGTGCATGGATGTGGGGGCTGAGAATCAGTACACCTTCTGCTTCCTAGGGCTCAGGCTTCTTCAGAATGGAGCATTTCAAACTAAAGCAACAGCAAGGAAAATGAGCAGGTTAAAACTTTCTGAGGGATATAGTACTTACATATCAGTACACCTGGCATTACAGTATTGTACTTAAATCAAAGTTTTTAGCTTCTGGTTTCCCTGCCCTCTCTAGTAGATCTTGTCCACAATACAAACATCATCCTCTCTGCCGGCTTTAAAGAAACTGGGCCAGGCACAGTAGCTCACACCTGTACTCATGGCAGTTTGGGAGGCCAAGGCCAGACAATTGCTTGAGCCCAGGAGTTCTAGACCCGCCTGAGTAACATGGCAAAACCCTGTCTCCACAGAGAAAAAGAAATATACAAAAATTAGCCAGGCACGGTGGTGCACGCTTGTAGTCCCAGACACTCAGGAGGCTGAGGTGGAAGGATGGCTTGAGCCTGGGAGGTCAAGGCTGCCGGAAATCATGATCATGCCACTGCACTGCAGCCTGGGCAGTAGAGCAAGACCCCATCTCACTGCACTCCAGCCCGGGCGGTAGAGCAAGACCCCATCTCACTGCACTCCAGCCCAGGTGGTAGAGCAAGACCCCATCTCACTGCACTCCAGCCAGGGCAGTAGAGCAAGACCCTGTCTCACTGCACTGTAGCCCGGGCGGTAGAGCAAGACCCCGACTCACTGCACTGCAGCCCGGGTGGTAGAGCAAGATCCCGACTCACTGCACTGCAGCCCGGGCGGTAGAGCAAGACCCCGACTCACTGCACTGCAGCCCGGGCGGTAGAGCAAGATCCCGACTCACTGCACTGCAGCCCGGGCAGTAGAGCAAGACCCCGTCTCACTGCACTGCAGCCCGGGCGGTAGAGCAAGACCCTGTCTCATTTAAAAAAGGAAGAAAAAGAAAACCTCTCTCTCTCTCTCTCTCTCTCTCTCTCTCAGAGCAAGACCCTGTCTCATTTAAAAAAAGAAGAAAAAGAAAACCTCTCTTTCTCTCTCTCTCTCTCGGTCTCTCTCTCTCTCGGTCTCTCTCTCTCTCAGATCAAGACCCTGTCTCATTTTAAAAAGAAAAAAATAAAACACCACATACACCCATATGCATATGCCCTACCTCAAACCCCACTCTAACTCATTCTCTGGCCTTTGATTCTTTCTGTATTTATATTTGATATTTATAAACTTAGGTTTATAGAACCTAGCATAGAATAATCACATACCGTGTATGCACACACTGTGATCACACACATGAAGATGCCATATATAAAATAACTCTTTCTAGGCCGGGCACGGTGTCTCACACCTGTAACTGCAGCACTTTGGGAGGCCGAGGCAGGTGGATCACCTGAGGTCAGGAGTTCAAGACCAGCCTGACGAACATGGTGAAACCCCATCTCTACTAAATACAAAAAACTAACCAGGTGTGGTGGCATATGCTTGTAGTCCCAGCTACTTGAGAGGCTAAGTCAGGAAAATTGCCTGAACCCAGGAGACAGAGGTTGCAGTGAGCCGAGATCGTGCCATTGCACTCCAGCCTGGACAACAGGAGCGAAATTCTGTCTCAAAAATTAATTAATTAATTAACTAAATAGCTGTTTCTCAAATCCATCTGCAAAGGTATACCTTAGCATGTTCTCTAACATATTAATGCAATACCGATAAATGCAATCGTGTCTTTATGATATGTGGCATTTAGAACATGAATGCAAATGTTAAAATGTTCAATCTGTCTCTCTTGAAAGTCTGCAAAAATAGAACAGCTCTGTGAGATTATCAGTCCTTCTTTAAAAGCCACTGTCTCTAACGTTTCAAAACTGTACCTCTGAACCTGTCCTCCGGCCCTCCCACCTATAGCTCCCATTGCATCCCTCCGTCACTGCCCCTTGTCTACTGCAGCTGTCCTCCTGCAGAGCCACCTGAGAACTGGATTCTAAGTCTCTCAAAAATTTTGCATATGCATAGAACCATGAGGAGCCATAAAACCAACCAGCAGCACTGGTTTTAACTTTGTCTCGCTTGTTTATTTCAGGTCCTACCAGAAGGAACACTACCCAAAACAGGGCTTATTCCAGTGGGACTCAAAATGCCAACTACCCAATGAGAGCTGCCCCTCCTCCCCCAGGTAAGCCAGCCATGTGCTATAGTCTCAGACCGCTAAGTCGGGACCCATAACCTATAAATTATGTTTGGGAAGAAACCCATTAGCAAATCAGCACACACATTTCAGTGCCAGCTGTATAACACAGCAGCCCTACTCTAGACCTCAAAATTCAGAAAAGTAGGAGTCAGTGAGCCTGAACTGAGGCTGAGTTCGCAATCTGGATTTCATTACCTCAGAATATTACTCCCTTAAGGAAAGGCTTCTGACAAAGAGAAAGGAGTTCCTTGTCTGTGACCATCACACTGGTCAGCTTTTAAGACATAGGGTGCTGCTTTATGGAAACAGGAGTTTGTCGGGTCTAGCCCCACTACCACTACCCAGCTCTGGCCACATACCCCCACGGTAGTCCCCCTTATCCTCAGGGGATGCATTCCAAGACTGCCAGTGGGGGCTTGAAAATGCAGACGTTACCAAAACTGATCTATACTTTGGCAGTTTGGTATTTCCACAAAACTAGCAGGAATTTTTTTTCCTTCCTCACAATATTACAGATAGAAGATTTGTTTTTACTCTAGGTCTTAGCAACCTCTGTATACAGGTTTTCTTTTTTTCCTTATTCGGTTGAGAACTTTCACCCTTTCACTTAAAGGAAGCACTTAATGGGTTCTCTTTGGCACATCCAAATCGCCAGCATCCTGGGGCCATTATGAATAACAAGACAGGCCGGGCACAGTGGCTCATGCCTGTAATTCCAGTACTTTGGGAGGCTGAAGTGGGCAGATCACCTGAGGCCGGGAGTTTGAGACCAGCCTGACCAACATGGAGAAACCCCGTCTCCACTAAAAATACAAAAAATAAGCCAGGTGTGGTGGCGTGTGCCTGTAATCCCAGCTACTCAGGAGGCTGAGGCAGGAGAATCACTTGAACCTGGGAGGCGGAGGTTGTGGTGAGCTGAGATTGTGCCACCGCACTCCAGCCTGGGCAACGAGAGTGAAACCCCGTCTCAAAAGAAAGGAAAAACAAGACGGCTGCTTAGTGACTGATGAGGGGTAGCACACAGCATGGCTAGGCTGGGCAAAGGGATGGTTTGTGTCTTGACGGGACAGAGCGGAATGGCACACAACCTAAACCTTAGGAATTGTTCGTTTCTGGAGCTTTGATTTCATATTTCCAGAAGAAAAAATTAAAAAGACACTTGTTTAGTCTCTGGAATCTCACAGTCGCATGGTAAGGTATGGACCCTGGCGCCCAGCAGTGAGAAACTAATTCTCATTTTTCCTGGAGTCCCCATCCTGCCTTGACCCGGCTCTGTCTCTCCTCCTTTCCTGAAGAAAATCCAAGCCCAGAGGAACTTGAGAGCAGTGCTGTCGTATCGCATTACTGCGAGTGTGCTGCTTCCAGTGGGGAACTCCAGCCAAGTCCACCTGGAAAGCCCGCTGGCCTCGGCTGGGCTGGCTAAAGGAGCCTCAGATCAAATCAGGCCAGAGTTTCTGACCTAAGTGACAATTCCTCCATCAATAAAATGAGACAATGGAACTGGGTCCATTCGACCAGCACTTCGCAAACTGTCTGTGGTGAAAGACCAGGGGCTTTAGAGGGGTTTAAAAGAAATTTCCAGTCGATCACAAACCATGTGTTTGTATGATATAATAAAAATGAATTAGTCGAAGAATGGAATTTTCAAAGCATATATAATAGCCAAAATTTCTTACAAGATTCAGCAAGCATGAAATAGACATGAAATACATCTGTCAAACTGCCGTGACCTTATCTAAATGCTTACTCTTAACTTCTGACCTTACTGTGGACAAGGGGATCTCGAGCAGCATGTGGTGCAGCCCCTGTGGGGACCCCACTTTTATCACTGGGCATGTGACATCCTGAGGACATGTCAAACTCTTAAGATGCCCGTCTCCTTTCCTTGGGACCTTAGGCAGCAAGTGGGATCCTTCTGCCCTCCCCCTGTGCCCCCCCAACCCTGTGGGAGTCCATTCAGCTCCCACTGACTGAAGGAGCAGGTTAAGATGAAGAGAAACTGTTTGCTCCAAATGTCTAGTTCTGATCTGGTCTTATGACCTGTGGGAGGAAATTGCTGGCGACATGGCTAGATGAGGAGCCACCCTCTTGAAAGCTCCACCCTGAGAAAACCGTGGTTCAAAGTAAGAATGCTACTTATTATTACTGGACAGGAAAAACCCTATTTCTGCAATAATAAAGACATGTATGTCGGAGCTGGAAGCGACCAAGCGGATTCTGGACCGATTTTATGGTTCTTTCATGAAGAACTGACACTCAGAGATCAGCTCTCTTGCTCATGATCAGTGTGGGTGTCAGAGGCAGAGCCACAACTGAACCCCTAGTCTTTCTTGTAAACGAAGCATCACCCCACTAGTACCAAAGAGTTCTCCTAATTCAGTTGGAAGAGGTTTTTGGGTGGAGTTCACCAAAGTGGGCCTTGAAGAGTCTCATTCTCTTTCTCCACTCAGCCCGGGTCTGTCAGTGGGAGAATGAATAAGGGCCTCTTGATACATAGCATGGAATGCTGATGCCTGATTCAGCCAAGACACATGGTTTGGAGCATGTCACTGTAACCCATTACTTATTGGCTAATGCGATTTTAACTAGACATCCGTGTTCAGCTGAGACAGCTTGCTCCATCCGGACTGATCCAACTGGGTGGCCACATTTCCCTTGCCTGTGTGGAGTGACCCCTCTGCTCCTGCTGTGGATGCTCCAGACTGACCCCTTGAAAATTTCCATCCAGCTGTTTAAACAACTGCCTGCCAACCCTCGAGAGTCATAACCTCATAATTTTTCTTAGGCCCAAGAAGGTGTCTCCCAGCCAGCTGTGAGCTTACCTTTTCTTACTGTGGGCTTTGAATCCTGGGAAATCTGGGGACTCTGTCGTCACCAAGCACGTGCTGAGTGTCCTCTGTGTTCTGGGCGCATCCCAGGAAGTTTGCCGCGCTTTGTTGTACGAGTTAAATACGTACAGTTTTATTTGTCAGTGAAGCCCAGGAGTTGGGGAAAGTGCACCAGCTCTGATTCTCACAATGTGTTAGCAATGACGCCTTCTGTTTTTTTCAAATGGGGAAACAGACTCAGAAGTTAAGTAAGCTGCGCTTGACTAGTACATGGAAGAAATATGGAGAGACTTTCAGCAAAGTATCCAAAAATGTAAGCCTTATTTCCTTCTCTCTTCCTCTCTCTAGGATACCATCAGAACGGGGTCATCAGAAACCAGTTTGTGCCACATCCCCATGCTCCTGGAAGCCAGAGGTCCAATCAGAAAAGCCTGTACACTTCCATGGCCCGCCCGCCCTTGCCACGGCAGCAGTCTACCGGTTCTGACCGAGTGTCACAGACACCTGAGAGCCTGGATTTCCTCAAGGTCCCAGACCAGGGAGCTGCAGGGTAAGAGTCTCACATCCTGTGGATGAGGCTGGCGAGCTCCATCTCCATTCAAAACAAGGGTGCAGAGATTCCTTTGGGCTGTCCGTACAGAATTCTGAAATTCAGTTTTCCACCTCAGTGCTGTATTCGGTGGGGGTGGGACCCGAGGCTGTGGGGCTGTGGCCGGTATTTCTAAAGGTACAGCAACATTAATGGCACACAACTCATTTCATTCTCCAGAGAGGGCTTATCTTGGAAACATCAGAAGATGGGTTCCCTCTGGCCCCCAGATACAGTTACTCTGTGACCTCTTTGTGCTTTCTTGCATGGTTGAGGAATAATGGAGCTTTTGATTTATGTCTGCGCCTGCAGTTGCAGAAATACAATAGCCTTAAGAGTCTTCAGCAACATAAAGAATCACATCCCAGCATTCTGTATAATGTTTGTTGAAGCATACAGGTCTCTGTGGTTCTACAGTGAGAGCCCTTCTGCCTTTCCAGAATATAAATAAGGAGTGGGGAAGAGAACCCAGGCTTTCTAGGCAGAGGAAGTGAAGATCCTGATACTCTGTGTAGACAGTAGAAGAGCTCTCAGTTTTAAAAGGAGGTAAAGGCATGTCCTGTGGAGTCACAGGGATGGATCTAGGACCAACTTGAAGACCAGTTAGTGAACTCTGCCAGGGGGCAGATTTTGGCTCCAGTAAAAGGAAGAACGTTACAGCAACCCAAAGACGAGTTGCCCTCACATGTAGAGTGCTTTGTCCCTGGGGGCACGCAGGCACCAGTGGATGGCGATCGCCAGGCAGGAGTGTTTAGAGCAGTGCTGTCAGATGTTGGTACAGGGGAGGGAGGCCTTTCTAGCACCGGACCCGCTGCTTACCTCTCGGAGCTTCAGTCTCCTTGTCCAAACACGGATCTAATGCCGTCAAGCTGGCAGGGTTGTTGGGAGGACTAGAAATAATGCACATAAAATACCTAGCGTGGTACTTGGCATGCAGGAGTCTACTCACTGAACTCTAGCTTGATGGTGGTGACAACCATGACAGGATGATGATGAGGACCCTGTCGCTTAATGGAGGCTGAACTGGAGACTTGGAAGGGATCTTCCATCTCTGCACAGCTCTCCGTGGTGGAGTGGCTCTGCCTGCTCCCGCCCACTGTCTCTTCTCCCCTCTCTCGGGTCCACTTCTGTTTTCCACTCTCTTCTGTCTCTAGCACAATGGAGAAGTTTCAAGTGAGGATCAGGAAGTGTGAATGCAAAAGAGACCCAGGCAGGAAGAGAAACAACAGCAGCCTCCTCTGAGTGGGCAGCCGCGCGCCCAGCAGCCTCCTCTGAGTGGGCAGCCATGCACCCACCTTTTTGCTGGTTGGTTGGTTTTTTGAGACAGTCTCGCTCTCTTGCCCAGGCTGCTATGCAGTGGCACAGTGTCAGCTCACTGCAGCCTCTTCCTCCCAGGTTCAAGTGACTCTCCTGCCTCACCCTCCTGAGTAACTGGGACTACAGGTGCGCACCACCACGCCCGGCTAATTTTTTATATTTTTAGTAGAGACAGGGTTACACCATGTTGGCCAGGATGGTCTCAACTGACCTCAAGTGATCCACCCGCCTCAGCCTCCCAAAGTGCTGGGATTACCGGCGTGAGCCACCGCGCCTGGCCCCATTTGCCTTTATGCCCTGTTATATGACATTTGTCCTGCCGTGGCAGCTTTCTTCTGAAGACCACAGAGCTCTTAGGAACTTTACCGTGCTCTCACCTAGTATTCCTTTTTCCCTGGCAAGTCTTATCTCACTTCATTTGGGCTCCTCATATGAAAGCACCTTAGTTGTTTTTTGTTTTTTTGTTTTGTTTTTTGAGACAGAGTCTCGCTCTGTCACCAGGCTGGAGTGCAGTGGTGCAATCTCAGCTCACTGCAGTCTCTGCGTCCTGGCTTTAAGCCATTCTCCTGCTTCAGCCTCTCCAATAGCTGGGACTACAGGGGTGCGCCACCAGGCCCAGCTAATTTTTTTTGTACTTTAGTAGAGATGGGGTTTCACCATGTTGGCCAGGGTGGTCTCAATCTCTTGACCTCATGATCCGCCTGCCTCCCAAATGCTGGGATTACAGGCATGAGCCACCATGTCTGGCTGAAAGCATCTTAATTTTATCACACAGACGGCCATCAGTAGAGTGAATGCCACCCTTATACAGACCCCCCACCTCTGTTTCTCTCTCCATGCGCACGTGCGTGCGTGTGTGTGTGTGTGTTTGTGTCTCCCTCTCCTTCCCTTCCACTTTCCCTCACTCTTGGAGACTTAGCTATACCCCGCCAGTGCTGATGGCCATGGTTTACCTGATTGGCTTGGTCTAAACCAGAAGTTCTCAAACTCTAGCATGCAGTAGAGTCACCAGGAAAGCTTGCTGGCACAGTTCGTGAGTTTCTGGTTCTGAGTAAGGCCTAAGAATTTGCATTTCTGCCATGTTCCCAGGTGATACTCTGATCCAGGGACCACATTTTGAAAACCAATGATCTGAAGGCACCTATGGTCTGATTGATAAAGCCAGGGAAGCCTCCATGTGAAGGTGAAGTGCAAGGGTGCTGTTGGGCTCATGGGATTGTCACTCTCTAACCCAGACCTGCACCTTTCAGCTGGGGGAGGTAACTCAGTTACAGTCCCTCCTCGGCCCAGGGCGATGCCTCCACGCAGGCAGGTGTTGAAAGCAGTCCACAGTGCGCCGCCTCTCAGCTCCGTCTGCTGCCTACTTGCTTTGGTTTGGAAGCAAAACCATCTTTCCAGCCTACTTTGCAAGTTGCAGACTTGCACATCGGCCAGCTGGGAGCATCTGTCAGCCAAAAGTAGGCAATTTAGGAACACTGTGTCTTAACCGAGGCTGCTCCCTTCCAGCCCTCTGCCATGTGGTTCCCTATTTAAATCTTATCACACCTTTGCTGCCTTCAGGCCTCAAGACTGGGTACACGTGTTGCTGTCTTGGAGGCTGGCCATGAGGCCAGAAGGAGAGGACACCTCCACACCTGTCTACCAGGCAGTAAGATGTCCTTATATGTAAAACACAGTTAGTAGGCACACTATGTCTCAGCCAGCCTCCTCTCTGTAACCGTAAATCTGCTGTGCAAACATTCCTTAGGAAACAGCACCTTGGGCAAAGGGTTGAGCTTTTTCTTAGTATTTATTTTCTAAAACTCGTAAAGGTGAAAAGTAAAAGTTTCTACTGTGGCCAGAGACTCTGGGTGTGGCATTTACGGGTCCTCATGGTTACCTGCATTTAATAGCTTCTACTATTTGCCAAGAAAACACGAACTGCATTTATTCCACGGGAAGCTGCTGAATTTCAGGGAATTTCAGGATCCCAGGTTTGTACTTTTTCCATAAACTTGAATCAAGATTCCTACATACCGAACTGTAGAAGCAGAATCGCTGTGGTCTTTATTTCCTATGTGCGCATTCTGGACTTAGCTTTCCTTCCTCTCTGTCATCCCTCAGAGCACTTTTTTTTTTTTTTTTTTGAGACGGAGTTTCGCCCTCATTACCCAGGCTGGAGTGCAATGGCAGGATCTTGGCTCACCGCAACCTCCGCCTCCTGGGTTCAGGCAATTCTCCTGCCTCAGCCTCCTGAGTAGCTGGGATTACAGGCACGCGCCACCATGCCCAGCTAATTTTTTGTATTTTTAGTAGAGACGGGGTTTCACCATGTTGACCAGGATGGTCTTGATCTCTTGACCTCGTGATCCACCTGCCTCGGCCTCCCAAAAAGTGCTGAGATTACAGGCTTGAGCCACCGCGCCCAGCCCCAGCGCACTTTTTTTTGTAATTTCTTTTGGATCCTGTTACATGGATCCAATCGAATGATGCAATCAGCACCTCAGGTTAATTCAGGCAAGTCTTTAGCAGTTTACTTTAGGTTCAGTCAGTTGAAGAGAGCATGTAGATTTCACTAAATTAATCACCTTCTCGACTGGATTCTTTACCCGTGCTGTCGTTCTCCAGAACACTGTGAGATCTGCAGTGGGAATGAGGATCTTGCCGTCGATTAGTATATAATTCAGGTGTAAGATCATTCCTGATTCTCAAGGGAATACAAGAGGCTACGCAAGAATTCTATAAACAGTTCATGCACCCACCTTTGCTCAGCTCTCACTGTCCAGCGTGCTTGGTAATTTTCCCTCCTGTAACTGAAATGTACATAATCTACCTGTAGTTCATTATTGGAAGCATTAAAACCCAGTCTGGAAACATCTGTTGACCTTTTAAATCCTGTGGTTCATTTTGTGGGAGGACAACTTTAGGAAATTTCAAGATAATCTAGAGATTCCTCCAGCTGGAAGTTGGGGAAACAGATAAATCTTGCAGGTGCTCAGTGGTAGGGCTTCTGGGCATGCAGGACCCCACAAAAGAGGGGTCAGCAGAAAAGTTTAAATGCTGCCTGTGTGTCTCTTGTCAAGATCTCCTAATTGAGTCCTATTTTCAAGGGACTTCAAATTTCCATCAAGTATCCAATAGCAATATTTCTCAACCCATAATCTACAGGAGCAGCAGCCATATCCTGGCCCAGGCAGACACGGTGCTGAGGAATTTTTGGCATCCATTTCCACATTTTCCGGTAATGTTTATAGATTCAACCTTCTGGAACACAGCATATTTGTAAGAGCCAGTGAAATAAAATGCCATTATTTTCCTTCTTGGAATTTCAAGACATAAATTTCACATCTGCAGAACAAAGAGGTGATATTTGAAAGCTTAATCCCAGCTTCCCCTGGCAGAGACTAGGCACACCCACCAGGAGGAGTGGGAGCTACAGAGAAATTCGCAGAAGGCAGCATTTACAGTGCAGGGAGCACGGGATTTGCACTTGTAAGAGCGGGGTGTGAGCCCTGGTTCGTTCATTCATTCCTTTCTCTCTTACTCATCAAATATTTACTGAGCCATGTGCCTTCTATCCCAGGCTTGTCACTTAACCTTTCTACTCCTTGGTGTCTTCACCTGTACAATAGGGATAATAATAATAGTATAATAATTTTGAAAACCCAGTCCTCAGAGTTTTCTTGAAGGTTAAATAAGGGCTTCGTGTGCTATAAAGCTCCACGTAATTTGAAAGGTCTTTGGTATTGGTTTCATTACTGTTACTCATTGGTTGGCCTTGCAAGGAAATTTTAACGCTCTACTGGGATTGAAAGGTGAGGTTCCCTGGCCCAGTGGCTTTATTCTCCAGAACTCAAATCTCTGGCCTGCCTAAAGCACTGGACTCCACAAAGGTCTATGCTTCAGGCATTGATGGCTCTAATGCAGGGAATGGGCAGCCTGAGAAAGCCAAGTCAAGGAGACCAGGCAGGTACACGCCAGCCCCCAACACACACATGTCCTTGGCAGCTGTGACTCTCTCTCTCTTTTCTTTTTTTGAGACAGAGTCTCACTCTGTCACCAGGGCCAGAGTGCAGTGGTAGTTTTGGCTCACTGCAGCTCAACCTCTGCCTCCTAGGTTCAAGTGATTCTCGTGCCTCAACCTCCTGAGTGACTGGGATTATAGGCATGAATCACCACGCCTGGCTAATTTTCAGTAGAGATGGGGTTTTGCCATGTTGGCTAGGCTGGTCTCGTCCTCCTGGCCTCAGGTGATCCACCTGCCTCGACCTCCCAAAGTGCTGGGATTACAGGCATGAGCACTGCGCCTGGCCCTCACAGTCTCTTTCTAACTAAACATCTCCGCTGCAGTCATAACAACGCACATCCCACGGAAAGGGATGGACATGCCGGGCAGAGGGAATTCACCAGCCCTCAGTTTACAGAGTTTTGATGTCACTGGGGGGGGTTTTGTATTCTTGTAGGCTTTTGGCATCTTGTGAGATTCAGCAGCCATCTATGAGAGCTCAAATGTCAGTTGCCATCCTAATGTCTTGGGGCAAATATATCACTTGGTCTTCTCTGGTCACTAATGCAGGACTTACTTGCACTGCAAGTTTTCGCAAAGCCAACTGGATGCAGTGTGCGTAATTCATCGGGAAGGGTTACTTGCTTCTGGGTTATAATGTGATTGTCCTACTCAGAAAAAAGAACCTGGTGCAAAAAGAATTTGCTGTGGCTCAGCTTTTTCATGTATTTATGTTCATTGGTAATAGACACAAAGTGATATGTACAAATTACCCTGAAATAAATGATGGGTCAGGTAGTAACAGAAAAACCAAATTGCATTGTACAAAAGTTACGTATAATGAAACACTGGATTTGCTCAGTGATGTATGGTTTTATAACCATATACTGACGTGTATATATATATAATCGATATAAGGAGCATTTATTATTGAAACGTCAAAAGGAAAAAAACCTTATTGTGAGTCTGAAATCTTGCTGCAACTCCCAATTGTCTAGCCAAGTGCAGTGACTCACACTGTTAATCCCAGCACTTTGGGAGGCTGAGGCAGGAGGATCACTGGAGGCTAGGAGTTCCAGACCAGCCTGGCCAACATGGTGAAACTGTTTCTACTAAAAATTTAAAAATTAGTAGGGCGTGGTGGCGGGTGCCTGTAATCCCAGCCACTTGGGAGGCTGAGGCAGGAGAATCACTTAAACCCGGGAGGCAGAGGCTGCAGTAAGCCAAGATTATTCCACGCCAGTCCAGCCAGATGACAGAGTGAGGCTCTGTCTCAAAAAAAAAAAAAAAAAAAAATTAATGAAATGTTTTTGTAACACAATTTTCAATTGTGATGTTTATTAGAAATGCAAACACTGTCACAAAGTACCAAAACTACCAACAGTATCTAAATGCCACACGGCCATTAGAAAACAAATGGTGGCCCATGGCTGTAGTCCCAGCAGGAGGATGGCGCAAGTCCAGGGGTTCAAGGCAGCAGTGAGATATGATCATGTCACTGTACCGCAGCCTGGGCATCATAGCAAGACCTTGTCTCTAAAAATAAGAGCAATAAGTAAATAACCAAACAAAAGTAGGCAAGGCATTTGTAGACAAGAGTGAGCCTGTGCCGTCGTGAGGGCAGCATGAGGAGGGCAGGATGGTGGTGTGTGCCTGTCAACAACGGGCCCTCTGAGGAGGAAAAGGCCTGAGCTGTAACATTGACCAGTTTCTGTGGTAAAATACTCTCCCTGGGGCCAGTTTGTAGGTACTAGTGTGACTACTGCTGGCTGCAGAGTTTGGAAAAGATGGAAGTCTCACACCTTTGCATATCTCTATTGTGCGTCAGCAATAGACTTTAATAACTTCAAATGTGTAGACAGAAGGAAAATACGTAGGCCGGGTGCGGCGGCTCATGCCTGTAATCCCAGCACTTTGGGAGGCCAAGGCAGGTGGATAAGTTGAGACCAGGAGTTTGAGACCACCCTGGCCAACATGGTGAAACCCCATCTCTAAAAAATATATATAAAAAGAAAACTAGCCGGGCTTGTTGGCACATGCTTGTAATCCCAACTCCTCAGGAGGCTGAGGCAGCATAAACGCGTGAGCCAGGGAGGTCGCGGTTGCAGTGAGGACGAAGGAGAAATGATGAGCATTTACTGCCTGGGCTTTAATATTCTTTGTCATCAATGATTTGATTCTTAATAATGGCCGTGTTTGACAACAGGCTCATAAAATTCCTGAAAGTTCCATCAGCTCTCACAAGCTGCAGTGAGCAGCCCGTACTAGCACCGTGGGCATGCAGGTCTCGTGTGCCCTGTGAGGGGCTGTGTAATCCCTAACTCCTGGGAGTGGGGGCTCCAGGCACCTAGAAGACCTCATTCATCTCATTTCTGGCAGTTTTTTCTGAAAGTCATTCTTCTCATTAATGACGCAGCATCGCCACCTAGTGATGCAAAGGAGGTTGCCTGGGCTTTCAAGGCTGTCTGGGAAAACGGCTTTCCCACCGACTGTGTTCTGAGGTGGCTTCCAGGTCTTCAGTGTGGTGAACTGTACAGACTGACGCTTCACTGGCTGAGATTTCCTGTGTTCCTCCGTGCCGTTGAGAGCTCCCTGTAAAACTTTCCTAGGATTAGAAAAAAGGCCTGGGACCAGGTGCGGTGGCTCACACCTGTAATTCCAGCAGTGGGAGCCCAGGTGGAAGAATCGCTTAAGCCCAGGAATTTAAGACCAGCCCAGGCAATGTGGTAAAACTTCATCTCTAAAAATAAATAGGCTGTGCCTGGTGGCTCACACCTGTAATCCCAGCACTTTGGGAGGCTGAGGTGGGTGGATCACTTGCGGGCAGGAGGCCTGGCCAACATGGTGAAACCCTGTCTTTACTAAAAATACAAAAAAAAAAAAAATATCCGGGCGTGGTGGTGCACACCTGCAATCCCATCTACTTAGGAGGCTGAAGCAAGAGAATCCCCCGGTAGGCGGAGGTTGCAGTGAGTTGAGATCACACCACTGTACTCCAGCCGAGGCAACAGAGCAGGACAGTTTGCCACGCTACACAAGTCAGTGTCGCGATACAGTTCAGTCCTGCTGCGGAGGAGGCGTGGGCTAGGAGAGGATTTGGCGGGGGCTTCACCAGCGTATGAGGAGGCAGTAAAGGAAGTAAGGTCCAAAGGCTGAGTAGGTGTTAGCCATGCTGCCTGGGGAGTGGGAGAGGCCAGGGGAGGCCAGCCAGACCAAAGAGCCAGAAAGATCGGTGTGGCTGCAGTGCCAGGAGCCTTAGGCATGTGCCACCGTGTTGGCCAGTGATGAATCCAGCAGGAAATCCCAGGAGCCTAAATCAGTCATGTCACAGCAGGGTGGTGAGGGTAAAGTGAAGCCGCACCTGATGCCTCGCATAACGCCTAGCCAGACCTCACACAGCCACAGGCAGTTTCCCAGAAGACATCCTGTCTGCTAGCTCTCAGAGCGTAGACATGTGCAGGCTGGCCAGGGAGAGTGGCTCTCACTGTGGCTTGCTGAGGAATATGCTGCCCTGACAGAGCTGTTGTACCTCTTGTGGTCACAAGTGAGATCCAACGGTGGCATCAGTGTTCCACTCCTAATACAAAGTACAGAGGTCCTCCCTCCTCCACTCACCTGCCCCCTCCTCCCTGCCGCCACCAAACAGTCCCTGCTGTCCAGACCCTGCTCCCCAGCAAATGTCCCATCTCAAAGCTGCCGTGGCCTCCCCCACCTCTCAGCCTCCCATTCAGCCTAGTGATAAAAGACCAAATGGCTTACACTGCCAGGATAGTGGCCGTTGTACACAGCCTGGACAATTAGACCAGCTGCTGCCATGGGTCTACACGGGAACCCAGGTAGTTCCCGAGCTCTGACTGACCGGTAGTCACCTCTGCGGAGGAAGCAGCCTCTGATGCGTTGAGATCGAACACCGTTCTGTGGCCACACACCCAGCTGTTTGCCTGGTCCACCTTCATCCCTTTAGCTCGTTTGTAATTTGGTATCATCACCGAAAAGAATTTGTTGGATCAGACTTCAGGCTCTATTTTAACACAATCTAGATGACTTTTTTTTTCTTTTTTCTTCGCCTAACTACCCTGGCTGGAGTTTCCAGGATAATACTGGACAGGAGTTGTGAGTGCTAACATCCATTTTCTTCCTGATCTTACGTGGAAATCGTGTGTTTCACTGGATAAATATGATGTAAGTTTGAAGTATGTGGACAAGGGCCCTCTTCCCAACCAGGGCTCATGGAGAAAGGCAGGAGGGCATCGCTGTGGCCTGCAGCAGAGAGTAAGGTCAGGGTATGAGCGGAGCCGCACGTGGCAGACTGTAGGCGCCATGAAGGGTTTTGGTCCTTTTTCCAAGAGCAGAGAGAAGCTGTTGGAAGGATTTTCAGGTGGGAGGGGGTGAACTGATAACAGCTAAGCTGGCATGAGGGCCAAGTGTTCTAGAAAGGAAGCAACTGGCAAAGACGACATGAAGGAAAGAACAGGGCTTAGTCAAAGCTGGAGGCACGTGGGGCAGAAAAGGTGTGTGATGCCCAAGGCAGGGAGGGTCTTCCCTCTCAGGAGCCATCCACCTTATCTTCCCACTAAGGGGTCTTACCCCAGCCCTGGCAAAGGGAGTCCTTCAGCAGGAGGACCCTGTATCTAGGCCCCAATAGTTGGTCTACAGAGACCTCATCAGTCTGTACTAAGGACAGTGGGGTTTTCCCACCGGACAAGACTGGACAGATTTCCATCTATGGATATAGTTGGCCTGCTGTGCCCACGGGTTCCACGTCTGTGGATTCAACCAAACCTGGACTGAAAAAAAAATATGGATAGTTGCCTCTGTAGTGAACATGTACAGACTTTTTTTTTTTTGAGACGGAGTTTCGCGCTTGTTACCCAGGCTGGAGTGCAATGGCGCGATCTCGGCTCACTGCAACCTCCGCCTCCTGGGATCAGGCAATTCTCCTGCTTCAGCCTCCTGAGTAGCTGGGATCACAGGCACGCGCCACCATGCCCAGCTAATTTTTTGTGTATTTTTTAGTAGAGACGGGGTTTCACCATGCTGACCAGGATGGTCTTGATCTCCTGACCTTGTGATCCACCCGCCTCGGCCTCCCAAAGTGCTGGGATTACAGGCTTGAGCCACCGCGGCCGGCTGAACATGTACAGACTTTAAAAAAATTTTTTTTTTTTGAGACAGAGTCTCACTCTGTGGCCCAGGCTGGAGTGCAGTGGCACGATCTCGGCTCACTACAACCTCTGCCTCCTGGGTTCAAGCAATTCTCCTGCCTCAGCCTCCTGAGTAGCTGGGATTACAGGTGTAATCTGCAATTTATTATGATAAATTACACCATGCCGAACTAATTTCTCTCTTTTTAGTAGAGACAGGGGTTTTGTCATGTTGACCAGGATGGTCTCGAACACCTGACTTCAGGTGATACACCAGCCTTGGCCTCCCAAAGTGCTGGGATTACATGTGTTAGGCACCATGCCTGGCCAGTCCTTTATTTTTTAAAAAGCCTTTTTGTTGTTGTTGTTATTCCCTAAACAATATAGTATAACAACTGTTTACATACTATTTGCATTAGGTATTACAAGTAATCTAGAGGAGTTTTAACATATACAAGAGGCCGTACGTAGGTTACGTGAAATTGTTACACCCTCTGATATGAGGGACGTGTCTGTGGAGTTATCTGTGAGTAGTCCTAGCACCAGCCCCCCAGGGACACAGGGACGAGTTTTTGGTGTGTGTGCATGCACACATGTGCCTCTGTGTCCCTGCACGTGCACTCCCAGCCCAGTTCTGTGGACTGTCAGGCTGGAGGCTTCCTCCCTCCCAGGGTGTTGTAATGCCTGGCCCCCCCCCCCGCCCACCACCGGCTTTATTCCTTGTTGCTGAGAAGTCACGTTGACTTCTGGTATCCAGGCTAATGGCTCTTATCAACCAAATGCTGACACATCCCCAGTATATAGGGTGCTTAATTAAAACCTGTTTGCCTGGCCAGCTTTCAGAGAAGCAAGCACTTCTGGAACAGGGAATAGGGACTTCCAGTAGACGTGAGGTAGGAAGTGAATGATGTCACACTGACAACCCACAAAACGCCTTTCCTCTACACTAAGAGAAAAGTGGCAGGGGTGGTGAGAGGAGGGAGCCTGAGTAGCCTTGAGGATTACTCCCTCCCGTGTGGGGTGAAGGAAAAGCCCAGTCTCATGGGAGCCCAGCCCCTCCTGGGGACAGCCTGCTACCCTGCTGGCAGCCAGTGTTCCCCTTCATGATCCAGCTTGTTCATCAGCACCCCACGAGCATCTATCATCACAGGACATGGGCAAGGCCAGCAGGCTGGGGCCTCCTCAGGGTGCAGCTCAAAACTGGATGTCGTGGTTCTTTCCAGAACTCAGGTCCCAGGAAAGCCCCCCTTTTCCTCTTTGCTCCTGTGGGTGTGAATGATGTGCCCAGACCTAACAGCCAGTCCTGCCATGTTGAGGTCCAGCCCAACTTCTTTAAGGAGAAATCTTAAGTTTCTTTCGTAAGCAAATGGACATAGCCTTTACTTTGGTTTGTCCTTAAGCAAAGTGGAAAAAAAAGAAATGTTCTCCATGTTTCTGTTTTCCTTTTTGTTTTTGCTAGATGCTTTTAATTAACATATTTATTAAATAATTGATTCAGGTATAAGTTTAAAGATCTCACTAAGCAGGAACAAGCAGAACTTCCATGCCTTTGAAACAACGAATGAATGGTGACTTGAGGCAGCCAGCACAGTATATAGAAATAGTACATTTAAAGCTGGAAGATCTGGGTTAGGGTTTGAGCACTGGAGATACTTTTAATCATCACGACAGTGGAGTGGAGGGAGTGTCACTTGTATCCAGTGGTTAGAGGCCAGGGATCCTGCAGGGCACAGGACAGCCTCCCTCACCTGCCCCCACACACTATAAAGGTTATCCAGCCCCAGGTGTCAGGAGTGCAGGTGCTGAGAAACAGGAATATTCACAGCAACATTTCTGGAGGGGCAGAGGGGAGCTCTGAGGGGTAACAATGAAAGAATGGAAGGGAGATTTGAAGAGTAACACTGATGAGATGAGATGAGAGCTAAGTCTCTGGAGTAATGATGAGGGGGTGGGAGGGAAGTCTCTGCAGTAATGATGAGGGGGTGGGAGGGAAGTCTCTGCAGTGATGAGGGGGTGGGAAGGAAGTCTCTGGAGTAATGATGAGGGGGTGGGAGGGAAGTCTCTGGAGTAATGATGAGGGGGTGGGAGGGAAGTCTCTAGAGTAATGATGAGGGGGTGGGAGGGAAGTCTCTGGAGTAATGATGAGGGGGTGGGAGGGAAGTCTCTGCAGTAATGATGAGGGGGTGGGAGGGAAGTCTCTGCAGTAATGATGAGGGGGTGGGAAGGAAGTCTCTGGAGTAATGATGAGGGGGTGGGAAGGAAGTCTGGAGTAATGATGAGGGGGTGGGAGGGAAGTCTGGAGTAATGATGAGTGGGTGGGAGGGAAGTCTCTGGAGTAATGACGAGGGGGTGGGAGGGAAGTCTCTGGAGTAATGATGAGGGGGTGGGAGGGAAGTCTGGAGTAATGATGAGTGGGTGGGAGGGAAGTCTCTGGAGTAATGATGAGGGGGTGGGAGGGAAGTCTCTGGAATGATGAGGGGGTGGGAGGGAAGTCTGCAGTGATGAGTGGGTGGGAGGGAAGTCTGGAGTAATGATGAGTGGGTGGGAGGGAAGTCTGGAGTAATGATGAGGGGTGGGAGGGAAGTCTGGAGTAATGAGGGGGTGGGAGGGAAGTCTCTGGAGTAATGATGAGTGGGTGGGAAGTCTGCAGTAATGATGAGAGGGTGGGAGGGAAGTCTCTGGAGTAATGAGTGGGTGGGAGGGAAGTCTGGAGTAATGATGAGTGGGTGGGAGGGAAGTCTCTGGAGTAATGATGAGGGGGTGGGAGGGAAGTCTGCAGTAATGATGAGAGGGTGGGAGGGAAGTCTCGAGTAATGATGAGAGGGTGGGAGGGAAGTCTGGAGTAATGATGAGAGGGTGGGAGGGAAGTCTGGAGTAATGAGTGGGTGGGAGGGAAGTCTGGAGTAATGAGGGGTGGGAGGGAAGTCTCTGCAGTAATGATGACGGGGTGGGAGGGAAGTCTCTGGAGTAATGATGAGGGGGTGGGAGGGAAGTCTCTGGATTAATGATGAGGGGGTGGGAGGGAAGTCTCTGGAGTAATGATGAGGGGGTGGGAGGGAAGTCTCTAATGATGAGGGGGTGGGAGGGAAGTCTCTGGAGTAATGATCAGTGGGTGGGAGGGAAGTCTCTGGAGTAATGATGAGGGGGTGGGAGGGAAGTCTCTGGAGTAATGAGTGGGTGGGAGGGAAGTCTCTGGAGTAATGATGAGTGGGTGGGAGGGAAGTCTGGAGTAATGATGAGTGGGTGGGAGGGAAGTCTGGAGTAATGATGAGTGGGTGGGAGGGAAGTCTGGAGGAATGATGATTGGGGTGGGAGAGAAGTCTCTGGAGTAATGATAAGTGGGTGGGAGGGAAGTCCGGAGTAATAATGAGGGGTGGGAGGGAAGTCTGGAGTAATGAGAGGGTGGGAGGGAAGTCTCTGGAGTAATGAGGGGGTGGGAGGGAAGTCTCTGCAGTAATGATGTGAGGGTGGGAGGGAAGTCTCTGGAGTAATGAGTGGGTGGGAGGGAAGTCTGGAGTAATGATGAGTGGGTGGGAGGGAAGTCTCTGGAGTAATGAGTGGGTGGGAGGGAAGTCTCTGGAGTGATGATGAGGGGGTGGGTGGATGGGATGGGAGTAGAGATGATGATCCATAGAATGGTTAATACAAACTCCAAGGTGGTAATTCTGGGGGGAATGCAGTGAAGGAGAGATGCCTACAGGCTTCTGTGGCACTGGCAAAGTTCCATTTCCAAACTTGAGGGAGGGACGGATACCTGAGTGTTCATGATTTAATAGATGGGTATACTTTGATTTTATTTGGGTATCTTCCACTTTTCTTTCTATGCTGGGAACACAGCAGCAGCAGCAGCAGCAAAGGTTTGTAGGAGCAATTTGGGGTTGCAACAACCTTGTCAGGAAAGTCACCCTTATTCCGCAGGTTTAAAAGACTGCACCCTGGGCCATGTGTCTTCTAAGGGTGGAGCTGGATTTGAACTTGAAAAGGCCAGTGACAGCCAGCATGCTCCAAGCAGCCCTCAGTGCTGCTGCCTCCTCTTGGGACCCAGTCTCATGTGCCCTGTTCTCCCCACAGGGTCCGGAGACAAACCAGCAGTCGGCCTCCCCCAGCAGGGGGCAGACCCAAGCCGCAGCCCAAGCCCAAGCCCCAGGTGCCACAGTGCAAGGCTCTGTATGCCTATGACGCTCAGGACACGGACGAACTCAGCTTTAATGCCAGTGACATTATTGATGTCATCAGAGAAGGTAAGTGTGTGGCTGACTGGTGGGGACAGCCTCCCAAAGAACAGTCACAGCACTGTAAGAACCTGTGTGAACATGAGGAGAATGTATGGGCTCCTCTAACTGAAACTTGTAGAGGCAGGTCAGGCTACAGGCTCAATTGGATCAAGACATCAGCTTTCTTTTTAATGCCTCTTTCAGCTCTGCCCCCTTCTTTATATCCCCTCCCTTCTCAAGCTGTTTTCTTCATGGTAACAAAATGGCAGCTGCAATTCCAGGCCTGCAGATGAAATGATATTTGAAATCTGCATCATCTCTGAAACTTTTCTTTGCCATTGGACAAAAGTCCTGAGTTTTATTCTGATTGGACCAAATTAGTCATGTGTCCTGAACCAACTGCAGTAGCAAGAGGAGGGCTGTACCCTTTAGTTTATTAGACCTGGTAGGCTTCCTCATAAAGCAGACGGAGTAGAAGCCGGAGAGACAACCCTGAATATCCATTATCAAAGCAGCTATGGGCTTGGCTGAGTGCTTTATTAATATGGTAGCTATCTTACATTTTACAGCAAACTTTGATTTAAAGAACAAAGGGAAAAACACCATGGATGGCACCAAATCACTTGAGCCCACGGAGGCAGAGAGTCTGGCTGGGTAGAACAGACTTACTCATCTCCGCGTTCAACCTCTCCCTGTAGATCCTTCAGGCTGGTGGACGGGTCGACTACGAGGGAAGCAGGGCCTGTTCCCAAACAACTATGTGACCAAGATCTGAGGCGCCCACGACTCTGACGCATGGGGCAGAGGAGCTCCAGGCACAGCCCAGGGGAGGAGGCACTTCCAATCCACAGTGAGCAATTGCTCCTCCAAGGCCTGGAGCTCTTCTGGTACCTTCCCCATGGAGGACACTGAAAAGGCTGGGGTTGGGAACAGGGAGTATCACTCCACAAACGATCCTGAAAGGCAGCCCCTTCATAGGAACCCAGGCAGGCAAAACCACCCGCATTAACATTTATTTATTGTATTTAAACCTGGTGAGAGGACAAGTGAGGTCTGCTGACATCTTGTAGGCTTCTGTCAAAACAGCACCCTGCTTCCTCACCAGGCCCAGGGAATGGCTGTAAGTGGTCGCCAACAAGTGCCTTTAGTTGAAGAGCACATTTCTTTCACCTCTTTTGTCCATACCTGACGTACACATTCCTCTCTGCCACCTTCCCTCAGGGAGGACCCACCTCTGCAGACTGGGCTTAGCGTGAGCAGGCACTTCCTGTGCACATGCCAAGGGCAAGCAGGCCTGCTGAGCCCAGGGAGACAGAGGGCACTAGTTTACACTTTGCCGGGACCATCAGGGCCGCCAGGCGCAGGTCAGAGGCTGGGGGCTGGGCTGCCGGCTTTGCTTTCTTTGGGTCTTCAATTGGAATATGGCTGGCCCATGTTGGTTTGTGTTTAAATGCTGTACTTATTATAAAAAGGATCTTTTTTTCAAGCTGTACATTTATAAAAACAGATCATATACTGTATGTATAAAAATCCTGAGATGGTAGAAACATGTATGAATGTACTAAGTAGTATTCCACTGTACTCATTCATAAGGTAGCTTTTCTTACAAAACTCACACCAGGTACTTACAGAGGTGCCCTGTTATTTTCCAACTACGGAAACGTGTCATTGCTTTCTAGCTCAGTTCCCTGCAGACTCTTCTCAACTCTTTCCCTATAGGAATTTTCCTCCCCTCCCCCTACCGCCTCATAAATAAATAAAGGAATCAGAGAACACCTTCTTCCTTTATGACATTTGTTATGGGTTGAATTGTGCCCCTCCAAAGATGATGCTGGAGTCCCAGCCACCAGCACCTCAGAATATGACCTTATTTGGAAATAGTCTTTACAGAGCAAACAAAATGAAAATGAAGTCACTAGAATGGGTCTTCATCCAATATAATGGTCTCCTGATGAAAAGGGGAAATTTGGACACAGAAACCAACAACAGAGGAAGACCCTGTGAAGAGGCAGGGAGCCAGCCATTCACAAGCCCAGGAGAGAGGAAGACTCTCCCTCACAGCCTTCACGAGGAACTAATCCTGCCCACCTTGACCCTGGACTTCCGGCCTCCGGAACGGTAAGCTAATGCCTTCCGCTGTCTGAACTACTGGGTTTATGCTATTTTGTTATAATAGCATAGCCCTAGCTGACTGAGACGATGTTTTCTTGCCGTAATAGTGAAAAGCTGGAATGGCTGTAAGTAACTGGAGACTGCCCTTTCTCTGCCTCTCCTCCTCTAGTTGCCACGGCCGTTCTTAAGCTACTGGGAACTCAAGAGTTTCAGCAGCATATACCTTTGAGTTATTTCAGGATCCTCAAAGTCCATGAGAAAAAGTTGCCTGGGCTTACAAGGAAAAAAAAATGTGTCTAGATTAGAAACAAAAACATGGCATTTTGTTCTCGTGTTTTACTTCAAGAACAGGGAGCAAACTTCATTCTTTTTTTTTTTTTTTTTTGAGACGGAGTTTCGCTCTTGTGACCCAGGCTGGAGTGCAATGGCGCGATCTCGGCTCACCGCAACCTCCGCCTCCTGGGTTCAGGCAATTCTCCTGCCTCAGCCTCCTGAGTAGCTGGGATTACAGGCACGCGCCACCACGCCCAGCTAATTTTGTATTTTTAGTAGAGACGGGGTTTCACCATGTTGACCAGGATGGTCTTGATCTCTTGACCTCGTGATCCACCCGCCTTGGCCTCCCAAAGTGCTGGGATTACAGGCATGAGCCACCGCGCCCGGCCTTTCATTCTTTAACAGTAACAAATAGTGTTAAAAGGCTACATCAGTTCCATGTTGTGACCAGAGAGGAGAGGAAAGCCAGGACATGATGAATTGAGGAAAGGTAATCCTATTGACACTAGTGGTCTCTCTCTATTTTTACAACATACTCTCACATTCATAGACTCCCTGCAGTGGGAGGAGGACACCACAAGAACTGGGACCAAGGAGCATGGGGGGCTCCCCACAGCCACCAGCACACAAGCTGCTTTCTCACAGGGCAGGAGCACCAGGACCATCTCCCTTGTTGTAAGCCCCTGGCTGGCTGGGACAAGCCTTTGTTTTTCCTCCTGATAAAACAGGGACTGAGTTAAATCCCCCAGGAGTAGCATGAACACCGTCATCCATGGAAGTCGCAGGCCAAGCCCTTAGCACCTGCATCATGTACCCAGCCACTGCCAGGCTCAAGGAGATGCCTAAGGAATGGTGGTTACACAGGTGAGTGACTCAGGGGAAGGACACTTAAATCTGCGTAGAGATGCTGAAGAAATAATCGTTTTTTATCTGAACCTTATTGTTCACATTTAGAAATTCAGCATGGGGACTACCAGAAAAATCTGGGATAAATAACAATTCCCTTTTTTCCCTAATTAAAAAGTCTTCAGAAAAATTGCCATTTTCCCCTTTAGGATCTTTAAGACACTAACCTGGGTTTCCTCTAGTCTCTGGATCTAGCCTGGCCTGCCGTTTTCGTCACTGTGCAGTTAGGCAAATATGACCAGTTCAGGAGTCACTCACCAGGAAAGAACATACAGAAGATCAAAGGGCCACCCTCACCTTCTAGAACTTGCCATCCTGTTTGAAATAAGGATTGTTCATGTGCACACACAGCAACAACATGTATAGCAGTATCAGTATAAAATGTGACATCCCGGGTGGGCAAGGTGGCTCATGCCTATAATCCCAGCAGTTTGGGAGGCTGAGGCAGGTGGATTATGAGGTCTGGAGATCAAGACCAGCCTAGCCAAGATGGCGAAACCGTGTCTCTACTATAAAAATACAAAATTTAGCCAGGTGTGGTGGCGGGCACCTAAAATCCCAGCTCTTCAGGAGGCTGAGGTGGAGAATTGCTTAAACCCAGGAGGTGGAGGTTGCAGTAAGCTGACACTGTGCCACTGCACTCTAGCCTGGGTGACACAGCGAGACTGTCTCAAAAAAAAAAAAAAAGTGACATCCTTTCGACCAAAGTTTTTTTTAAAAACAGACTCTAACCCAGGCTGGAGTGCAGTGGTTCGATCTCAGCTCACTGCAACTTCCGCCTCCCAAGTTCAAAAGATTCTCCTGTCTCAGCCTCCTGAGTAGCTGGGATTACAGGCACGCGCCACAATGCCCAGCTAATTTTTGTATTTTTTAGTAGAGACAGGGGTTTTGCCATGTTGGTAAGGCTGATCTCGAACTCCTCACCTGGTGATCTGCCCGCCTCGGCCTCCCATGTTGGGATTACAGGCGTGAGCCACTGCTCCTGGCCCAAGCAAAGATTGTAAGTAACAAGGACTCAGTGAGAGACGGCCTGACCGTGTACCCTAGGGCAGAAGTGTGCAAGCTTTAGTTACAGACAAGCAGTTCTCAAATTCTTTGGCTTCAGAACCCTTTTACACTCCCCAATGTTATTAAAGATGCTCAGGTGTTCAGCTGATATTGGTTATGGCAATCGATACTTACCACATTATAAAGTAAAGGTGAGAAATTTTTAGAACACAAGAATACACACACACATTCTACTGGTTACCAGAGTATCAATGCATGTCATGTAGCCTCTGTAAAATTCCATCATATACTACTGAGAGAATGAAAGAAGGAGAAAAGGAAATAATACCCTGGTGTTAGGAAAACAGTTCAGCCGTCATGGACTTTTTCTTTTTTGAGGCAGTCTCGCTCTGCTGCCCAGGCGGGCGTGCAGTGCTGTGATCCCGGCCTCAACTCCAGGGGCCTGGAGGTCTCTGCAGCTGACCCAGAGCACCAGAGTGAGAGTGGGCTCCTGCCAGGTGGACTTGTTCACAAAAATGAGAAAGTAGGTATGTGTATCTATGAACCACAAACTCCACGGGCTTCCACAGAGCATGGCTCTTACATAATCTGCATTCCTTCTCTGAGACTCCTTCCTGAACTCATCCCCAGACCCTCCCTGAGTGGAGCTGGTCATGCTAACTCTGCCTGTGCCTCTAAGTGCTACCATTTCTTTTACAGGTTGTGTCCCCGTTAAGATTTCACTGGCAGTAGGACTACATACTGGTTTCCAGGGCAGTCGAGCAGAGCATGCACAGTACATCTTTGGCGAACAATTTAACTGTTTCTGGCACCCCTCACTTTTGTGGCCAAAAGACCAGAGGAGCCATTCTACAATTCTGCTTTCACCCCTTGTTTTGCTTTTCTCCCAGAGGCCTAGCTGATTACAATTCTTTTTGGATTTAGAAACCTGCTTTTATTCCTACCCACTAATCTTGATGCTTTTTTGCCTACTGGACCATACCCCTCCATTCTGAGCACCCTTTCTAACCAGAAGACTGGATGAGTATGGTTCACTACTCACCCAAGATCACACAGTTCTTCCCTTGGGGAGCCATCGTTGGAACTCTGAGTCCAAGGCCTGTGCTTTTTTGAGACAGCACTTCACTCTGTCACCCAGGCTCTAGAACAGCGTGGCACAATCATGGCTCACTGCAGCCGCAAACTCCAGGGCTCAAGTAATCCTCCCACCTCAGCCTCCCAAGTAGCTGGGACCACAGGCATGTGCCACCACATTCAGCTAATTATTTTTTGTAGAGATGGGGTCTTCCTATGTTGCCCAGCTGGTCTTGATCGTCTGGGCTCAAGTAGTCTTCTCACCTTGGCCTCCCGAAATTCTGGGATTACAAGCGTGAGCCAGCATTCCCAATAGGCCTGGGCTTTTAATCATTTTCTCTAATTCAACAAATATTTAGGAATGTGACAGTACACTGTGTCAGCCTTTTAACCTCTAGCATCCTTCTCTCAACAGGTACAGATTTAAAAAAGGAAAAGAGATTCTGGCATCCTGTCCAGAAAGGAAAAATTAAAAAAAAAAAAAAATAGCCAGGCACGGTGGCTCACGCCTGTAATCCCAGGACTTTGGGAGGCTGAGGCGGGTGGATCACAAAGTCAAGAGATCGAGACCATCCTGGTCAACAAGGTGAAACCCTGTCCCTACTAAAAATACAAAAAATTAGCTGGGCTTAGTGGTGCGTGCCTGTAATCCCAGCTACTCGGGAGGCTGAGGCGGGAGAATTGCCTGAACCCAGGAGGCAGATGTTACGGTGAGCCGAGATCGCACCATTGCACTCCAGCCTGGGTAACAAGAGCGAAACTCCATCATCTCAAAAAAAAAACACCTCACACATAGAACAACAGCTAGAAACTTGTAAAGTCCTGTAATGGGCAAGAGCTCCATCTAATCTCTTTACAAGAGATGGGATATTATATTAACCGCTCCTTAAAATAGTAACAGCTGTGTTTAGGTTTCTTCTTCCTACTAGAACCTACACTAAGGTTTCACTAGAACCTATACTAAGTGCTGGGCAGACGCTCTTGCGGGTACAGAATTAAAGTACAGAGGTCACAGCTACTTAGAATCAAACCCAAAGCCCCCACACTGAGAGTCAGCGCTCTGCTACACTGTGGATACATCATTTCATATTTAATTTCCGTGTCTTTGGGATATGGTTTCTATTTCCACCACTCTTTTAACACAACATTTTAGTTTGGGTGCCTGCTGTGCCACCTATAAGTATCTTAAAGGTCTTTTTTTAATGACATCTAAGTTTCCTGCATCAGGACATTTAATATTTAAGTAAAATATGTAACAAGGAAGCTATAAAATGTCTTTGGAGTATGCTTACAAAAGTCAGGCTTTCTTGGGGAAAAGTTGAGCTCAAGCATCCCTGGGAAATAACTGCCTGTCAGAGCCAGGAACCCTCCCTTTGACGGTCTCACTGCATTATCATTCACACTTGTGATCTGAGTTGTCTCAGGCTGCCGTGGGAACAAGCTTCACTACCCAACAAGGGATATTCATAAAACTCTATACTAGGATTTCAACATACAAAGACACACTAGTCAGACAGCTCTGCCTGCCCAGGAAGAGACTAAAAGCCAGCGCTAACTGGAGCCAGTTTCTCCTCCCGAAGGGCCGCTGTCCTCAAGGCACACCTGAATCATAGGAGCAGACACTGGTGTTCTCTGTCATTAAAAGGCAGCTCTTAACACACTCTAGGTTGGGGAAAATGACTGAGATAAAAGTTTACTGCAAAGCACAGAACCTTTATGAATCTTCCAAAAATCTGCAATGTTTCACAGATGTATATCTGACTCCTCTCTCTTACAACACCAATTAACATCTTGTTTAACTAACATCTTGGGAAGTTATACAAGACTCATTATGTTAATTGTTTTTGTTTATAAAGCTAGTGTTTGGAGGCTGAGGATGCATTCCACCATAGGAAACGACATTCAGTACCCATCAAAAACCAACCAAACAAAAAAATACAAAGCCATTTAGCTCATAATGTACCTGAAGCTTCACAAGGAGAAAACGCATCCCAGGCTTCAACTTGCACAGGATGCCACGGCCCATTTTCTCCAGCTGTGACCCCTGGGATGGCGTTCTCTGGTCTCAACCATGCCTTTCAGAAAGGGACCCATTATAAGGGTTGCTCTGGGCCAGGTGTTCCTATGCAGGAATTAGAGAGCAGCTCACTACGTTCTAGAAAAGAAAGTGTCATGGTTATCCTCCCATTTTAAATTTTCACAGTAAATATATTATTAGTATTCAAGAAGCTTAGGAATAGGTTAGTGTTCACTGAAGCCAAGTTCGTTTTTTCCATTTGAGAAAATGGTAAAAAGGTCGTGCCCAAGCCATAACGGCAGTAATTTACATGCTATTCGTAACAGCTCAAAAAAAAGTTATTCAAAGCAAGCTTTCACTGATGTCTTCAGTAAAGAATACACAAATAAATACACATGGCATACCTTAAGAAAAACCAATCATCACTTTATTTTTCTTCAATATATATTTAGAAAATTGGTCTCAGCTTTCATGAGACGGACCAGACGACTACGTACAAAATCAAGAGTTCTAAGCAGTAAGAAGCAGGGCACAGCGGGGGCCACGCAGCCTAAGGCCTTCCCATGAGTGGGGAGGCAAGGTCTTTGATGGTTTTCGAGTTCAGCTGAGGGACTGTGCTGATCTTCAGAAGTTTGCTGCTTGCATACTTATTCTTGACGGCCTGCAGAAGTCATCTGTGGTTAAAGTCATGTGAGGAACCCCCACTAATAGCTTATTCCTTACCTAACCCACAGGTATCAAAGATCAGGGCCACAACCATCACAATGATTCCCAATCGCTGGAACCAGTGAAAGCTCTGGGCTTATAACACGTTCCTGACCATTTCCTTCCATCCCCATAAATGAATAAAACCCACTGGGGCTGGGTGTGGTAGCTCATGCCTGTAACCCCACCACTGTGGGAGGCCGAGGCAGCAGATCACGAGGTCAGGAGATCAAGACCATCCTGGCTAACACAGTGAAACCTCGTCTCTACTAAAAATGCAAAAATTACCTGGGCTTAGGGGTACGCACCTGTACTCCCAGCTAATTGGGAGGCTAATGCAGAAGAATTACTTGAACCCAGGAGGCGGAGATTGCAGTGAGCCGAGATCACACCACTGCACTCCAGCCTGAGCCACAGAGTAAGACTCTGTCTCAAAAAGAAAAAAAAAACCCAGCTGGTAGCACAGGTGATGGGAAACAAATCATTTCAAGGTTCAAGTAGCAGGCTTCCTCTCACAGGCTACCCGAGGGATGGGAGCAGGGAGCTGTGTGTATGATACCTAAGTGCCATCAGGACATTATAGATGCACCAGGCCTGGCAGCAGTAACTGTCAATAAAAGAGGGTGGCAAATAGTGCTTAACAAATCCCGGACAGTCCTCTCAGGACTGCACACAAATCACACTTCCATGAAGCAACTCATGTTGTGAGGACACTTGAGACTCAGTTCTGAGGTTCAAAGGCCTTGCTCTTTGCCACCACGTACCTGATGAGCCCTGTCGTTTGGTGTCACACAAGCACAGGACAGCACTAAGTCTCCTCTGGCTCCTACTCTTAGGTGGGCCATGCAGAGATAGACACCATGCCCTCAGGATGCCCCCTGAATGGGCATCTTCCCACTTCACCATGCTTGCTAATTAGGTGTTTTTGAATCACTGCCTCAGAAGACCCTGGACAAAGGCCCTGAGTACCATCACGTGAATGCTCAATACTTCCACACTGCCACTTCAGTGGGCCCTCTCTCTCACCAGTCCCATGCAGACCAGCCTTCCCTGTTTGCAAAGTGCCCTCCCTAGGACGCTGGGATGAGCACAGAGTAAATCAATACACCGAGTAACTGACTGGCTGACTGGGAACTGGGCCTAGACATGGCTGGCCCATCAACCCGTTTCAAAGAAAGTCTGCTTTCAAGGTTTATCAGTATGCCCCATACCATACTGTACTGGAAAAATGTACAGGATAAAGGACTTGTGCTAAAACTCTTACATGTGATATTAATATATTTACATGAGAACACACATACGTACCCCATATACACACGAAACTCATAACCTAATCCTTTCCACAGCTAAAAAAAAAAATAGTACTTACGATGAATTTGGTTAAGTTTTCGTTCACTTTGACCACGTTTTTGGCCATGTGCTGCATGACTTCCAGTACTTCATTCTCTGTGTATCCTGTGTAGTACTGCTGCTTTAAGTTCTGAAACAACACAAAAGCAGACATACATGACTGAGGGGCCAGAGAAAGCCTGTGCTGCTTTCGACCCCATCTTGTACATGACGACATCACTTACGTAGAAGCTGTAAAGATATTCTTACCTAATGGAAATTCAGTTAAAGCCCTAACCACTCCCACAGTACCAGCCCCACAAAAGCATCCAGTAAATACAAGATGATTCTGGCCCTGAGACCAGACTAAAGACATTCGAAACTGTTAGCGAAATCAAGTGCCAAAGGGCCCATAGGATCTTTACAGAGAATGCAAAGGTAGGAGTACTTCAAGTAACACTGAAAGCGGATGAAAAAACAGTTAAAGTGCCGCCTTACACTGCTGGCCGCATCTCACACAACCCTGCATCAAAGCCCTGCCCAGTTGTGTGTGTTGGAAGCTCAAGAGCCCAAACAAGCATACTGTCAGTCAGAGAAAGATGTTCAGAAATAAGAAATAAAACTGCTACAGGCAAGAGTCTATTAAATCCAGAAGAACTAAGACTACCTACGATTCTCTTGCTGGGCACTGTGCAGTTAAGCACTAGAGAACAGAGAACTCAGGCGCCACCACACCAAGCCCTGTGACCTAGCCTCCCAAAGAGTCAAATTCAAGCAAAAGAACAGCTGTCATTTGGTAAGACTTTTCATGTGAGAAGACTTATAAAGTGGCGGGGCACAGTGGCTCATGCCTGTAAGCCCAGCACTTGAGCTTAAGAGTTTCAGACCAGCATGGGTAACACAGGGAGACCCTATCTTTATGAAAAATGAAAAATTACCCAAGCATGCTAGTGTACATCTAAGTCCCAGCTACTTGAGAAGCTGAGAAGGAAAGACTGCTTGAGCCCAGAAGTTTGAGGTGCAGTGAGCTATACTCATGCCATTGCACCCCAGCCTGGGCAACAGAGGGAGACCCTGTTTTAAAAAAAAAACATAAAAAGGATATGTCAACTAGCTTTAAGAGTTCTGTGACAAAGTTATAAAAGCTAAAGTACATTCTTTTCATGCTTGCTAATGCATGGTATAATTGGCAATTATATAATGCATTCTTTTCATGCTTCATATGCATGGTGTAACTGGCAAAATAAGCCACAGTTAAATCTCCTTTTTTTCTTTGGAGACCGGGTCTCAACTCTTGCCCACGTTGGACTGCAGTGGCACTATCGGGGCTCACTGCAGTGCAGTCTTGATATCCTGGGCTCAAGCGATCCTCCCACCTCAGCCTCCCTAGCAGCTGAAACTATAGGTGTGTGCCAACATGCCTGGATAATTTATCTTTTTTTTTTTTTTGAGTCTCATTCTGTAGCACAGGCTGCAGTGAGTGGTGCAATCTTAGCTCAATGCAACCGCCACCTTCCAGGTTCAGGCAATTCTTGTGTTTCAGCCTCCCAAGTAGCTAAGACTACAGGCATGTGCCGCCACACCCAGCTCGTCTTTCTATTTTTAGTAGAGATACAGTTTCACTATGTTGGCTAGGCTGGTATAAAACTCCTGGCCTCAAGTGATCCGCCTGCCTCAGCCTTCCCAAATGCTCGGATTATAGGCATGAGCCACTGTGCCCAGCCAGTTTCTCTATTTTTTGTAGAGGTGAGGTTTCACCATGTTGCCCAAGCTGGTCTCAAACTGCTGGGCCCAAGCAATCTGCCTGCCTCAGCCTCCCCAAGTGTTGAGATCACGGGGGTGAACAACTGGGCCCAGTCCACACAATTACTCTTAATCCTAAAATACTTTGAAGGGAAAAAAGAGGAAGCAAAAGTAAAAACTGAAAATGCACAACTTCTAGCATTTTGAAATCAATTCTCAGAAAACTAGGAGAGCCCAAAGGAAGCATATTTAAGAGTAAGGTGACTAAAAATAAGCCATTGGTCCAGGTACCAGTGACATTTTTGCCTCAAACATTTCAAAAAATTACCTATCTACAGAAAGACTGGAAGAATGACCCTCCAGATACCCTTCATGTAGATCATGGGTGTGTCGCTTTCTGCTCCTCTCCCTCTGTGTGTATACTCACACACAGTTTTGGCTGTACCATTGGAAAGTGATCTGCAGATATCACAGCACATCCCTGCTGTTTCAGAAGCATATTCTAAGAAGTACCTTTCGTACCTATCCATACCACCATTCTCACTTAAGAAACATTATCACCAGTGACTTTTTTTGAAGCATCCAGGCAGTTCATTTTAAAATGTCTCACATTCTGGATTTGCACATTTCCTCATGATTTAATCCATGTCAAACATTTGGGCATGAATACCACGTAAGTGATAGTATACATCTCATTGCACAAGAATAAGGGCAACTCAGGTTGTCCACTAACGGTGATGCTAAGCTTAAACACCAGATCACTTCCTTATACACGTGCAGTTTTGCTACAGAATTAACTAGTATCTGTGGGATGATAATTTGAGACCACATGAATCTTGTTCTACAAAATTATTCCATCTAATGATTTTTGCATGCATTGCTGACCCTTGTTTGAATAAATTACTACATTACAGGTTGAAAATTAGTCGGTTTCTAACTCTATCCTTCTATTTTAATTAGCTGGTATTCTGATTTTTAAAAACGAACCCCTTTCATCTTCTGTGTCATTATGGATCCATTAATCCTTTTTTAATACATTATAATCTATTACTGTCATTATTCTTTTTAATGCTCAAATTCAGTCAGCTGGAGCCCTTTCAAACTAGCTCCTATGTCCCTCCTTCCCTTCCTATTTTATTGTGGTATAATTTTAGGTCACTGCAGCCTCAAACTCTGGGCTCAACGGATCCTCCTGCCTCAGCCACCCAAGTAGCTGGGTCTATAGGCCTATGCTGCCATGACCAGCTCTATGTCCTTTTGATATGACCTCGATGATCTTTGAAAATTCGTGTGCTATCTGGCACAGATTGTTCTAGGCTCACCTTGCAGTTCCCCTGCCATAGCCCTGAAATCAGCAGTTTCACTAAAGAGTGCTAGTTGCCAGTAGATAATGGTATTCAGTATACAAGATGTGGGCACCAAAGAGGCTATCACTGAGTTGTCACTGTTTCTGAGCCCCTTTATTATGAATTTGCTGTTATATCCAAAACATAAGAGGGATTTTCCTTTGATTTTGTTTTGCTATTTCCTAGGTGAGGACTAACCTTCTGTTTTTAATTGTTAGTATTTTCTCTCTTAGGCCAGGCACAGTGGCTCACGTCTGTAAGTCCAGCACTTTGAGAGGTCAAGGTGAGAAGGTCACTTGAGCCCAGGAGTTCCAGAGCAGCCTGAGCAACATAGGGAGAGCCAATTTCTACGAAAATCTTTAAAATTAGCCAGGCATAATGGTGTGTGGCTGGGTCCCTGCTAATCTGAAGTGGGAGGCTCACTTGAGCCCAGGCAGTCGAGGCTGCAGTGAGCCGTGGTAGCAGCACCACACTCTAGCCTGGATGACAAAGCAAGACCATGTATCATTTAAAAACAAAACAACTAACAACTACTGTTCTTAGAGTGAAAATTTTAGTCCTTAACAACATGAGTACATTTGTTTTAGCCTAAATACACACAAAACAGTTCCAGGATTATACTGACAGATTACTGTTAGCCAATACTGAACCTACTAAGGAAACTTCACGTTACCACTTGAGTCCTCTCTTTTGTCATGCTTTAAATGGCACCAAGGATGCACAGTCAGAATGGTGTGTTCAAGTTACAGATCTTTTTTTTTTTAGAGGCAAGGTCTTGCTCTGTTGCCCAGGTTGGAGCATGAGTCTAGCTCACTTTAGCCTTGAACTCCTGGGCTCAAGCAATCCTCCTGCTTCAGCCCCCTGAGTACTAGGACTACAGGTGTGCACCACCATAACCAGCTAATTTTTCAGTTTTGTTATAGAGACAGGGGTCTTGCTATGCTACCCAGGCTGCCCTCGAACTCCTGGGCTCAAGCAATCTTCCTACCTCTGTCTGCCTCCTAAAGTGCTAGGATTACAGGTAAGTCACCACACCTGAACAAGTACTTTAATTCTTTCCTCTGTGTTCTGTTACCAAGTTCACATGTAGTTACATTGTTTATGTCCACTTAATTACAATTTAAAGTTTGCATAAAATATTTACACTGGTCACAAGTTTAAAAAGTTACACTGTATTATGAAGTCAATAGTTACAATCAGAAGTCCTCTCATCCTCAGCCTCTACCCTGTTCCCACAGAACCCCACAGTATCCACTTCATTCCTTCTCATTTATTCCTCCTGTACCAAAAAATACACACACACACACACACACAAAACTTTCTTGTATAAAAGGTGAACTACAACATACAAATGTGTAGGTGAACAGCTCCACCATGCTGGCCTGGTGACCTTGCCTATATCCATATAAGCCACACAGTCCAAGACCTAAACCACCACTGATCTGTCCTGGCAAAATGCTTTGTGATCCTCATGGAAAAGGAGGAGATGGCAAGTGTGGGCAGAGCTGCCTCCCAGCCATCTCCCACTGGGAGGCTGTCACAAGACAGCTTCTTATTTTTTTTGGAGACAAAGTCTCGCCCTATACCCCAGGCCGGAGTGCAGTGGCACTATCTCAGCTAAACGCAACTTCCATCTCCCAGGTTCAAGCAATTCTCCTGCCTCAACCTCCTAAACAGGAATTACAGGTGCCTGCCACCACACCTGGCTAATTTTTGTATTTTTAGTAAGAAGGGGTTTCACCATGTTGGCCAGGCTGGTCTCGAACTCCTGACCTCAGGTGATGTGCCTGCCTTGGCCTCCCAAAATGCTGGGATTAAGGCATGGCACCCGGCCAAATAAGCTTCTTATCCCCTCAGTTCTAACAACGTTTTCTGCTGTGCTGCTCCCAGGGTATAGCTGCAGACTACAAGACTGCTTAGCAGTAGTCTAGAACTGGCTTCTCCACAACAGTGTACCTGTGGAGAAGGCACATTGGATACTGTGGAATTGCAGCTATCCAGCTCCATTTGTCTCCATAGTATCCTTTTTGCCATGTGAAACAAAGACCCAGGGAGCTGCCATCCTTGGCTACTCGTCTGAACCTCAAAGTGGCTCACTCTATTCTCACTGGCTAAGTCAGTCAGGCCGTGGCCTTCCTTTATCTTGTGTGCTTGACAACTTGCTTGTTTCACTTAACATAATATCTAAGAATTATACGTTATCAGTTGTGAGTGGCCTTCCTCATTCTGTACAACTCTGTAATGCATACATGCGCCTTAGTATAATCAACTCGGTTCCACTGGAATTGTTCCAAGTAGCTTGCTTGCTTGCTTTCCCAAGAGACAGGGACCTCTTATGTTGCCCAGGCTAGATTTGAACTCCTGGGCCTGGGCTCCAATGATCCTCCTGCCTCAGCTTCCCAAGTAACTAGAACTACAAGCACAGGCCACCATGCCTGTTTCCAAGAAGCATTCCTTTAGGCCTTTGGACTTTTAACAGTTGCCTCAGGCCAGGCACCGTGGCTCACACCTGAAATGCTAGCACTTTGAGAGGACAAGGTGGGCAGACTGCTTGAGCCAAGTTCAAGGCTAGCCTAGGCAACATAGAAAAACACTGTCTCTACAAAAAATTACAAAAATTAGCCAGAATGGTCATGCCTGCCTGTAGTCCCCACTACTCGGGCAGGAGGATCACCTAAGCCTGGGAGGTCAAGGATGCAGTGGGCTGTGACTGCGCCATCACACTCCAGCCCACGCAACAGAGACCCTGTCTCAGAAACAAAAGCAACTGCTTCAAGCACAGTGTCGTGCAAAGGCCTTTCACATTATGAGAGACTAAAATACAGCCTAATTAATTTTTTAAATCCACTACTCACCCATTTTCCTTGTCCTAGAACCTTCTGAGACAAGCAGGAAGCAGCTGCTGCTACCTTAGAAGGGTGATAATGCACCATATCGTAGTCAATGAGAGTCAGCTCCATCAAATATTTGGCTAAAGTGTGCTGTTGAACATCAACCTAAAAAAGAACAGCCAGGGACAGTAAAAATCACAACTGTAATTACTATCTCGCACAATTCTGTGTGACGGCCTAGGAACTCAGTCACGTAACTCTCTTATCCTTCTCAAGGATTATTCTATTCTACAGTATGTTGTAAACACATATCATGAGGCCTTTTCTCTTCATAACTGATGAGGTATGCATTAAGACTTACCTAAAGGATGTGTCCTATAAATTAATAAGCTTTCCTTTCATTAGGTCAAGGTTTCTGGGATGAGACACCAAGCGAAAATAGTCTCTTACAGAGTTGGAGGCACTTACCTCCCCGGCTTTTGATGCTCGCCTTAAGAAGTGTAGTGGCAAGGGTCGACCCAACTCAAATTTCAGTTCTTTCAAAATGAGAGTTTCCATTTCTCGGATTTGGGAACTGGTATAAGCATTGTCTGTGATGTAAACGAAGTCTTCAATATTTGGAGAAAACATCTCCTCATACTTGGAAGCCAAGAGCAGAGCAGTAATCCCAACTAACTGAAGCTTCTTCCGGGAAACTGGCTGAACCTAATGGAAAATCAAAGTATCAAAAGTCGCACCTAAGAAGAAGAGTGAAGCTTTGGATGGGAGAAGCAGAAAGGGAACCAAGTCCTGGCAAAGTGCACACTGCCTCTGCTCATGACCCTCATAAGGGCACAGGAGACCTAAATGTCCCACCACTGATCATGACAGCTATCTGTAACTGTCTGTGCTAGGCACTGTAACTCTGTGCTAGGCACCATGCTAAGATTCACACATTATCTCATCCAATTCTCACAAAAATTCTAGGAAGCACGTATTTTATTCCTCAATTACAAATAGATGGTCTGAGAACAGACTCAGACACCATGCCAAGATCATTCAATTGCCAAGAAGGGAAGAATCCAGGCCTGAATACCAAGCTCCTAGTCACTCTTCCTACAGCTTCATCCTGACTTGAGTGTCCGTGGCAGCCCTGACCTGACATACTCAGCATGGGCTGAAATTAGGTGAGACCAAGCAAAAAAGTGAGAATGTAATGGATGGCTCATTTCCTGAATCCGTACCAAAAGTGTACCCATTGTTCAGCTTGGAAATACTTCCACTAATGCTTTGGAGTCAAGGAGACTCTCAGGCTAGGGTAAAGTGTTTCCCTTAATTGCCATTCTTATTTTTTCCTCCCAAACTGGGACTTGTCGCTTTTCTTGCTTCAACTCTCCTATTAAAAATCTACCATGGCTGAGCACAGTGACTCACAATTATAATCCTAACACTTTGGTAGGCTGAGATGGGCAGATCACTTGGGCTAAGGAGTTCAACACCAGCCTGGGCAACATGGCAAAAACCCATCTCTATAAAAAATCAAAATCTTAGCCAATTGTGGGGGCATACAGCTGTAGTCCCAGCTACTCAGGAGGCTGAGGCAAGAGGGCTGGGCTAACCTTCAAGAAATGCCCAATATTGGTCAGCATCATGAAAGGCTTCACACGACTGGATTACTTCCCTTTTTAGTATCTAAAGTTCTTTGGCTTCTCACAGTTTCATTTTTGGTCTTTTTTTCCTGAAGTACTCAGTTTAGTTTTCTATCCCCCAAGCATAAATGCAACGTTCAATGAGCCACTGGCGTGAAGTCCCTGGAGCCATGCCTACCTGTAAAAATCGATCCATAATGGCAACACACATGTACAGAGTCTCCTGCAGAAGCCTAAACTTGGAGTGGACTTGCACCAGCCAGTCTACCAGGATGGCACGCATGCGTCCATTTATATCTCTTCCATCTAAGAAATGCGGGTTTATGGACTGCAAAACCTGTAGGTAGAATCAAAAGTTTAAAAAACTAACCTTGTTTCCTTCTCAGCTGTGTGGTAAATTCCACATGCTTATACAACCAAAATACAAAGGCCCACACACCTCCAGCTGCCTGAGATACTGATAGATATCCTTAACGTAGTCACTGCAGAGTTGAGGGTTCTCCCAATCTTCGTTATCAATGTCCTCAATTTTGCAAAGCAACGCATCAGAAAAAGCTTGGCAGAGATTCTCTTCCTTCATGGAGACATCTTCAGGTGTGGGAGAAGGACCCTACAGCAACAAATGAAGGCACAGGTAGGAGCAGCCTTAAACCACAAATACATCCAGGGCCAGCTGGCTTCATCATCAGTACCATATGCACATTTGAATTATGTTAAAGCATACCAAGAGGGAAATAATACAAGATATAATAGATGAAGTTCTTCAAGAGACACTTCTGTCTGAAACTCTCTAATTTCACTCAAACGGAAAACTTAAGTCCTCTTAATGGCCTACAGACCCTACACAACCTGGCCCTCCCCACTTCCTGCTTCTCTCCCTTGACTGCTGCACTCCAGCCAGGCTCTTCTTATCCAGAATGCTGTTGCCTCTATGTCCATATGGGTAATTCTTACCTTCCCCAAGTTTTGCTTAAATGTTACATTCTCAATGAGGTCTATCCTGACTCCTATTTAAAATTATCTGGCCGGGCACAGTGGCTCACGCCTGTAATCCTGGCACTTTGGGAAGCCAAGGCAGTCAGATCACTTGAACCCAGGAATTCAAGACTAGCCTGACCAACATAGCAAAACACCATCTCTACTAAAAAAAAAAAAAAAAAAAAAAAAAAAAGCCAGGCTTGGTGGTACACACCTATAGTCCCAGCTACTCAGGAGGCTGAGGCAGGAGAATAGCTTGAACCTGGGAGGTGGAGGTTGCAGTGAGCCAAGATCACGCCAGTGCATTCCAGCCTGGGCTGGATGGAGCAAGATTCCATTTCAAAACCAACCAAATAAACAACAAACAAAATTATCACCTGCCTCCAATCCCTATCCTCCCACCATAACCATATATGTCTCATCTCTGTGTTTTTCTCATAGAACCTATACTTCTAATATACAATAATTTATATAGTATGTGTATTATTTTCTGTCTACCTCTGCCAGAAAGCTCTCCAAGCTTAGATTTTGCCCACTAAGGTCCCTCAAACGTCCATATAATCCCTCAGAGTAGGTGCTAGATAAGTGAAAGAAACTTCACCACCTGGGTTCTGTGGTTACTGGAACTGATCGTTCTACTTTAGTACAATGATCAATGTACAGCCTCTTCTGTAGTATATTTTCTTCTGTTCAACTAATTTATTCCAAATTGAAAAACTGGTAACTAAAAAGCAGAAAAGCACATCCAGTCTATGAATAAAATAGAAGAAAGCAAAGACTGAGCAAGTATACAACTCAGTATTTCACTTTCTTATGCTGACTAGGGGATTATTTATAAAAAGTATGCAAATTAAAAATTTATAAAGTAAGTTATTAATGAAATAAAAATAAATCATTGCTTTAACCAGAAGTACTTCTGCCAGTAAAACCTAGCAAGATCCTAAGCTGTAAGAATACATATTAAGGTAATAAAATGTGTTTTAAAAAGAGGAGGCTTTATGACAGAACAATTTTAATTTACAGTAAAGCTTAGTAATTTCCAGTCTAGAGGATAGAACAGTAACGACAAGAAAAACAGAGCCGTTTAAAACGTCTCCTACTCTCTTAAATAAAGTCTTAAGCTAAGGACCAGGTTAGCAAGAGGTATGCAGGCACACACAACATTTATTCAAGCATTTGAGAACCAGGCCAAGTGCAGTGGCTGCTGCCTATAATCCCAGCACTTTGGAAGGCTGAGGCAGGCAGATTGCTTCAGCTCAGGAGTCCAAGGCCACCATGGGCAACATCGCAAAACCTCTCCTCTACAAAAAATATAAAAATCTGCCAGCCATGGAGGCACAAACTTGTTGTCCCACATACTTGGGAGGATAAAGTGGGTGAATGACCCGAACCCAGGAGAGCAAACTGCAGTGAGTGGTGATTATGTCCCTCCACTTTAGCCTACAGACAGAGTGAGATGGATGGAAGGAAGGGAAGGAAGGAAGGAAAGGGAGGGAAGGAAGGGAAGGGAAGGGGAGGGGAGGGAGGGAGGAAGGGAAGGGGAGGGAGGGAGGGAGGGAGGGAAGGGAATGAAGGGACAGAAGGGAGGAGGAAATGAAAAGAAGAAAAGAGGAAAGAGAAGAAAAAGAAGAATTCGGGAACCTGGAAACCTCAAGGAGCTGTAACAAATGAGTAGAGACACCCAGGGTACCAGAGAGGAAGACGAATAGGCAAAAGGAAACCAAAGAAAATCAAAGCAATTCTGGGAAACGCAAATTGATTTGAGAAGATGGGCTGAAAAGCTGAACAAGAGCTGCACAAAGAAGCTCAGATTTTATCCAAAGGTGAAACAACTGAAGGAATTTAGCAAGTGACTGGAATCAGATTTGCATCTTAATAAGCATATGCAGCTTCAGCTGAAGGTTAGCTTTTTCAAGGATAAGCTGAGTCCAGGAGCTGTGGGCTGTAGTGAGCTACGCTGATACCTCAACAAATGTGAAGCCAAACAGGATACGTTTCCCAAAGCTACCTCCCTCTCCTGACTTTCCTACTTTTTGCTCATTTATTGCACAAATGGTTTAACACCCAAGTAGTTAAGCGTCCCGCTCCTGTACTCCAAGCCATGAGTCCAAAGTACTCTTTCTGAAATACAAGATGATGTCCCTGAAAGGAGTTCTGAGACAGCCTAACGCATGTGACATTGTCTTCTCACACTCAGTGCTGACAGTGGTGTCTGGGCAGGTGCTTAGGGAAGACGAGGCTGGCTCCAGACCCTCATCATCTTGCTTGGGCAAGTGTGACACCTCCTAACTTACCTCCCTGCATTGTTTTCCTCATTTCCTTACTCCTCAAAACTTTGTTTCCTCAAGTCTAATGTCGTAAAAATCGAAATTCCAAGACCTACAAATCCAACTGCAACCTTCTTCCCAGCCTTACCTTCTGCTTCCTCACTCAAGCCACCTTACTCAGCATAGTCTTTCAGACTCCTTAACCAAAGGACCAATTACAGATCCATTTCCACTTTGCTACCTTGATCTTGCTGCTCCTTTGTTCTCCAAAAAGGTGCCCTTTCCTATCAACTTCTCTCTACACCTAAAAATCCCACTCACTCCATGAATTTTCCCAACCATTTTCATCCTTTATTTCGGTATTAAGGTAATTAACGTTATTATTCAGGGTAATTTTCCTCCTACCTCAGCCTCCCAAAGTGCTGGGATAACAGTCATAAGCCACCATGCCCAGCTTCAAGGTCATAATGTTAAGTTAACTAGCATCATTTAAAAGGTGTATATACAGCCGGGCATGGTGGCTCACACCTGTAATCCCAGCATTTTGGGAGACTGAGGCAAGCGGATCATGAGGTCAGGAGTTCAAAACCAGACTGGCCAACAAGGTGAAACCCCATCTCTACTAAAAGAAAAAACACAAAAATTAGCGAGGCATAGTGGCTCGTGTCTATAATGCCAGCTACTTGGGAGGATGAAGTAGAACTGCTTGAACCGGGACCTGGGAGGCGTAGGCTGCAGTGAGCAGAGATCACGCCACAACACTCCAGCCTGGGCTACAGAGCGAGACTCCATCTCAAAAACAAAAGGTATATATACACATTTCACACACTGCTGATTCAAAGCAGAGCTCTAGCTACATATGTTTGTTAAAAGGTGAAGCAATGATAAAGGCACATTTCTAGTCTGGCTAAAGCAGGCTACCTCCTTAAGTATGTGGGTAAACTCATAACTGCCTACCTTTGAAGCCAGCATTTCCATTTGTACTGGTTTCACAGAAGCAGTGGGTTTCAGTTGTTTGTTGACATTTGTTGTTTTGGTGGGTTGAAATGGTACTTTGGAGTTCTGAGCTTTCTATAACGAAAAAGAAACAGGAATAGGGCAAGAGACCCAGTGGGGTGAAACAAAGCAAAATAAACAATCAGCCTCTGTGTGCATTCACTCCTAATACTTCCCTTACACTCTACGGAATCAGCCTATGCATACACATTGAGCCCCCACTGTTCCCTCACACTCCAAAGAATCAGCCTCTGTGTGCACTTTCCATCCTCACTGTACATCACTCCACAAAATCACCTTGTGTGTGCACGTTCACTCCTCACTGTTCCCTTAAACTCTACAGAATCAGCCACTGTGTGCACGTTCAGCCCTCACTGTTCCCTTACACTCGAGAATCAGCCTGTGTGCACCTTCAGTCCTCACTGTTCTCTCACACTCCACACAAGCATACTCTCTGTGCATATCCATTCCTCACTGTTCCCTCACACTCTACAGAATCAGCCTTTGTGTACAGGTTCAGTCCTCACTATTACCTCACACTCTAGACAATCAGCCTTTTTGTCCACCTTCAGTCCTCACTGTTTCCTAAGACTCTACAAAATCAGCCTCTGTGTGCACGTTTAATCCTCACTGTTACCTGACACTCTAAAGAATAAGCCTCTGGGTGCAAGTTCAGGCCTCACTGTTCACTCACATTCTACAGAATCAGACTCTCTGTGCACGTCCAGTCCTCAGTGTTCCCTCACACTGCAGAATCAGACTGTGTGCACATGCAATCCTCACTGTTCCCTCACATCAAACAGAATCAGCATCTCCGTGCACGTCCAGTCCTCACTGTTCCCTCACACTCTACACAATCAGCCTGTGTGTGCACGTTCACACACCACTGTTCCCTCACACCCAACAGAATCAGCCTCTGTGTGCACGTTCAGTTCTATTAACTCACACTCTACAGAAGCAGCCTCTGTGTGCACGTTCAGCCCTCACTGTTACCTCAAACTCTACAGAATAAACATCTGTGTGCAGATTCAGCCCTCACTGTCCCCTCACACCCAAAAGAATCAGCCGATGTGTAAACACTCTGTCCTCACGGTTCCCTCACACTCTACAGAATCAGTCTCTGAGTCTATGATCAGCCCTCACTGTTCCCTCACACTCTACAAAATCGGCCTCTGTGTGCAGGGTCACTCCTCACTGTTCCCTCACACTCTATAGAATCAGCCTCTGTGTGCACGTTCACACCTCACTGTTCCCTGACACCCAACAGAATCAGCCTATGTGTGCACATTCAGTCCTCACTGTTACCTGAAACTCTACAGAATCAACCTCTGGGTGCAGGTTCAGCACAAACTGTTCCCTCACACATAACAGAATCAGCCTCTGTGTGAACACTCTGTCCTCACGGTTACCTCACACTCTACAAAATCAGCCTCTGTGTGCACGTTCAGTCCTAACTGTTCACACTCTACAAAATCAACCTCTGAGTGCACGTTCAGTCCTCACTGTTCCCTCACACTCTACAAAATCAGCCTCTGTGTGCACGTTCAGTCCTCACTGTTCCCTCACACTCTACAAAATCAGCCTCTGTGTGCACGTTCAGTCCTCACAGTTCCCTCACACTCTACAAAATCAGCCTCTGTGTGCACGTTCAGTCCTCACTGTTCCCTCACACTCTACAGAATCAGCCTCTGTGTGCACGTTCAGTCGTGTTCCCTCACACTCTACAAAATCAGCCTCTGTGTGCACGTTCAGTCCTCACTGTTCCCTCACACTCTACAAAATCAGACTCTGTGTGCACGTTCAGTCCTCACTGTCACCTCACACTCTACAAAATCAGCCTCTGTGTGCACGTTCAGTCCTGTTCCCTCACACTCTACAAAATCAGCCTATGTGTGCACGTTCAGTCCTCACTGTCACCTCACACTCTAAAAAATCAGCCTCTGTGTGCACGTTCAGTCCTCACTGTCACCTCACACTCTACAAAATCAGCCTCTGTGTGCAGGTTCAGTCCTCACTGTTCCCTCACACTCTACAAAATCAGCCTCTGTGTGCACGTTCAGTCGTGTTCCCTCACACTCTACAAAATCAGCCTCTGTGTGCACGTTCAGTCCTCACTGTCACCTCACACTCTACAGAATCAGCCTCTGTGTTCTGGTTCACTCCTCACTGTTCCCTCACACTCTACAGAATCAGCCTCTGTGTGCACATTCAGTCCTCACTGTTCCCTCACACTCTACAGAATCAGCCTCTGTGTGCACGTTCAGTCCTCACTGTTCCCTCACACTCTACAAAATAAACCTCTCTGTGCAGGTTCAGTCCTCACTGTTCCCTCACACTCTACAGAATCAGCCTCTGTGTGCAGGTTCAGTCCTCAATGTTCCCTCACACTCTACAGAATCAGCCTCTGTGTTCTGGTTCACTCCTCACTGTTCCCTCACACTCTACAGAATCAGCCTCTGTTTGCAGGTTCACTCCTCACTGTTCCCTCACACTCTATAGAATCAGCCCGTGTGCACGTTCAGTCCTCACTGTTCCCTCACACTCTACAGAATCAGCCCGTGTGCACGTTAGGTCCTCACTGTTTCCTCACACTCTACAGAATAAGCCTCTTTGTGCACATTCAGTCCTCAATGGTCCCTCACACTGTACAGAATAAGCCTCTGTGTACACGTTCAGTCCTCACTTTTACCTCTACAAAATGAGCCTCTGTGTGCATGTTCAGTCCTCACTGTTCCCTCACACCCAAAAGAATCAGCCTCTATATGCACGTTCAGACTTCACTGTTCCCTCACACTATACAGAATCAGCCTCTGTGTGCACGTTCAGTCCTCACTGTCACCTCATACTCTACAGAATCAGCCTCTGTGTGCACGTTCAGTCCTCACCGTTCCCTCACACTCTACAGAATCAGCCTCTGTGTGCACGTTCAGTCGTGTTCCCTCACACTCTACAAAATCAGCCTCTGTGTGCACGTTCAGTCCTCACTGTTCCCTCACACGATACAAAATCAGACTCTGTGTGCACGTTCAGTCCTAACTGTCACCTCACACTCTACAAAATCAGCCTCTGTGTGCACGTTCAGTACTCACCGTTCCCTCACACTCTACAGAATCAGCCTCTGTGTGCAGGTTCAGTCCTCACTGTTCCCTCACACTCTACAAAATCAGCCTATGTGTGCACGTTCAGTCCTCACTGTCACCTCATACTCTACAGAATCAGCCTCTGTGTGCACGTTCAGTCCTCACTGTCACCTCACACTCTAAAAAATCAGACTCTGTGTGCACGTTCAGTCCTCACTGTCACCTCACACTCTACAAAATCAGCCTCTGTGTGCACGTTCAGTCCTCACTGTTCCCTCACACTCTACAAAATCAGCCTCTGTGTGCACGTTCAGTCGTGTTCCCTCACACTCTACAAAATCAGCCTCTGTGTGCACGTTCAGTCCTCACTGTCACCTCACACTCTACAGAATCAGCCTCTGTGTTCTGGTTCACTCCTCACGGTTCCCTCACACTCTACAAAATCAGCCTCTGTGTGCACGTTCAGTCCTCACTGTTCCCTCACACTCTACAGAATCAGCCTCTGTGTGCACGTTCAGTCGTGTTCCCTCACACTCTACAAAATCAGCCTCTGTGTGCACGTTCAGTCCTCACTGTTCCCTCACACTCTACAAAATCAGACTCTGTGTGCACGTTCAGTCCTCACTGTCACCTCACACTCTACAAAATCAGCCTCTGTGTGCACGTTCAGTCCTGTTCCCTCACACTCTACAAAATCAGCCTATGTGTGCACGTTCAGTCCTCACTGTCACCTCACACTCTAAAAAATCAGCCTCTGTGTGCACGTTCAGTCCTCACTGTCACCTCACACTCTACAAAATCAGCCTCTGTGTGCACGTTCAGTCCTCACTGTTCCCTCACACTCTACAAAATCAGCCTCTGTGTGCACGTTCAGTCGTGTTGCCTCACACTCTACAAAATCAGCCTCTGTGTGCACGTTCAGTCCTCACTGTCACCTCACACTCTACAGAATCAGCCTCTGTGTTCTGGTTCACTCCTCACTGTTCCCTCACACTCTACAGAATCAGCCTCTGTGTGCACATTCAGTCCTCACTGTTCCCTCACACTCTACAGAATCAGCCTCTGTGTGCACGTTCAGTCCTCAATGTTCCCTCACACTCTAAAAAATAAACCTCTCTGTGCAGGTTCAGTCCTCACTGTTCCCTCACACTCTACAGAATCAGCCTCTGTGTGCAGGTTCAGTCCTCAATGTTCCCTCACACTCTACAGAATCAGCCTCTGTGTTCTGGTTCACTCCTCACTGTTCCCTCACACTCTACAGAATCAGCCTCTGTTTGCAGGTTCACTCCTCACTGTTCCCTCACACTCTATAGAATCAGCCCGTGTGCACGTTCAGTCCTCACTGTTCCCTCACACTCTACAGAATCAGCCCGTGTGCACGTTAGGTCCTCACTGTTTCCTCACACTCTACAGAATAAGCCTCTTTGTGCACATTCAGTCCTCAATGGTCCCTCACACTGTACAGAATAAGCCTCTGTGTACACGTTCAGTCCTCACTTTTACCTCTACAAAATGAGCCTCTGTGTGCATGTTCAGTCCTCACTGTTCCCTCACACCCAACAGAATCAGCCTCTATATGCACGTTCAGACTTCACTGTTCCCTCACACTATACAGAATCAGCCTCTGTGTGCACGTTCAGTCCTCACTGTCACCTCATACTCTACAGAATCAGCCTCTATGTGCACGTTCAGTCCTCACTATTCCCTCACACCCAAGAGAATCAGCCTCTGTGTGCACATTCAGTACTCAATGGTCCCTCACACTCTACAGAATCAGACTCTGTTTGCAGGTTCAGTCCTCACTGTTCCCTCACACTCTACAGAATCAGCCTGTGTGCACGTTCAGTCCTCACTCTTCCCTCAAACACAACAGAATGACCCTCTGTGTGCACGTTCAGTCCTGTTACCTCACATTCTACAGATTCAGCCTCTGTTTGCACGTTCAGTCCTCACTGTTACCTCAAACTCTACAGAATCAGCCTCTGTGTCCACCTTCAGTCCTATCACCTCACACCCAAGAGAATAAGCCTCTGTGTGCACGTTCAGTCCTCACTGTTTCCTCACACTGTACAGAATCAGCCTCTGTGTACACATTCAGTCCTCACTGTGACCTCACACTCTACAAAATGAGACTCTGTGTGCACGTTCACTCCTCACTGTTCCCTCACACCCAACAGAATCAGACTGTGTGTGCACGTTCAGTCCACAATGTTCCCTCACACTCTACAGAATTGGTCTCCACGTGCACATCCATTTCTAACTGTTCCCTCACACTATACAGAATCAGTCTCTGTGTGCACGTTCAGTCCTCACTGTTCCCTCACACCCAACAGAATCAGCGTCTGTGTGCAAGTTCAGTCCTCACTGTTACCTCACACTCTACAGAATTAGCCTCTGTGTGCACGTCTAGTCCTCACTGTTCCCTAACACTCTACAGAATAAGCGTCCGTGCACAAAGAGGTTTATTGTTCCCTCACACTCCACAGAATCAGCGTCTGTGTGCATGTTCAGTCCTCACTGTTCCCTGAAACGCTACAGAATCAGCCTATGTGTGCACAATCAGTCCTCACTGTACCCTCACACTCTACAGAATCAGACTCTGTGCACGTTCAGTACTCACTGTTCCCTCACACTCTACAAAATAAACCTCTGTGTGCAGGTTCACTCCTCACTGTTCCCTCAAACTCTACAGAATCATCCTCTGTGTGCACGTTCAGTCCTCACTGTTCCCTCACACTCTACAAAATGAGCCTGTGTGCACGTGCAGTCCTCACTGTTCCCTCACACTCTACAGAATCAGCCTGTGTGCACGTTCAGTCCTCACTGTTCCCTCACGCCCAACAGAATCAGCCTCTGTGTGCACATTCCGTCCTCACTGTTACCTCACATTATATAAAATAAGCCTCTGTGTGCAGGTTCAGTCCTCACTGTTACCTCACACCCTACACAATCAGCATCTGTTTGCACGTCTAGTCCTCACTGTTCCCTGACACTCTACAGAATAAGCGTCCGTGCACACAGAGGTTTATTGTTCCCTCACACTCTACAGAATCAGCGTCTGTGTGCATGTTCAGTCCTCACTGTTCCCTGAAACGCTACAGAATCAGCCTATGTGTGCACACTCAGTCCTCACTGTACCCTCACACTCTACAGAATAAGACTCTGTGTACACGTCCACTCCTCACTGTTCCCTCAAACTCTACAGAATCAGCCCCTGTGTGCATGTTCAGTTCCCACTGTTCCCTCACACTCTACAGAATCAGCCTCTGTGTGCACGTTCAGTCCTCACTGTTCCCTCACACCCAACAGAATCAGCCTCTATGTGCATGTTCAGTCCTCACTGATCCCCCACACTCTACAAAATCAGCCTCTGTGTGCACCTTAAATCCTCACTGTTACCTCACACTATACAAAATTAGCCACTGTGTGCAGGTTCAGTCCTCACTGTTCCCTCACACCCAACAGAATCAGCCTCTGTGTGCACCTTAAGTCCTCACTGTTACCTCACACTATACAAAATTAGCCCCTGTGTGCATGTTTAGTCCTCACTGTTCCGTCACACCCAAGAGAATCAGCCTCTGTGTGCACGTTCAGTCCTCACTGATCCCTCACACAATACAGAATCAGCCTCTGTGTGCATGTTCAGTCCTCACTGTTCCCTCAAACGCAACAGAATAAGCCTCTATGTGCATGTTCAGTCCTCACGGATCCCCCACACTCTACAAAATCAGCATCTGTTTGCACGTTCAGTCCTCACTGTCACCTCATACTCTACAGAATCAGCCTCTGTGTGCACGTTCAGTCCTCACTGTTACCTCACACTATACAAAATTAGCCCCTGTGTGCAGGTTCAGTCCTCGCTGTTACCTCACACTCTACAAAATGGGCCTCTCGGTGCACGTTCAATCCTCAATGTTCCCTCACACTGTACAGAATCAGCCTCTGGGTACACGTTCAATCCTCACTGTTCCGTCACACCCAAGAGAATCAGCCTCTGTGTGCACGTTCAGTCCTCACTGATCCCTCACACAATACAGAATCAGCCTCTGTGTGCACGTTCAGTCCTCACTGTTCCCTCAAACGCAACAGAATAAGCCTCTATGTGCATGTTCAGTCCTCACGGATCCCCAACACTCTACAAAATCAGCATCTGTTTGAACGTTCAGTCCTCACTGTCACCTCATACTCTACAGAATCAGCCTCTGTGTGCACGTTCAGTCCTCCCTGTTCCCTCACACTCTACAGAATCAGCCTCTGTGTGCACGTTCAGTCCTCACTGTTCCCTCACACTCTACAGAATCATCCTCTGTTTGCAAGTTCAGTCCTCACTGTTCCCTCACACTCTACAGAATCATCCTCTGTGTGCACGTTCAGTCCTCACTGTTCCCTCACACTCTACAGAATCAGCCTCTGTTTGCAAGTTCAGTCCTCACTGTTCCCTCACACTCTACAGAATCATCCTCTGTGTGCACGTTCAGTACTCACTGTTCCCTCACACTCTACAGAATCAGCCTGTGTTCTGGTTCACTCCTCACTGTTCCCTCACACTCTACAGAATCAGCCTATGTGTGCACGTTCAGTCCTCACTGTTCCCTCACACTCTACAGAATCAGCCTCTGTGAGCACGTTCAGTCCTCACTGTTCCCTCACACTCTACAGAATCAGCCTCTGTGTGCACGTTCAGTCCTCACTGTTCCGTCACACCCAAGAGAATCAGCCGCTGTGTGCACGTTCAGTCCTCACTGATCCCTCACACAATACAGAATCAGCCTCTGTGTGCATGTTCAGTCCTCACTGTTCCCTCAAACGCAACAGAATAAGCCTCTATGTGCACGTTCAGTCCTCACAGATCCCCCACACTCTACAAAATCAGCATCTGTTTGCACGTTCAGTCCTCACTGTCACCTCATACTCTACAGAATCAGCCTGTGTTCTGGTTCACTCCTCACTGTTCCCTCACACTCTACAGAATCAGCCTCTGTTTGCAAGTTCAGTGCTCCCTGTTCCCTCACACTCTACAGAATCATCCTCTGTGTGCACGTTCAGTACTCACTGTTCCCTCACACTCTACAGAATCAGCCTGTGTTCTGGTTCACTCCTCACTGTTCCCTCACACTCTACAGAATCAGCCTATGTGTGCACGTTCAGTCCTCACTGTTCCCTCACACTCTACAGAATCAGCCTCTGTGAGCACGTTCAGTCCTCACTGTTCCCTCACACTCTACAGAATCAGCCTCTGTGTGCACGTTCAGTCCTCACTGTTCCGTCACACCCAAGAGAATCAGCCGCTGTGTGCACGTTCAGTCCTCACCGTTCCCTAACACTCTACAGAATCAGCCTCTGTGTGCACGTTCAGTCCTCACTGTTCCCTCACACTCTACAGAATCAGCCTCTGTGTGCACGTTCAGTCCTCACCGTTCCCTCACACTCTACAGAATCAGACTCTGTGCACGTTCAGTACTCACTGTTCCCTCACACTCTACAAAATAAACCTCTGTGTGCAGGTTCACTCCTCACTGTTCCCTCAAACTCTACAGAATCATCCTCTGTGTGCACGTTCAGTCCTCACTGTTCCCTCACACTCTACAAAATGAGCCTCTGTGTGCACGTGCAGTCCTCACTGTTCCCTCACACTCTACAGAATCAGCCTGTGTGCACGTTCAGTCCTCACTGTTCCCTCACGCCCAACAGAATCAGCCTCTGTGTGCACATTCCGTCCTCACTGTTACCTCACATTATATAAAATAAGCCTCTGTGTGCAGGTTCAGTCCTCACTGTTACCTCACACCCTACACAATCAGCATCTGTTTGCACGTCTAGTCCTCACTGTTCCCTGACACTCTACAGAATAAGCGTCCGTGCACACAGAGGTTTATTGTTCCCTCACACTCTACAGAATCAGCGTCTGTGTGCATGTTCAGTCCTCACTGTTCCCTGAAACGCTACAGAATCAGCCTATGTGTGCACACTCAGTCCTCACTGTACCCTCACACTCTACAGAATAAGACTCTGTGTACACGTCCACTCCTCACTGTTCCCTCAAACTCTACAGAATCAGCCCCTGTGTGCATGTTCAGTTCCCACTGTTCCCTCACACTCTACAGAATCAGCCTCTGTGTGCACGTTCAGTCCTCACTGTTCCCTCACACCCAACAGAATCAGCCTCTATGTGCATGTTCAGTCCTCACTGATCCCCCACACTCTACAAAATCAGCCTCTGTGTGCACCTTAAATCCTCACTGTTACCTCACACTATACAAAATTAGCCACTGTGTGCAGGTTCAGTCCTCACTGTTCCCTCACACCCAACAGAATCAGCCTCTGTGTGCACCTTAAGTCCTCACTGTTACCTCACACTATACAAAATTAGCCCCTGTGTGCAGGTTCAGTCCTCACTGTTACCTCACACTCTACAAAATGGGCCTTTGGGTGCACATTCAATCCTCAATGTTCCCTCACACTGTACAGAATCAGCCTCTGGGTACACGTTCAGTCCTCACTGTTCCGTCACACCCAAGAGAATCAGCCTCTGTGTGCATGTTCAGTCCTCACTGATCCCTCACACAATACAGAATCAGCCTCTGTGTGCATGTTCAGTCCTCACTGTTCCCTCAAACGCAACAGAATAAGCCTCTATGTGCATGTTCAGTCCTCACGGATCCCCCACACTCTACAAAATCAGCATCTGTTTGCACGTTCAGTCCTCACTGTCACCTCATACTCTACAGAATCAGCCTCTGTGTGCACGTTCAGTCCTCACTGTTACCTCACACTATACAAAATTAGCCCCTGTGTGCAGGTTCAGTCCTCACTGTTACCTCACACTCTACAAAATGGGCCTCTCGGTGCACGTTCAATCCTCAATGTTCCCTCACACTCCACAGAATCAGCCTCTGTGTGCACGTTCAGTACTCAATGGTCCCTCACACTCTACAGAATAAGCTTCTGTGTGCACGTTCAGTCCTCACTGTTCACTCACACCCAACAGAATTAGCCTCTATCTGCATGTTCAGTCCTCACTGATCCCCCATACTCTAAAAAATCAGCCTCTGTGTCCATGTTCAAACCTCACTGTTCCCTCACACTCAACAGAATCTGCCTCTGTGTGCATGTTCAGTCCTCACTATTACCTCACACTCTACAGAAACAGCGTCTCTGTGCAGGATCAGTCCTCACTGTTCCCTCACACTCTACAGAATCAGACTGTGTGTGCACGTTCGGTACTCACTGTTCCCTCACACTCTACAAAATAAACCTCTGTGTGCAGGTTCACTCCTCACTGTTCCCTCACACTCTACAAAATGAGCCTCTGTGTGCACGTGCAGTCCTCACTGTTCCCTCAAACGCAACAGAATAAGCCTCTATGTGCATGTTCCGTCCTCACGGATCCCCCACACTCTACTAAATCAGCATCTGTTTGCACGTTCAGTCCTCACTGTCACCTCATACTCTACAGAATCAGCCTCTGTGAGCACGTTCAGTCCTCACTGTTCCCTCACACTCTACAGAATCAGCCTCTGTGTGCAGGTTCAGTCCTCACTGTTCCCTCACACTCTACAGAATCAGCCTCTGTGTGCACGTTCAGTCCTCACTGTTCCCTCACACTCTACAGAATCAGCCTCTGTGTTCTGGTTCACTCCTCACTGTTCCCTCACACTCTACAGAATCAGCCTATGTGTGCACGTTCAGTCCTCACTGTTCCCCAAACTCTACAAAATCAGCCTCTGTGTGCACGTTCAGTCCTCACTGTTCCCTCACACTCTACAGAATCAGCCTCTGTGTGCACGTTCAGTCCTCAATGTTCCCTCACACTCTAAAAAATAAACCACTGTGTGCACGTTCAGTCCTCACTGTTCCCTCACACTCTACAGAATCAGCCTCTGTGTGCAGGTTCAGTCCTCAATGTTCCCTCACACTCTACAGAATCAGCCTCTGTGTTCTGGTTCACTCCTCACTGTTCCCTCACACTCTACAGAATCAGCCTCTGTGTGCACGTTCAGTCCTCACTGTTCCCTCACACTCTACAAAATAAACCTCTCTGTGCAGGTTCAGTCCTCACTGTTCCCTCACACTCTACAGAATCAGCCTCTGTGTGCAGGTTCAGTCCTCAATGTTCCCTCACACTCTACAGAATCAGCCTCTGTGTTCTGGTTCACTCCTCACTGTTCCCTCACACTCTACAGAATCAGCCTCTGTTTGCAGGTTCACTCCTCACTGTTCCCTCACACTCTATAGAATCAGCCCGTGTGCACGTTCAGTCCTCACTGTTCCCTCACACTCTACAGAATCAGCCCGTGTGCACGTTAGGTCCTCACTGTTTCCTCACACTCTACAGAATAAGCCTCTTTGTGCACATTCAGTCCTCAATGGTCCCTCACACTGTACAGAATAAGCCTCTGTGTACACGTTCAGTCCTCACTTTTACCTCTACAAAATGAGCCTCTGTGTGCATGTTCAGTCCTCACTGTTCCCTCACACCCAAAAGAATCAGCCTCTATATGCACGTTCAGACTTCACTGTTCCCTCACACTATACAGAATCAGCCTCTGTGTGCACGTTCAGTCCTCACTGTCACCTCATACTCTACAGAATCAGCCTCTGTGTGCACGTTCAGTCCTCACCGTTCCCTCACACTCTACAGAATCAGCCTCTGTGTGCACGTTCAGTCGTGTTCCCTCACACTCTACAAAATCAGCCTCTGTGTGCACGTTCAGTCCTCACTGTTCCCTCACACGATACAAAATCAGACTCTGTGTGCACGTTCAGTCCTAACTGTCACCTCACACTCTACAAAATCAGCCTCTGTGTGCACGTTCAGTACTCACCGTTCCCTCACACTCTACAGAATCAGCCTCTGTGTGCAGGTTCAGTCCTCACTGTTCCCTCACACTCTACAAAATCAGCCTATGTGTGCACGTTCAGTCCTCACTGTCACCTCATACTCTACAGAATCAGCCTCTGTGTGCACGTTCAGTCCTCACTGTCACCTCACACTCTAAAAAATCAGACTCTGTGTGCACGTTCAGTCCTCACTGTCACCTCACACTCTACAAAATCAGCCTCTGTGTGCACGTTCAGTCCTCACTGTTCCCTCACACTCTACAAAATCAGCCTCTGTGTGCACGTTCAGTCGTGTTCCCTCACACTCTACAAAATCAGCCTCTGTGTGCACGTTCAGTCCTCACTGTCACCTCACACTCTACAGAATCAGCCTCTGTGTTCTGGTTCACTCCTCACGGTTCCCTCACACTCTACAAAATCAGCCTCTGTGTGCACGTTCAGTCCTCACTGTTCCCTCACACTCTACAGAATCAGCCTCTGTGTGCACGTTCAGTCGTGTTCCCTCACACTCTACAAAATCAGCCTCTGTGTGCACGTTCAGTCCTCACTGTTCCCTCACACTCTACAAAATCAGACTCTGTGTGCACGTTCAGTCCTCACTGTCACCTCACACTCTACAAAATCAGCCTCTGTGTGCACGTTCAGTCCTGTTCCCTCACACTCTACAAAATCAGCCTATGTGTGCACGTTCAGTCCTCACTGTCACCTCACACTCTAAAAAATCAGCCTCTGTGTGCACGTTCAGTCCTCACTGTCACCTCACACTCTACAAAATCAGCCTCTGTGTGCACGTTCAGTCCTCACTGTTCCCTCACACTCTACAAAATCAGCCTCTGTGTGCACGTTCAGTCGTGTTGCCTCACACTCTACAAAATCAGCCTCTGTGTGCACGTTCAGTCCTCACTGTCACCTCACACTCTACAGAATCAGCCTCTGTGTTCTGGTTCACTCCTCACTGTTCCCTCACACTCTACAGAATCAGCCTCTGTGTGCACATTCAGTCCTCACTGTTCCCTCACACTCTACAGAATCAGCCTCTGTGTGCACGTTCAGTCCTCAATGTTCCCTCACACTCTAAAAAATAAACCTCTCTGTGCAGGTTCAGTCCTCACTGTTCCCTCACACTCTACAGAATCAGCCTCTGTGTGCAGGTTCAGTCCTCAATGTTCCCTCACACTCTACAGAATCAGCCTCTGTGTTCTGGTTCACTCCTCACTGTTCCCTCACACTCTACAGAATCAGCCTCTGTTTGCAGGTTCACTCCTCACTGTTCCCTCACACTCTATAGAATCAGCCCGTGTGCACGTTCAGTCCTCACTGTTCCCTCACACTCTACAGAATCAGCCCGTGTGCACGTTAGGTCCTCACTGTTTCCTCACACTCTACAGAATAAGCCTCTTTGTGCACATTCAGTCCTCAATGGTCCCTCACACTGTACAGAATAAGCCTCTGTGTACACGTTCAGTCCTCACTTTTACCTCTACAAAATGAGCCTCTGTGTGCATGTTCAGTCCTCACTGTTCCCTCACACCCAACAGAATCAGCCTCTATATGCACGTTCAGACTTCACTGTTCCCTCACACTATACAGAATCAGCCTCTGTGTGCACGTTCAGTCCTCACTGTCACCTCATACTCTACAGAATCAGCCTCTATGTGCACGTTCAGTCCTCACTATTCCCTCACACCCAAGAGAATCAGCCTCTGTGTGCACATTCAGTACTCAATGGTCCCTCACACTCTACAGAATCAGACTCTGTTTGCAGGTTCAGTCCTCACTGTTCCCTCACACTCTACAGAATCAGCCTGTGTGCACGTTCAGTCCTCACTCTTCCCTCAAACACAACAGAATGACCCTCTGTGTGCACGTTCAGTCCTGTTACCTCACATTCTACAGATTCAGCCTCTGTTTGCACGTTCAGTCCTCACTGTTACCTCAAACTCTACAGAATCAGCCTCTGTGTCCACCTTCAGTCCTATCACCTCACACCCAAGAGAATAAGCCTCTGTGTGCACGTTCAGTCCTCACTGTTTCCTCACACTGTACAGAATCAGCCTCTGTGTACACATTCAGTCCTCACTGTGACCTCACACTCTACAAAATGAGACTCTGTGTGCACGTTCACTCCTCACTGTTCCCTCACACCCAACAGAATCAGACTGTGTGTGCACGTTCAGTCCACAATGTTCCCTCACACTCTACAGAATTGGTCTCCACGTGCACATCCATTTCTAACTGTTCCCTCACACTATACAGAATCAGTCTCTGTGTGCACGTTCAGTCCTCACTGTTCCCTCACACCCAACAGAATCAGCGTCTGTGTGCAAGTTCAGTCCTCACTGTTACCTCACACTCTACAGAATTAGCCTCTGTGTGCACGTCTAGTCCTCACTGTTCCCTAACACTCTACAGAATAAGCGTCCGTGCACAAAGAGGTTTATTGTTCCCTCACACTCCACAGAATCAGCGTCTGTGTGCATGTTCAGTCCTCACTGTTCCCTGAAACGCTACAGAATCAGCCTATGTGTGCACAATCAGTCCTCACTGTACCCTCACACTCTACAGAATCAGACTCTGTGCACGTTCAGTACTCACTGTTCCCTCACACTCTACAAAATAAACCTCTGTGTGCAGGTTCACTCCTCACTGTTCCCTCAAACTCTACAGAATCATCCTCTGTGTGCACGTTCAGTCCTCACTGTTCCCTCACACTCTACAAAATGAGCCTGTGTGCACGTGCAGTCCTCACTGTTCCCTCACACTCTACAGAATCAGCCTGTGTGCACGTTCAGTCCTCACTGTTCCCTCACGCCCAACAGAATCAGCCTCTGTGTGCACATTCCGTCCTCACTGTTACCTCACATTATATAAAATAAGCCTCTGTGTGCAGGTTCAGTCCTCACTGTTACCTCACACCCTACACAATCAGCATCTGTTTGCACGTCTAGTCCTCACTGTTCCCTGACACTCTACAGAATAAGCGTCCGTGCACACAGAGGTTTATTGTTCCCTCACACTCTACAGAATCAGCGTCTGTGTGCATGTTCAGTCCTCACTGTTCCCTGAAACGCTACAGAATCAGCCTATGTGTGCACACTCAGTCCTCACTGTACCCTCACACTCTACAGAATAAGACTCTGTGTACACGTCCACTCCTCACTGTTCCCTCAAACTCTACAGAATCAGCCCCTGTGTGCATGTTCAGTTCCCACTGTTCCCTCACACTCTACAGAATCAGCCTCTGTGTGCACGTTCAGTCCTCACTGTTCCCTCACACCCAACAGAATCAGCCTCTATGTGCATGTTCAGTCCTCACTGATCCCCCACACTCTACAAAATCAGCCTCTGTGTGCACCTTAAATCCTCACTGTTACCTCACACTATACAAAATTAGCCACTGTGTGCAGGTTCAGTCCTCACTGTTCCCTCACACCCAACAGAATCAGCCTCTGTGTGCACCTTAAGTCCTCACTGTTACCTCACACTATACAAAATTAGCCCCTGTGTGCATGTTTAGTCCTCACTGTTCCGTCACACCCAAGAGAATCAGCCTCTGTGTGCACGTTCAGTCCTCACTGATCCCTCACACAATACAGAATCAGCCTCTGTGTGCATGTTCAGTCCTCACTGTTCCCTCAAACGCAACAGAATAAGCCTCTATGTGCATGTTCAGTCCTCACGGATCCCCCACACTCTACAAAATCAGCATCTGTTTGCACGTTCAGTCCTCACTGTCACCTCATACTCTACAGAATCAGCCTCTGTGTGCACGTTCAGTCCTCACTGTTACCTCACACTATACAAAATTAGCCCCTGTGTGCAGGTTCAGTCCTCGCTGTTACCTCACACTCTACAAAATGGGCCTCTCGGTGCACGTTCAATCCTCAATGTTCCCTCACACTGTACAGAATCAGCCTCTGGGTACACGTTCAATCCTCACTGTTCCGTCACACCCAAGAGAATCAGCCTCTGTGTGCACGTTCAGTCCTCACTGATCCCTCACACAATACAGAATCAGCCTCTGTGTGCACGTTCAGTCCTCACTGTTCCCTCAAACGCAACAGAATAAGCCTCTATGTGCATGTTCAGTCCTCACGGATCCCCAACACTCTACAAAATCAGCATCTGTTTGAACGTTCAGTCCTCACTGTCACCTCATACTCTACAGAATCAGCCTCTGTGTGCACGTTCAGTCCTCCCTGTTCCCTCACACTCTACAGAATCAGCCTCTGTGTGCACGTTCAGTCCTCACTGTTCCCTCACACTCTACAGAATCATCCTCTGTTTGCAAGTTCAGTCCTCACTGTTCCCTCACACTCTACAGAATCATCCTCTGTGTGCACGTTCAGTCCTCACTGTTCCCTCACACTCTACAGAATCAGCCTCTGTTTGCAAGTTCAGTCCTCACTGTTCCCTCACACTCTACAGAATCATCCTCTGTGTGCACGTTCAGTACTCACTGTTCCCTCACACTCTACAGAATCAGCCTGTGTTCTGGTTCACTCCTCACTGTTCCCTCACACTCTACAGAATCAGCCTATGTGTGCACGTTCAGTCCTCACTGTTCCCTCACACTCTACAGAATCAGCCTCTGTGAGCACGTTCAGTCCTCACTGTTCCCTCACACTCTACAGAATCAGCCTCTGTGTGCACGTTCAGTCCTCACTGTTCCGTCACACCCAAGAGAATCAGCCGCTGTGTGCACGTTCAGTCCTCACTGATCCCTCACACAATACAGAATCAGCCTCTGTGTGCATGTTCAGTCCTCACTGTTCCCTCAAACGCAACAGAATAAGCCTCTATGTGCACGTTCAGTCCTCACAGATCCCCCACACTCTACAAAATCAGCATCTGTTTGCACGTTCAGTCCTCACTGTCACCTCATACTCTACAGAATCAGCCTGTGTTCTGGTTCACTCCTCACTGTTCCCTCACACTCTACAGAATCAGCCTCTGTTTGCAAGTTCAGTGCTCCCTGTTCCCTCACACTCTACAGAATCATCCTCTGTGTGCACGTTCAGTACTCACTGTTCCCTCACACTCTACAGAATCAGCCTGTGTTCTGGTTCACTCCTCACTGTTCCCTCACACTCTACAGAATCAGCCTATGTGTGCACGTTCAGTCCTCACTGTTCCCTCACACTCTACAGAATCAGCCTCTGTGAGCACGTTCAGTCCTCACTGTTCCCTCACACTCTACAGAATCAGCCTCTGTGTGCACGTTCAGTCCTCACTGTTCCGTCACACCCAAGAGAATCAGCCGCTGTGTGCACGTTCAGTCCTCACCGTTCCCTAACACTCTACAGAATCAGCCTCTGTGTGCACGTTCAGTCCTCACTGTTCCCTCACACTCTACAGAATCAGCCTCTGTGTGCACGTTCAGTCCTCACCGTTCCCTCACACTCTACAGAATCAGACTCTGTGCACGTTCAGTACTCACTGTTCCCTCACACTCTACAAAATAAACCTCTGTGTGCAGGTTCACTCCTCACTGTTCCCTCAAACTCTACAGAATCATCCTCTGTGTGCACGTTCAGTCCTCACTGTTCCCTCACACTCTACAAAATGAGCCTCTGTGTGCACGTGCAGTCCTCACTGTTCCCTCACACTCTACAGAATCAGCCTGTGTGCACGTTCAGTCCTCACTGTTCCCTCACGCCCAACAGAATCAGCCTCTGTGTGCACATTCCGTCCTCACTGTTACCTCACATTATATAAAATAAGCCTCTGTGTGCAGGTTCAGTCCTCACTGTTACCTCACACCCTACACAATCAGCATCTGTTTGCACGTCTAGTCCTCACTGTTCCCTGACACTCTACAGAATAAGCGTCCGTGCACACAGAGGTTTATTGTTCCCTCACACTCTACAGAATCAGCGTCTGTGTGCATGTTCAGTCCTCACTGTTCCCTGAAACGCTACAGAATCAGCCTATGTGTGCACACTCAGTCCTCACTGTACCCTCACACTCTACAGAATAAGACTCTGTGTACACGTCCACTCCTCACTGTTCCCTCAAACTCTACAGAATCAGCCCCTGTGTGCATGTTCAGTTCCCACTGTTCCCTCACACTCTACAGAATCAGCCTCTGTGTGCACGTTCAGTCCTCACTGTTCCCTCACACCCAACAGAATCAGCCTCTATGTGCATGTTCAGTCCTCACTGATCCCCCACACTCTACAAAATCAGCCTCTGTGTGCACCTTAAATCCTCACTGTTACCTCACACTATACAAAATTAGCCACTGTGTGCAGGTTCAGTCCTCACTGTTCCCTCACACCCAACAGAATCAGCCTCTGTGTGCACCTTAAGTCCTCACTGTTACCTCACACTATACAAAATTAGCCCCTGTGTGCAGGTTCAGTCCTCACTGTTACCTCACACTCTACAAAATGGGCCTTTGGGTGCACATTCAATCCTCAATGTTCCCTCACACTGTACAGAATCAGCCTCTGGGTACACGTTCAGTCCTCACTGTTCCGTCACACCCAAGAGAATCAGCCTCTGTGTGCATGTTCAGTCCTCACTGATCCCTCACACAATACAGAATCAGCCTCTGTGTGCATGTTCAGTCCTCACTGTTCCCTCAAACGCAACAGAATAAGCCTCTATGTGCATGTTCAGTCCTCACGGATCCCCCACACTCTACAAAATCAGCATCTGTTTGCACGTTCAGTCCTCACTGTCACCTCATACTCTACAGAATCAGCCTCTGTGTGCACGTTCAGTCCTCACTGTTACCTCACACTATACAAAATTAGCCCCTGTGTGCAGGTTCAGTCCTCACTGTTACCTCACACTCTACAAAATGGGCCTCTCGGTGCACGTTCAATCCTCAATGTTCCCTCACACTCCACAGAATCAGCCTCTGTGTGCACGTTCAGTACTCAATGGTCCCTCACACTCTACAGAATAAGCTTCTGTGTGCACGTTCAGTCCTCACTGTTCACTCACACCCAACAGAATTAGCCTCTATCTGCATGTTCAGTCCTCACTGATCCCCCATACTCTAAAAAATCAGCCTCTGTGTCCATGTTCAAACCTCACTGTTCCCTCACACTCAACAGAATCTGCCTCTGTGTGCATGTTCAGTCCTCACTATTACCTCACACTCTACAGAAACAGCGTCTCTGTGCAGGATCAGTCCTCACTGTTCCCTCACACTCTACAGAATCAGACTGTGTGTGCACGTTCGGTACTCACTGTTCCCTCACACTCTACAAAATAAACCTCTGTGTGCAGGTTCACTCCTCACTGTTCCCTCACACTCTACAAAATGAGCCTCTGTGTGCACGTGCAGTCCTCACTGTTCCCTCAAACGCAACAGAATAAGCCTCTATGTGCATGTTCCGTCCTCACGGATCCCCCACACTCTACTAAATCAGCATCTGTTTGCACGTTCAGTCCTCACTGTCACCTCATACTCTACAGAATCAGCCTCTGTGAGCACGTTCAGTCCTCACTGTTCCCTCACACTCTACAGAATCAGCCTCTGTGTGCAGGTTCAGTCCTCACTGTTCCCTCACACTCTACAGAATCAGCCTTTGTGTGCACGTTCAGTCCTCACTGTTCCCTCACACTCTACAGAATCAGCCTCTGTGTTCTGGTTCACTCCTCACTGTTCCCTCACACTCTACAGAATCAGCCTATGTGTGCACGTTCAGTCCTCACTGTTCCCCAAACTCTACAAAATCAGCCTCTGTGTGCACGTTCAGTCCTCACTGTTCCCTCACACTCTACAGAATCAGCCTCTGTGTGCACGTTCAGTCCTCAATGTTCCCTCACACTCTAAAAAATAAACCACTGTGTGCACGTTCAGTCCTCACTGTTCCCTCACACTCTACAGAATCAGCCTCTGTGTGCAGGTTCAGTCCTCAATGTTCCCTCACACTCTACAGAATCAGCCTCTGTGTTCTGGTTCACTCCTCACTGTTCCCTCACACTCTACAGAATCAGCCTCTGTTTGCAGGTTCACTCCTCACTGTTCCCTCACACTCTATAGAATCAGCCCGTGTGCACGTTCAGTCCTCACTGTTCCCTCACACTCTACAGAATCAGCCCGTGTGCACGTTAGGTCCTCACTGTTTCCTCACACTCTACAGAATAAGCCTCTTTGTGCACATTCAGTCCTCAATGGTCCCTCACACTGTACAGAATAAGCCTCTGTGTACACGTTCAGTCCTCACTTTTACCTCTACAAAATGAGCCTCTGTGTGCATGTTCAGTCCTCACTGTTCCCTCACACCCAACAGAATCAGCCTCTATATGCACGTTCAGACTTCACTGTTCCCTCACACTATACAGAATCAGCCTCTGTGTGCACGTTCAGTCCTCACTATTCCCTCACACCCAAGAGAATCAGCCTCTGTGTGCACATTCAGTACTCAATGGTCCCTCACACTCTACAGAATCAGACTCTGTTAGCAGGTTCAGTCCTCACTGTTCCCTCAAACACAACAGAATGACCCTCTGTGTGCACGTTCAGTCCTGTTACCTCACATTCTACAGATTCAGCCTCTGTTTGCACGTTCAGTCCTCACTGTTACCTCAAACTCTACAGAATCAGCCTCTGTGTCCACCTTCAGTCCTATCACCTCACACCCAAGAGAATAAGCCTCTGTGTGCACGTTCAGTCCTCACTGTTTCCTCACACTGTACAGAATCAGCCTCTGTGTACACATTCAGTCCTCACTGTGACCTCACACTCTACAAAATGAGACTCTGTGTGCACGTTCACTCCTCACTGTTCCCTCACACCCAACAGAATCAGACTGTGTGTGCACGTTCAGTCCACAATGTTCCCTCACACTCTACAGAATTGGTCTCCACGTGCACATCCATTTCTAACTGTTCCCTCACACTATACAGAATCAGTCTCTGTGTGCACGTTCAGTCCTCACTGTTCCCTCACACCCAACAGAATCAGCGTCTGTGTGCAAGTTCAGTCCTCACTGTTACCTCACACTCTACAGAATTAGCCTCTCTGTGCACGTCTAGTCCTCACTGTTCCCTAACACTCTACAGAATAAGCGTCCGTGCACAAAGAGGTTTATTGTTCCCTCACACTCCACAGAATCAGCGTCTGTGTGCATGTTCAGTCCTCACTGTTCCCTGAAAGGCTACAGAATCTGCCTATGTGTGCACAATCAGTCCTCACTGTACCCTCACACTCTACAGTCAGACCCTGTGTGCACGTTCAGTTCCCACTGTTCCCTCACACTCTACAAAATCAGCCTGTGTGCACGTTCAGTCCTCACTGTTCCCTCACACTCTACAGAATCAGCCTCTGTGTGCACGTTCAGTCCTCACTGTTCCCCCACACTCTACAGAATCAACCTCTGTGTGGACGTTCAGTCCTCACTGTTCCCTCACACTCTAGAGGATCAGCCTCTGTGTGCACGTTCAGTCCTCACTGTTCCCTCACACTCTACAGAATCAGCCTCTGTGTGCACGTTCCGTCCTCACCGTTCCCTCACACTCTACAGAATCAGACTCTGTGCACGTTCAGTACTCACTGTTCCCTCACACTCTACAAAATAAACCTCTGTGTGCAGTTTCACTCCTCACTGTTCCCTCACACTCTACAAAATGAGCCTCTGTGTGCACGTGCAGTCCTCACTGTTCCCTCAAACGCAACAGAATAAGCCTCTATGTGCATGTTCCGTCCTCACGGATCCCCCACACTCTACAAAATCAGCATCTCTTTGCACATTCAGTGCTCACTGTCACCTCATACTCTACAGAATCAGCCTCTGTGTGCACGTTCAGTCCTCACCGTTCCCTCACACTCTACAGAATCAGCCTCTGTGTGCAGGTTCAGTCCTCACTGTTCCCTCACACTCTACAGAATCAGCCTCTGTGTTCTGGTTCACTCCTCACTGTTCCCTCACACTCTACAGAATCAGCCTATGTGTGCACGTTCAGTCCTCACTGTTCCCCCACACTCTACAGAATCACCCTCTGTGTGCATGTTCAGTCCTCACTGTTCCCTCACACTCTACAGAATCAGCCTCTGTGAGCACGTTCAGTCCTCACTGTTCCCTCACACTCTACAGAATCAGCCTCTGTGTGCACGTTCAGTCCTCACTGTTCCGTCACACCCAAGAGAATCAGCCTCTGTGTGCACGTTCAGTCCTCACTGATCCCTAACACAATACAGAATCAGCCTCTGTGTGCATGTTCAGTCCTCACTGTTCCCTCAAACGCAACAGAATAAGCCTCTATGTGCATGTTCAGTCCTCACGGATCCCCAACACTCTACAAAATCAGCATCTGTTTGAACGTTCAGTCCTCACTGTCACCTCATACTCTACAGAATCAGCCTCTGTGTGCACGTTCAGTCCTGACTGTTCCCTCACACTCTACAGAATCAGCCTCTGTTTGCAAGTTCAGTCCTCACTGTTCCCTCACACTCTACAGAATCATCCTCTGTGTGCACGTTCAGTACTCACTGTTCCCTCACACTCTATAGAATCAGCCTGTGTTCTGGTTCACTCCTCACTGTTCCCTCACACTCTACAGAATCAGCCTATGTGTGCACGTTCAGTCCTCACTGTTCCCTCACACAATACAGAATCAGCCTCTGTGTGCACGTTCAGTCCTCACTGTTCCCTCACACTCTACAGAATCAGCCTCTGTGTGCACGTTCAGTCCTCACTGATCCCTCACACAATACAGAATCAGCCTCTGTGTGCACGTTCAGTCCTCACTGTTCCCTCAAACGCAACAGAATAAGCCTCTATGTGCATGTTCAGTCCTCACGGATCCCCCACACTCTACAAAATCAGCATCTGTTTGCACGTTCAGTCCTCACTGTCACCTCATACTCTACAGAAAAAGCCTCTGTGTGCACGTTCAGTCCTCACTGTTCCCTCGCACTCTACAGAATCAGCCTCTGTTTCCAGGTTCAGTCCTCACTGTTCCCTCACACTCTACAGAATCAGCCTCTGTGTGCAGGTTCAGTACTCACTGTTCCCTCACACTCTACAGAATCAGCCTGTGTTCTGGTTCACTCCTCACTGTTCCCTCACACTCTACAAAATCAGCCTATGTGTGCACGTTCAGTCCTCACTGTTCCCTCACACAATACAGAATCAGCCTCTGTGTGCACGTTCAGTCCTCACCGTTCCCTCACACTCTACAGAATCAGCCTCTGTTTGCAGGTTCAGTCCTCACTGTTCCCTCACACTCTACAGAATCAGCCTCTGTGTGCAGGTTCAGTCCTCACTGTTCCCTCACACTCTACAGAATCAGCCTGTGTTCTGGTTCACTCCTCACTGTTCCCTCACACTCTACAGAATCAGCCTCTGTGTGCACGTACAGTCCTCACTGATCCCTCACACTCTACAGAATAAGCCTCTGTGTGCACGTTCAGTACTCACTGTTCCCTCACACTCTACAAAATAAGCCTCTGTGTGCACGTGCAGTCCTCACTGTTCCCTCAAACTCTACAGAATCAGCCTCTGTGTGCACATACAGTCCTCACTGATCTCTCACACTCTACAGAATAAGCTTCTGTGTGCACGTGCAGTCCTCACTGTTCCCTCACACTCCACAGAATCAGCCTCTGTGTGCACGTTCAGTACTCAATGGTCCCTCACACTCTACAGAATAAGCTTCTGTGTGCACGTTCAGTCCTCACTGTTCACTCACACCCAACAGAATTAGCCTCTATCTGCATGTTCAGTCCTCACTGATCCCCCATACTCTAAAAAATCAGCCTCTGTGTCCATGTTCAAACCTCACTGTTCCCTCACACTCAACAGAATCTGCCTCTGTGTGCATGTTCAGTCCTCACTATTACCTCACACTCTACAGAAACAGCGTCTCTGTGCAGGATCAGTCCTCACTGTTCCCTCACACTCTACAGAATCAGACTGTGTGTGCACGTTCGGTACTCACTGTTCCCTCACACTCTACAAAATAAACCTCTGTGTGCAAGTTCACTCCTCACTGTTCCCTCACAATCTACAAAATGAGCCTCTGTGTGCACGTGCAGTCCTCACTGTTCCCTCAAACGCAACAGAATAAGCCTCTATGTGCATGTTCCGTCCTCACGGATCCCCCACACTCTACAAAATCAGCATCTGTTTGCACGTTCAGTCCTCACTGTCACCTCATACTCTACAGAATCAGCCTCTGTGTGCACGTTCAGTCCTCACTGTTCCCTCACACTCTACAGAATCAGCCTCTGTGTGCAGGTTCAGTCCTCACTGTTCCCTCACACTCTACAGAATCAGCCTCTGTGTTCTGGTTCACTCCTCACTGTTCCCTCACACTCTACAGAATCAGCCTATGTGTGCACGTTCAGTCCTCACTGTTCCCCCACACTCTACAGAATCAGCCTCTGTGTGCACATTCAGTCCTCACTGTTCCCTCACACTCTATAGAATAAGCCTCTGTGAGCACGTTCAGTCCTCACTGTTCCCTCACACTCTACAGAATCAGCCTCTGGGTGCACGTTCAGTCCTCACTGTTCCCCCACACTCTACAGAATCAGCCTGTGTGCACGTTCAGTCCTCACTGTTCCCTCACACTCTACAGAATCAGCCTCTGTGTGCACGTTCAGTCCTCACTGTTCCCCCACACTCTACAGAATCAGCGTCTGTGTGCACGTTCAGTCCTCACTGTTCCCCCACACTCTACAGAATCAGCCTGTGTGCACGTTCAGTCCTCACTGTTCCCCCACACTCTACAGAATCAGCCTCTGTGTGCACGTTCGGTCCTCACTGTTCCCTCACACTCTACAGAATCAGCCTATGTGTGCACGTTCAGTCCTCACTGTTCCCTCACACTCTACAGAATCAGCCTCTGTAAGCACGTTCAGTCCTCACTGTTCCCCCACACTCTACAGAATCAGCCTCTGTGTGCAGGTTCAGTCCTCAATGTTCCCTCACACTCTACAGAATAAGCCTCTGTGAGCACGTTCAGTCCTCACTGTTCCCTCACACTCTACAGAATCAGCCTCTGTGTGCACGTTCAGTCCTCACTGTTCCCTCACACTCTACAGAATCAGCCTCTGTGAGCACGTTCAGTCCTCACTGTTCCCTCACACTCTACAGAATCAGCCTCTGTGTGCACGTTCAGTCCTCACTGTTCCCTCACACTCTACAGAATCAGCCTCTGTGTGCAGGTTCAGTCCTCAATGTTCCCTCACACTCTACAGAATCAGCCTCTGTGTTCTGGTTCACTCCTCACTGTTCCCTCACACTCTACAGAATCAGCCTCTGTGTGCACATTCAGTCCTCACTGTTCCCTCACACTCTACAGAATCAGCCTCTGTGTGCACATTCAGTCCTCACTGTTCCCTCACACTCTACAGAATCAGCCTATGTGTGCACGTTCAGTCCTCACTGTTCCCCAAACTCTACAGAATCAGCCTCTGTGTGCAGGTTCAGTCCTCAATGTTCCCTCACACTCTACAGAATCAGCCTCTGTGTTCTGGTTCACTCCTCACTGTTCCCTCACACTCTACAGAATCAGCCTCTGTGTGCACATTCAGTCCTCACTGTTCCCTCACACTCTACACAATCAGCCTCTGTGTGCACATTCAGTCCTCACTGTTCCCTCACACTCTACAGAATCAGCCTCTGTGTCCACGTTCAGTCCTCAATGTTCCCTCACACTCTAAAAAATAAACCACTGTGTGCACGTTCAGTCCTCACTGTTCCCTCACACTCTACAGAATCAGCCTCTGTGTGCAGGTTCAGTCCTCAATGTTCCCTCACACTCTACAGAATCAGCCTCTGTGTTCTGGTTCACTCCTCACTGTTCCCTCACACTCTACAGAATCAGCCTCTGTTTGCAGGTTCACTCCTCACTGTTCCCTCACACTCTATAGAATCAGCCCGTGTGCACGTTCAGTCCTCACTGTTCCCTCACACTCTACAGAATCAGCCCGTGTGCACGTTAGGTCCTCACTGTTTCCTCACACTCTACAGAATAAGCCTCTTTGTGCACATTCAGTCCTCAATGGTCCCTCACACTGTAGAGAATAAGCCTCTGTGTACACGTTCAGTCCTCACTTTTACCTCTACAAAATGAGCCTCTGTGTGCATGTTAAGTCCTCACTGTTCCCTCACACCCAACAGAATCAGCCTCTATATGCACGTTCAGACTTCACTGTTCCCTCACACTATACAGAATCAGCCTCTGTGTGCACGTTCAGTCCTCACTGTCACCTCATACTCTACAGAATCAGCCTCTATGTGCACGTTCAGTCCTCACTATTCCCTCACACCCAAGAGAATCAGCCTCTGTGTGCACATTCAGTACTCAATGGTCCCTCACTCTACAGAATCAGACTCTGTTTGCAGATTCAGTCCTCACTGTTCCCTCACACTCTACAGAATCAGCCTGTGTGCACGTTCAGTCCTCACTGTTCCCTCAAACACAACAGAATGACCCTCTGTGTGCACGTTCAGTCCTGTTACCTCACATTCTACAGATTCAGCCTCTGTTTGCACGTTCAGTCCTCACTGTTCCCCCACACTCTACAGAATCAGCCTCTGTGTGCACGTTCAGTCCTCACTGTTCCCTCACACTCTACAGAATAAGCCTCTGTGTGCACGTTCAGTCCTCACTGTTCCCTCACACTCTACAGAATAAGCCTCTGTGTGCACGTTCAGTCCTCACTGTTCCCTCACACTCTAAAAAATCAGCCTCTGTGTGCACGTTCAGTCCTCACTGTTCCCTCACACCCAACAGAATCAGCCTATGTGTGCACGTTCAGTCCTCACTGTTCCCTCACACTCTACAGAATAAGCCTCTGTGTGCACGTTCAGTCCTCACTGTTCCCTCACACTCTACAGAATAAGCCTCTGTGTGCACGTTCAGTCCTCACTGTTCCCTCACACTCTAAAGAATCAGCCTCTGTGTGCACGTTCAGTCCTCACTGTTCCCTCACACTCTACAGAATCAGCCTCTGTGTCCACGTTCAGTCCTCAATGTTCCCTCACACTCTAAAAAATAAACCACTGTGTGCACGTTCAGTCCTCACTGTTCCCTCACACTCTACAGAATCAGCCTCTGTGTGCAGGTTCAGTCCTCAATGTTCCCTCACACTCTACAGAATCAGCCTCTGTGTTCTGGTTCACTCCTCACTGTTCCCTCACACTCTACAGAATCAGCCTCTGTTTGCAGGTTCACTCCTCACTGTTCCCTCACACTCTATAGAATCAGCCCGTGTGCACGTTCAGTCCTCACTGTTCCCTCACACTCTACAGAATCAGCCCGTGTGCACGTTAGGTCCTCACTGTTTCCTCACACTCTACAGAATAAGCCTCTTTGTGCACATTCAGTCCTCAATGGTCCCTCACACTGTACAGAATAAGCCTCTGTGTACACGTTCAGTCCTCACTTTTACCTCTACAAAATGAGCCTCTGTGTGCATGTTAAGTCCTCACTGTTCCCTCACACCCAACAGAATCAGCCTCTATATGCACGTTCAGACTTCACTGTTCCCTCACACTATACAGAATCAGCCTCTGTGTGCACGTTCAGTCCTCACTGTCACCTCATACTCTACAGAATCAGCCTCTATGTGCACGTTCAGTCCTCACTATTCCCTCACACCCAAGAGAATCAGCCTCTGTGTGCACATTCAGTACTCAATGGTCCCTCACTCTACAGAATCAGACTCTGTTTGCAGATTCAGTCCTCACTGTTCCCTCACACTCTACAGAATCAGCCTGTGTGCACGTTCAGTCCTCACTGTTCCCTCAAACACAACAGAATGACCCTCTGTGTGCACGTTCAGTCCTGTTACCTCACATTCTACAGATTCAGCCTCTGTTTGCACGTTCAGTCCTCACTGTTCCCCCACACTCTACAGAATCAGCCTCTGTGTGCACGTTCAGTCCTCACTGTTCCCTCACACTCTACAGAATAAGCCTCTGTGTGCACGTTCAGTCCTCACTGTTCCCTCACACTCTACAGAATAAGCCTCTGTGTGCACGTTCAGTCCTCACTGTTCCCTCACACTCTAAAGAATCAGCCTCTGTGTGCACGTTCAGTCCTCACTGTTCCCTCACACCCAACAGAATCAGCCTATGTGTGCACGTTCAGTCCTCACTGTTCCCTCACACTCTACAGAATAAGCCTCTGTGTGCACGTTCAGTCCTCACTGTTCCCTCACACTCTACAGAATAAGCCTCTGTGTGCACGTTCAGTCCTCACTGTTCCCTCACACTCTAAAGAATCAGCCTCTGTGTGCACGTTCAGTCCTCACTGTTCCCTCACACTCTACAGAATCAGCCTATGTGTGCACGTTCAGTCCTCACTGTTCCCTCACACTCTACAGAATCAGCCTCTGTGAGCACGTTCAGTCCTCACTGTTCCCCCACACTCTACAGAATCAGCCTATGTGTGCACGTTCAGTCCTCACTGTTCCCCCACACTCTACAGAATCAGCCTCTGTGTGCACGTTCAGTCCTCAATGTTCCCTCACACTCTAAAAAATAAACCTCTCTGTGCAGGATCAGTCCTCAATGTTCCCTCACACTCTACAGAATCAGCCTCTGTGTTCTGGTTCACTCCTCACTGTTCCCTCACACTCTACAGAATCAGCCTGTGTGTGCACGTTCAGTCCTCACTGTTCCCTCACACCCAACAGAATCAGCCTCTATATGCACGTTCAGACTTCACTGTTCCCTCACACTATACAGAATCAGCCTCTGTGTGCACGTTCAGTCCTCACTGTCACCTCATACTCTACAGAATCAGCCTCTATGTGCACGTTCAGTCCTCACTATTCCCTCACACCCAAGAGAATCAGCCTCTGTGTGCACATTCAGTACTCAATGGTCCCTCACACTCTACAGAATCAGACTCTGTTTGCAGGTTCAGTCCTCACTGTTCCCTCAAACACAACAGAATGACCCTCTGTGTGCACGTTCAGTCCTGTTACCTCACATTCTACAGATTCAGCCTCTGTTTGCACGTTCAGTCCTCACTGTTACCTCAAACTCTACAGAATCAGCCTCTGTGTCCACCTTCAGTCCTATCACCTCACACCCAAGAGAATAAGCCTCTGTGTGCACGTTCAGTCCTCACTGTTTCCTCACACTGTACAGAATCAGCCTCTGTGTACACATTCAGTCCTCACTGTGACCTCACACTCTACAAAATGAGACTCTGTGTGCACGTTCACTCCTCACTGTTCCCTCACACCCAACAGAATCAGACTGTGTGTGCACGTTCAGTCCACAATGTTCCCTCACACTCTACAGAATTGGTCTCCACGTGCACATCCATTTCTAACTGTTCCCTCACACTATACAGAATCAGTCTCTGTGTGCACGTTCAGTCCTCACTGTTCCCTCACACCCAACAGAATCAGCGTCTGTGTGCAAGTTCAGTCCTCACTGTTACCTCACACTCTACAGAATTAGCCTCTGTGTGCACGTCTAGTCCTCACTGTTCCCTAACACTCTACAGAATAAGCGTCCGTGCACAAAGAGGTTTATTGTTCCCTCACACTCCACAGAATCAGCGTCTGTGTGCATGTTCAGTCCTCACTGTTCCCTGAAACGCTACAGAATCAGCCTATGTGTGCACAATCAGTCCTCACTGTACCCTCACACTCTACAGTCAGACCCTGTGTGCACGTTCAGTTCCCACTGTTCCCTCACACTCTACAAAATCAGCCTCTGTGTGCACGTTCAGTCCTCACTGTTCCCTCACACTCTACAGAATCAGCCTCTGTGTGCACGTTCAGTCCTCACAGTTCCCTAACACTCTACAGAATCAGCCTCTGTGTGCACGTTCAGTCCTCACTGTTCCCTCACACTCTACAGAATCAGCCTCTGTGTGCACGTTCAGTCCTCACCGTTCCCTCACACTCTACAGAATCAGACTCTGTGCACGTTCAGTACTCACTGTTCCCTCACACTCTACAAAATAAACCTCTGTGTGCAGGTTCACTCCTCACTGTTCCCTCAAACTCTACAGAATCATCCTCTGTGTGCACGTTCAGTCCTCACTGTTCCCTCACACTCTACAAAATGAGCCTCTGTGTGCACGTGCAGTCCTCACTGTTCCCTCACACTCTACAGAATCAGCCTGTGTGCACGTTCAGTCCTCACTGTTCCCTCACGCCCAACAG